>NC_090924.1:802709225-803012255 GCF_040938575.1 Ambystoma mexicanum | reverse complement strand
TACAAAGAAAGTAAAAGAAGCTAATACTTCATCAAGGACCACAACCAAAGAAGAAACTACTGCTAAAAGTAACTCAACTACCGCTTCAAAGAAGCAACGCACACTCCGAACAAATGACTTGGACACAGAACTGTCAGGTCCATTCAAATTTTCAAATACAACTTGTGTAAATTGCTACGCAAATGTAGCAATCAATATTCTATTCCAATTGCCACCAATTATTGACAGAATTTACTTACACGGTACAGATCAATTGTGTTTGCAAATGTTAGTCCTTCATAGAAATGCAACCAACAATCCTTACAACACTTACAGTGTTTCTGGAATAAGGCAGAAATTGGACTACTGTGCTAGAACGGTAAAATTCACTATAAACTCACAAAAAGATCCACAAGAATTTCTAATGTACTTATTACAAGTACTACGAAACAAAAATATACCTATAAATGAAATCTTCCAGATTTCATACATGTGGGAACATAGATGCGCTCTTTGCAGGCATGTAGTACAATCCATTTCAGCAACTTGTAAAAAATGCAAACCACGGCAGATTATGTACTACCTGCAATTCCGATAATCGTTCCACCTTACAAATACAGACAGATAGTAAATACGTAATAGTAATGCTTTTACGTTACAATGCAGATGGTACCAAAAACAACTGCAAGCGGACTGGATTCACACATGGTCAAGTATCACTTGGTAAGAAAACCTTCACAACAATAGGTATAATCTACCACGCAGGAGCCACAAACAATGCAGGTCACTACACTGCATATATAAAAAAAGAATTATGGATGGTTTGAATGTAATGATACTACCATAACTCTAAAACAGAGATTACCAGTACATCTTGTAAACGCTTACTTAATATTCTTAAAACCAAAATGTAATAACTAATCTCTGTATGAACATAAACAAAACCTGAACTTCAAAACTATGACCAGTTAGAACATGCCAACGGGTATCTAACTGCCCCAAGATTCTGCAAAAGCAAACAGATAAATGAATACCATTAAAATGAAACATGAAATAAACAGTTAGAATACACCAACAGGTATCTAACTGCCCCAGAAATCTGCAACAAGCGAACAGATACATGAATACCACTAAAATGGAAAAAGAAATAAACAAATAGAATACACCAACTGCTATCTAATTGCAACAATACTACCACCACTTCCCAATCAAAAACCATACACCTATTCAATTCATCCTATTGAAATCAATGAAAGAAATATATTGTACCACAACGTAGAAAGTTTTTTTTTTTTTAAATCCAGCATGGATTTTTTTCCCACAGACCCAATGATTTTATCAACAAACACAGGAGCTGATCAAATTGCACAGTACACTGATTTGAACTATAGTAATTCTGAAGTACTAACTATGAGGGTCCACAAAATACAGAAATGTCTACTATAAAATGCAATACTCATTATAAACTACCTATACTAACATGTGATTTTTTTCTTTTATCACAGTGATTGAAAAAAAATGTATGATCCAACTACCCATGCCATGTAAAAACTGCATACAAACATAAAAAGTCAAACAGTAAGTATATACTGATTGGACTCACAAACACCACAGCATAACACACCCATTCAAGCAAAAACCTGACCATAAACCGCAATCTTTGCTTCCATGGTTATCTTATGCTTCAGTGTGTGTTGCCAAACACTACAATCTTGACTGCATGGGCTGGCCAAAACTCTTCATACAGCCTCAACAAAATAAACAGTAAGTATATAATAATTAAACTCACAAACACTGCAACATAACACAGCCATGCAAATGAACACCTCACCAATAAATACAACCCAAAATGCCTAGAGTATTCAATACCAATATTCTGAACACAATCCAACAAACAAACTAACACACATCATCTCACTATCCGATAAACACTATTACACTACTACCAATCAGTACACACATTTTTGAAAACATATTCCATAAGCAGCCCACATACCACAGTCAAAATCGTTGGTGACATGGGTGTGTTATGCTGCCGTGGTTGGAGCCAGGGCGTAGAGTCTTGGGTGCATGTCCGAAGGCCTACGGCACTTCGGCCATGCACCCAAGACTCTAGGCCCTGGCCAGAACCACCGCAGCATAACACACACATAGAAACAAACACCTACCAAATGACCACAACCCAAAAACATATTACACACACCTCAAAACCTATCCACTTCAATTAGCATTCTAAAAAATAATCACAACCAACGCACAAGCTCTTCAATACATACCCTCTTCACCCAATGTTCTTCTAACGACCCAAAACCAACATCATAATAAGCTAAAATAGCCAGTAGTGCGCCCAGTGTTTAGTATGTCTGTGGACAACCACAGTGACCGTGGACACTGCAAACACATCACAGCCTTCTCCCACCTAAACAAATACAGCATTTGACCCATCTCTTACTCCCCCACCCTCTCCAAGCACTCCTACACACCAACATACTCCACAAAATTGGATTTATACCGACTTCCACGCACTGCTGTTGTCACGCTTACCGGGAGACCGGGGTTCGCTGCTCGCGCTCTTCCTCCCTGGCGCCTCTATTCGCGCTTTCGCGCTTGGGGAGGCGCCGGGAGGAGAGTTCCGGGGACAGGGGCTGCAGCTCCTCGGCGTGTGCGTCGGAGACCGCGGTCACGGTCCCGCGCATGCGCCATGGGGCGGTTGCCCAGGTTCGGAGCAGCTTGCTGCTCAAGCCTCGCTCTGGGTCCGCCGGCGCCTAGCAACGATCAGGCTTGCGCTCCGGTCCTCGCGGGCGCCGGCGGCCCATAAAGGGGGAGGCGCGGTCGGGAGCAGATCGCGTCTCAACGCGTTCTGTTCCGGATCGTGTCCTCGCTCTCCTTTGCTTCGCCCTGTGCGGCCCAGCCCTAGTCTTCTGCCTCAGCTCTCCTTCCCTCCTGCCTGCTGCCATTTTTGGTTTTTCCCAGGAGCAGTTCTGGTCCCCTTCCAGGTCTTCTCCCCAGGTCCTAGCTAGTTTTCCCTTCTATTCCTGGTTCCTCTCCCTTGCCAGCATCAGTTTACCTGCCTGCCTTCCCCTTCCTCTCCTCCCTGGCCAGACCCCTTCTCAGTGGTTCCCCAGTGACTCCCTTGGGACTGTTTCCACGCCTTTGGTCTCTCATCACTACTGCCTCCAGTGTCAGCCACGGGAGTACTGCTCCCACACTTTGGACTCTCATCTTCACGGCCTCTGGTACCAGCTAGAGAAGCACGGATTCCACGCCTTTGGCCTTTAATCACCACAGCCTCCAGTGTCAGCTACGGGAGTACTGCTCCCACACCTTTGGACTCTCATCACCACCGCATCAGTGTGAGTTACGGGAGTAGGCTCCCACATCTTCGGACTCTCATCACCACAGTATCTATTGCCAGCTACGGGAGTACGGCTCCCACTCTTTGGGACTCTCGTCACCAGAACATCCATTGCCAGCTACGGGAGTACGACTCCCACTCTTTGGGACTCTCGTCACCAGAACATCCATTGCCAGCTATGGGAGTACGACTCCCACTCTTTGGGACTCTCAACTTCTCTAACATCCAGTGCTAGCTTCTGGAGTCCTGCTCTCACATCTTTGAACTCCGGAGCCTCGCCTCATCAAGGATTATCTCCTTCAACTTCTCCGGTCTGTGCTTGCACAGCTCAGACGTCACTGAAACCAGCTTGTGGTGTTGGGAGTCGGCCCATCTTCTACCCAGTATCCATTCTGGGTGGTGGAGAGGCTGGTTGCTTGTGTCACATGATCTTCTCGTCAGTCTGGCTGCCCCGTCGAGATCAACCAGGAATTCAGGTACGCAACTCTCCCGTGATTCTCATCTTAATAGATTGAGACGCCTACCTTCCGATCTTGAAATGGAAGACACACAGGATCTGAGGAATGAGTTGCAAGCCCTCAGAGCAGAGATGACTGCCTTACACCAAGAAAACCAAGTTTTACGTCAGATGGTTACTCAGGGGACAGGAAGCGCTCCACAGGCTGAAAGTTCTTTGGCCCATACCGCCCCAATCAGGTTCGATGGAGACCCACGTCGAGTGGCGGAGTTCTGCAACCACTGTGGTATCCATTTTCTTTTCAGATCTACCTATTTCAATAACGATAAGGCCAAGATCGGATATATCTTGGGAAACCTGACTGGGAATGCTCTAGCCTGGGCGACACCTTTTGTGGCTACAAGTAGCCCCATTTTGAATGATTTTGCTGCTTTCGAGAAGGCATTACTGGAGGTCTTTCAGACACCCAATCTGGCAGCCGCGGCGCAGAATCAGTTAATGGACATCAAGCAGGGTAGTTCAGACATAATAACGTACATCAGTCGCTTCCGCCTGCTGGCTACGGATTCACAATGGGCGGAAGTCACACAAAAGACCCTGTTTCGCCGGGGGTTGAGGGAGGAATACAAAGATGAACTACTTCACATCCCCGAACCTGAGAGTCTCCAACTCTTAATCAATCAGGTGCTTCGTATTGACCAGAGACTAGCCGAACGAAAGGCTGAGAGACGTCGGCTGGAGAGAGTCAGTCCCAGAACAGCCAGTCTTCCCGCCGGGGCTTTTGGTTCGACAGAATCAGGACCTGAACCTATGCAGTTGGGAGCGGTGAGAGGGCCGTTATCTGATGAGGAAAGAAGGCGAAGAAGAACTTTACACCTATGTCTTTACTGTGGTGCTGCCGGACACTACTTGGGAACGTGTCCTTTACGGCCACAGAAGAAGAAGTCGGGAAACTAGAGGACCTGTCGTGTGGAGGAAAGTCAACGACAGGTCTCACCCCTTTTTCAGACCTTTCCACCTTTTGCTCGATTCTTCTTCCCATGCAACCTGCTATCCTTCTAACCTTGAAGGTTCAGATTCAACTGCCCGGCCGGACGCTTGAAGTTTTTGGGCTATTGGATAGTGGAGCGTCTGGTAATTACATCGACGAGGATTTTGCTAGCAGCCACAAGATTCCTCTTTTGCCCAGACACTCAGCCCTTCCTGTGGAGGTTATCGACGGTACTCCTTTGTCTTCCGGACCGGTTCGTTTGCACACTATAGGATTGAGTCTCCAGATCGCCGATCACGTGGAGAAGCTTGCTCTGGACGTGATCAGGTCACCTACCTACAAGTTGGTCTTGGGGTTACCTTGGCTCCAGCATCACAATCCGGTTATTAACTGGAGGACGCACACCTTGACCCTTTCCTCCGCTTCTTGTACCCCGAAATGCAGTTTGCCAGTCCAGACTCTGGTTTCTTCGACTACTTTGGAACTACGTGACAAGGGGACCAGCCTTTGTTCCGCATTACTGATTCCCCCAGAGTATGCCGACTTTGAACAAGTTTTTTTCCGAACCAAGTAACATACCACTGCCACCTCATCGGTCGTTCGATTGTGCCATAGAACTGTCTCCTGGTGTTGAGATTCCCCATGGCAGACTGTACGCCTTGTCTCGGGAGGAGAGACGAGTATTGCAGGATTACTTATCGGACTGTTTGAGTAAGGGGTACATAGTACCATCCAAATCTCCCGCTGGATTTCCTTTGTTTTTTGTAAAGAAAAAAGAAGGCACTTTAAGACCCTGTGTAGATTACCGGCAATTAAACGATATCACCATCAAAGACCGGTACCCGCTACCTTTGATTCGAAGTATCCTTGAGGCCCTACATCAGGCTCGGATTTTTACTAAGCTTGATCTTCGAGGGGCTTATCATCTGGTCCGCATCAAGAGTGGAGATGAATGGAAGACAGCATTTAAGACACCGTTTGGGCACTTCGAATACAGGGTGATGCCTTTTGGCCTGTGCAATGCCCCTGTGGTTTTCCAACGTCTAATGGATCATATCTTTGGGGACGTAATTGGAATCTCTGTCTGGATTTATCTGGATGACATTTTAATCTTTTCCAGATCAAGGGAGGAACACATAAGTCATGTACGAGAGGTCCTCAATCGGCTTTTCCACAATCATCTGTTTGTTAAGGCGGAGAAGTGTTCCTTTCATCAATCAAGGATAGAATTCCTAGGATTCGTAATAAGTCAGACTGGTATTGAGATGGATTCCAAGAAAGTCCAGGCAATTCAGGAGTGGCAACAGCCTCATGATGTAAGGTCCTTGCAACGCTTTTTGGGATTCGCTAACTTTTACAGGCAATTTATTCCTCGCTTCTCTGAGATCTCTGCACCTCTCACTAGACTGACGAGCAGCAAGATTGCTTTCCTGTGGGACTCTTCCGCCACACAAGCTTTTGACGTCTTGAAGTCAGCCTTTATGGCCGCTCCGATCCTTCGTCACCCACAGGATGACTTGCCCTTCATCGTTGAAGCGGACGCTTCGGACTTTGCTGTTGGGGCTGTGCTTTTACAGAAGGATCCCGCTACATCGGTTGAACATCCCGTGGCTTACTTCTCTCGCAAGCTGAATCCTAGTGAAAGGAACTATGCAGTTATTGAAAAGGAACTGTTGGCTATCAAGACAGCGTTTGAGGCATGGAGACATCACCTGTTGGGAGCCCGCTTCTCTGTTGAAGTCCGTACTGATCACCGTAACCTGCAGTACTTGCGCTCCTTGCAATGTCGGACACCAAGGCAGGCTCGGTGGGCCTTCTTCTTTTCTCCGTTTGTGTTTCATATCACTTACATCCCCGGATCTTCGAATTTAAGAGCAGATGCCTTGTCTCGGTCCTTGGAGATTGAGAAGAAAGAGAACAACTCCAGTCAGATTCAACCACTGATCTCTTCTCATCATTTCCTATCGACTTTATCATCACTCCTACAGTCAATATCAGATGCCACCCGGTCTGATTCTTGGAGGTCAGTTCTGCTTCAACGGCCCTCAATATCTGAAAAACATGGCCTCCTATTCTTTCGGAAAAGACTGTACATCCCTGAAGGGGAGATTCGTGATGGCATTCTGCACGGTGTCCATGATTCCCCTATTGGAGGCCATCGAGGGATTCGAGCAACACAAGAGTTACTATCACGACAATTTTGGTGGCCTGGCTGGGCTGGGGAGGTTCGGAAATATGTACAGGCCTGTCCAATCTGTGCTCAATCCAAGGTTCCCAGACAACATCCTTTGGGGTTGCTTTCTCCTACTGAATTGCCACCATACCCTTGGCACACAATTGCCACTGACTTTATTGTCGACCTTCCTCCCTCTGGAGGGCACACTTGTATTATGGTCGTTGTGGACAGTTTTACGAAGTATGCCCATTTTATCCCTTTCAAGAAGATACCTACTGCGGTCCAGATGGCCACCGCTTTTCTCCACGAAATCTATCGTTTACATGGTCTTCCTGAAAAGATCATCTCTGACCGAGGGGCTCAGTTTCTCTCTTCCTTTTGGAGTAAGGTTTGTGGTCATCTTGGTATTCATAGAGCCTTAAGCTCAGGTTATCATCCACAATCCAATGGTCTCACTGAGAGAACGAACCAGACTCTGGAAACATATCTCCGTAGTTTTGCAAATGCCACGCAAACCAATTGGAGTGCCTGTCTAGATCTAGCTGAGGTGTCCTACAATAATTCATTTCATTCTTCCATCGGGTCCAGCCCCTTTTTTTGCTCTATGGGTCAACATCCCAAGTTAATACCTTTCCGCCCTGTACCGACCAGTACGGTTCCTTCCGCTGATGCCTTGGTTTCAACTATCCAACGGCAGCATGAGCTGGCACGTAACTCCTTGAAGGCCGCTCGTGACCATATGAAGGCTCAGGCTGACCGTAGGAGGCGGGTGGAACCTGATTTCCAGGTTGGAGATAGGGTGTGGCTGTCCTCTAAGAATTTGCCTCTTCGCAACTTACCTGTTAAATTGGCTCCTCGGTACTTTGGCCCGTTTAGGATTATAAAACGCCTGTCCTCTGTAGCTTTTCGTCTCCAGCTGCCCCATTCGTGGCATGTTCATCCTGTCTTTCATGTTTCCCTTCTGAAGCCCTATGTGGTGGACCCTTATGGTCGTGCCAGTACTTGTCCAGCCCCTGTTCTGGTACGGGGGGTTCCGGAATTCGAAGTTCAGGAGATCTGTGATGCCCGCTATCGCAGGGGGGTGCTCCATTTCCTGGTGGATTGGAAGGGGTACCCAGCCTGTGATCGCACTTGGGAACCCTCTCGGCAGGTGCACGCTCCGCGTCTTGTGCGCGAGTTCTATCACCGGTTTCCTTGGAAACCCGGGGCTCCGGGCCTTCCTGGGAGGGAGTATAGTGTCAAGCTTACCGGGAGACCGGGGTTCGCTGCTCGCGCTCTTCCTCCCTGGCGCCTCTATTCGCGCTTTCGCGCTTGGGGAGGCGCCGGGAGGAGAGTTCCGGGGACAGGGGCTGCAGCTTCTAGGCGTGTGCATCGGAGACCGCGGTCACGGTCCCGCGCATGCGCCGTGGGGCGGTTGCCCAGGTTCGGAGCGGCTTGCTGCTCAAGCCTCGTTCTGAGTCCGCCGGCGCCTAGCAACGATCAGGCTTGCGCTCCAGTCCTCGCGGGCGCCGGCGGCCTATAAAGGGGGAGGCGCGGTCGGGAGCAGATCGCGTCTCAACGCGTTCTGTTCCGGATCGTGTCCTCGCTCTCCTTTGCTTCGCCCTGTGCGGCCCAGCCCTAGTCTTCTGCCTCAGCTCTCCTTCCCCTCCTGCCTGCTGCCATTTTTGGTTTTTCCCAGGACCAGTTCTGGTCCCCTTCCAGGTCTTCTCCCCAGGTCCTAGCTAGTTTTCCCTTCTATTCCTGGTTCCTCTCCCTTGCCAGCATCAGTTTACCTGCCTGCCTTCCCCTTCCTCTCCTCCCTGGCCAGACCCCTTCTCAGTGGTTCCCCAGTGACTCCCTTGGGACTGTTTCCACGCCTTTGGTCTCTCATCACTACTGCCTCCAGTGTCAGCCACGGGAGTACTGCTCCCACACTTTGGACTCTCATCTTCACGGCCTCTGGTACCAGCTAGAGAAGCACGGATTCCACGCCTTTGGCCTTTAATCACCACAGCCTCCAGTGTCAGCTACGGGAGTACTGCTCCCACACCTTTGGACTCTCATCACCACCGCATCAGTGTGAGTTACGGGAGTAGGCTCCCACATCTTCGGACTCTCGTCACCACAGTATCTATTGCCAGCTACGGGAGTACGGCTCCCACTCTTTGGGACTCTCGTCACCAGAACATCCATTGCCAGCTACGGGAGTACGACTCCCACTCTTTGGGACTCTCGTCACCAGAACATCCATTGCCAGCTACGGGAGTACGACTCCCACTCTTTGGGACTCTCAACTTCTCTAACATCCAGTGCTAGCTTCTGGAGTCCTGCTCTCACATCTTTGAACTCCGGAGCCTCGCCTCATCAAGGATTATCTCCTTCAACTTCTCCGGTCTGTGCTTGCACAGCTCAGACGTCACTGAAACCAGCTTGTGGCGTTGGGAGTCGGCCCATCTTCTACCCAGTATCCATTCTGGGTGGTGGAGAGGCTGGTTGCTTGTGTCACATGATCTTCTCGTCAGTCTGGCTGCCCCGTCGAGATCAACCAGGAATTCAGGTACGCAACTCTCCCGTGATTCTCATCTTAACAGCTGTCTGCGGATCCAATATGGCGGGCGCATGGAAACAATGTGACGCACTTCACGCCTCATCCCAACCAATCAGAGAACACATTGCGTGTCCGCAGACATGATACAAGCTGATTAGGCAATCAGTGTCCTGTCCTGGTTGTTTAAAAAAAAAACTACTGGACGGATTTACACCAAATTAACAAAATCACACTAACAGTACCAACCCACCGCTCCTGTCGCAAATTTGGTGAAAATCCATCCAGCGGTTTGGGCTGTAGGCGCAACAGAAATTCTTTGCCATTATGTCTATAGAAAAAAAAGACATCCCCTATAACATTTTTCAGAGTGGGCCATATACGTTTTCATATACTGCAAAGTTTGGTGAGGATTTGTCCAGGAAGAGCAAAGTTATAAGCCACCCAATAAGTGTTCTTCCTATGGGTTTAGCAACTTAACCATAACTACATGCCCGCTACCGCATGCCATGTAATATACATACATATGTACCATAGGCTCTTAGACTCAGAATACAACCCCTTCTTTAATCCAGAAGATATCCAATATATTGGAATATTGGAATGCAAATTACCCTTCGTCAGCTATATGTAGAAGATTGAATGCAAAATGCCCAGAAGAATATTTAGATGTGGTTAATGGCTTACCAGAAGAAAATATAGTCCTAGCAGTGTTATTACACAAGAAAAGTATCTAGGAAGGGAGAATATGGGGTGCTTCTTTTTTCCCCAGATTAGGACGTATTTATTTTAAATGGCTTCACTAATATTGATACTCAGGAATGTTTCCCACTGAAAATGAAAATATGGAATCTATGAATGATTATATTCTCATTGCTTATAACCATTTTGATAATGTGAAATCTCTATGGGTAAAGTCTACATTAGTGTCAACGCCTGTCTATCATTTTGAAATGCAAACAAACTGGGCTAGTTTGGAGGAGTAAACGAAGATTGGATATCAATACAAAGGGCGGGGGATATAAATTGGTGCCAAACATTTTTTCTAGCTTTTAAAAAATACATAAATTGCTATATGAAAGAGATGTATTCAATGCCTCTCTCCACTGAAGAAGTCCTCCCAAAACAGAAATATACCTGGGCATTTGCTGCTCTTTACATTTACAGACAGCCACTCAAAATCCACCTAAATTCCTCATGAGAAGTCTAAACAACAATGGAAGGGATCCAGTATTTAATGAAAGAAAGCTATTAAATAGATGTGACCTTATGAATCTGATCCTTGACCCTGAGAAACCTAAGAAGTATAAAGAAATATACATTGTTAGGCAGCATTTAAATACAAACATGTTCAACTATATAATAATTTCCAGTATCAGAAGGGAAATGAGTAATATCAAAACAATCAAGGCCTTTGAGCCTTATGGATTACCGAATCTCACCCTGAAAAATAGACTGGAATAGTGGACAAAGCACTTGAGGCCCATATGTAACACTTTTATTTATTGTTTATTTAGTTTCTGTGCATTTGTTAGGTGCTTATCCAACAAGTAAATTGTGTTTCAAAGCACCCACATGGCAACAGGGAGGGAACATGAGATTGAAAACAATATATACATTGTGGAATAAAGACAAACCTACTAGGCCTTGTGAGTGTTCAGAATGTGCAAGTGCAAAGAGAGAAGAGTGGAGGAGGGAGTGGGGGTAAGTGCTGGAATGCCCATGCTCGTGGGTGAGCAGCAGGTGTAAGCTGCAAGTCCAGTGAATGCTAGGGAGTGTTGAGCTGCAATAAGTGGGTAAGTACAGGCCTACAGTGGGGGTAGGCCAGTGGGTGCCGAGGCAAGAGTTGTGTGTAGGCAGAAGCTGAGGCATTTGGGTTCAGGAGGCCAGGGCCCCAAGGACACATAATGGCCCTAGTCACCAATCGTAGCAACTGTGAGGTTAGCATATGAGGAAAGAAGGGAAGGAGGAAGTGAAAAGGAAAGTCTTGAAGAACTTCCAGAATTTGAGGTGGTCCGTCTCAAGACAAAGAGGAAACGGGAGGCTGTTAAACAAGAGGGAGCCTGCTGAAGCAAGAAATCAGCATCCGGTCCTCTGTTTAGGAAAACACTTCACACACAGAGAGTTGGTACCAGAGGAACATAGAGGTCCAGAGGGAGAATATTTAGTGATAGCAGGTTTCAGATATCATGGTCCCCAGGCTCAATACAGCTTTGTGGAGGATGCAGAGGGTTTTGAATTTAATCTGTGCTGCAACCAGGAGCCAGTGAAGAGTATTACGGACAGGAAATAGCGGTACCTGGCTTGAGGCCAAGGATAAGTCTTGCTGCCCAATTCTGGATTAGTTGGAGGAGTCGTAGAGAGGAAGAGGGTATAGTCAAGAGTAGGCGATTGCAGTACTCAAGCCTAGAGAGAACCAGAGCTCTGGTAAACTTGAGCTTCTGGGGAAAAGTGGGGAAAGGGAGAATTCCTTTGAGGAGGAAGAGATGAAAGTTGGACTTCTTGGCAATGTCCTAAATGTGAGGGAGGAAGTAGAGTGAGGAGTCAACTATGACTCAAAGGTTTTTGGCTTTGGGTGAAGGAGAAGGGGAAGAGCCCATAGAGGGGAAGAAAGAGGGAGCAGATGTCCCAATAGGAAGGATCTCTGTCTTGCTGGCATTGAGGTAGAGATCATTGGAGATGCACCAGGACTGGATAGCATATAGGCAGTGTTAAGTGACTTCAATTCAGCACTCCAACTAAGTCAATGCCGAGTCTGGGATGCCCAAGGGAAGCCCTTATTTATATATTTTTATGAAAAGTTCATAGATCTGGATAATAAACCCTTGTATAACGCCCCTCTCTTTGAATCCTCCTGACCTCACTGAGCCAAGAAGTAGGTTTGTTTTGCAAATTAAAAGATTTATTGAAAAATTAAACAATATATATATCACACTTTTATAAATAAATTAATATTTGATAGCACACTAATGAATATGACAATGATCAACAATGGATAATCTTACACTAGCACACTTTTTTAATTACTTATGAGTTGGTATAGAGAGGATAAAGTAGCTGAGAATGCTTTTATGGGTTCAAGGAAATGCAATGATGGAAAAGAATGCAGCACAGAAATAACTGAGATGGTTTCCACAAGAGATAATATGTTCACTTTTTCTTTTGACAATTCACTCCCCCCCCATGCAATATGAAGAGATGGAAGGCGAGCACACAGTTTTCAGGAATACAATCAAATGCAATACCAATTCAGATCCCCCCTAGCAAGCTTAGAGCAACAAGGATGATTTTAAAACACAGGCAAAAGTACTTTAAATGTAATTTGCAAAGAAGTGAAAATATGCTAAAAATGATTTTAATTCCATATAGGAGATTCAGGGTAGGTGGTAGCTACTTAAGATTGGTTCAGGTCAACACTATCAGTGATTCATGAGGGATTATCAGGTTGAAAACGGATTTCAGCAGTTGCAAGCAAAAGACAGCGATTTTGACAGGTGGAGAAACTTGAGTCAAATTGCAATTCGCGGCACTTTTACCGAGTGCGTCAAGCGCCATTACGGAAAAACTATAAAGGGTAGAAAGTCGGTTTAGGGCTTGTTGAGCTGAGGATCTTAGCTTTAAAATGAAAGTTAAATCTCGTTCCTAGCACACGCGGTTCAAAAGATACAGACGATTTTGTGGAGGTAGATTTTCAGTAATAAAGTAAGATTCAAATGGCAAATGACACTTTCACAGGTTTGAAATCACAGAATGGACACACGATTTCTATGCAGTTTTAAATAGGTGGAAATGGTTTGAATTAGATTATTTTAAACTAAGAGATTGGTTTGCACAGCTCTGGCTGGATACTCACTCCTAATTTTGGAAGGAATGGGCCTCGTCACAGATCTGGTCAACAGGTTTAGCTGTGGTTCTCTCTGCTCTGCTGGCCTGGATCTCTGGTTCTGGCAAAAGTTCTGGTACTGCACAGCGGTCTGGTCTTCTATCAGCACTGCACGGCGGTGTGGATACAGCTCTGCTTTCTGGGTTCTGGCACTGGCACCGCGATCTGGTCTGGTCTCTGGTTTTGGCAAAAGTTCTTGGCACAGGGTTCTAGCCAGAATCACACAGCTCGCCCGGCTGTTGAAAAGTTTGGTTAGGTTGCTGGATTCTGAGGCCACTGGAAAGGATTCAGCTTGTGGACTAGGCCTTTCTGCTAAAAGTTCTGGAATCTGAAGTCGTCTAAGTTCTGGATATGGTCCTTCTGGATATAGTCTGGTCCGGCAAAGTGCTTTGCAAGAAAGTGGAAAGAGCAGTCCCTACCTAGGTTTCAGTGGGTCTTTTTATGTCTTTTGAAAGTGGGTGGGAAGGCTGACTTTCTATGCCCAACCCTCTGAGGATCCTGATAGGTTAAAGGATTGTCTGTGCTTTCATTGGAGAACATAGTTGTGAGTCAGAGTGTTGCTACATTTTACAATCTATTGAAGAAACACCCCTTGTCACTTTGCACACAAATCTATTTTTGACTTAAATGCATATTTATCTATGTACAATTTTTCTGATATTATATGTCCAGTTAACATATTTTCTGTAGCGCCAAACCATCCGATCCCTGTCTTTGTAAGATGTTGTGTTTACTTCTGACAGAATTCTGCCCTTTTCATCCAGAACACAACCTCTAAACTTTTCCAGAATTTACACAAATATGCACAAGGAATATGGGCATCAGATGATGAAGTGTCAGATTTTTAACATACATACATTTGGAGTAATACCCTATTTTCCGCTACTACCCCCCAGAGCATACCACAGAGTCCTAACACCTCTTAAAATGTGCACAGAAATCATGATATTATTGATATAATTTTGACAATTATGTACTATGAATTATCCATCTTTCTAAAATTATGCTCTGGCCCAGAGGGGTGTGGTTTCCCAAAGCACATGGGGGTATTTCTGGTTTGTCCACTTCCACCAAGCCCAGGTGGCTCACAGAGGCAGTGCTCCTCCCAGTTTCTTCCAAGAGGAAGCCATTTATGACCCCCTGATTTAGCAATTGTTTGGAGCAAAGGGACGTTCATTGTTCTGTTTCCCTGCAGTCCCCTCTCCTGATTCAATCAGAGAGGTGTGATCTCCTTTTGGTGGGGGCAGCAGAATGCAGCCAGGCCTGTGAACAGTAGGTGTTAAGAATTCTCATTAACCAGCAAGGCTTTGAAGTTTCCAGCTACATCAGGTTCCTTGTCAGCTCCTGAAAGACAGGCCTCCTGTCAGAGTTTAGACCGCTAGCGCCGGTTAGTGTCGAGCGCCGGTACTGCATCCCTTTTTGGGAGCTGTCTTGAATTAATACATTTCAGATTTTGAACAGCACCATATTTCTTTGCACTGGTTTTTGCTCTGTGTGTAGCCAAAGGATAGGGCCTGGCAATGGTCTCTTGTATTAACATTAACAGAGGCAAAAATGGATGGCAACCTATTTTTCATGTTTTCCCTGTGCATTTTCTGGGGAGTTCTGGCCATCATGATGTTTTCAATGCCAGTAATGCACAGTTCTGTGGTAGGGCTTGGATGCATTGGTAAAAACATCCCACAGCAGTCTGGGATGATGGGAGAAGCAAGGGGGTCAGCTGTAGGTTTGAAGAAGAGTTGAGTGTCATCTGCGTAGCACTGTAAGTTGGGGTGAAGGAGGAAATTATGTGTTCCAGCAGAGCAAGGTAAGTGTTAAAGAGCATGGGGTGCGGTTGGAGCCCTGGGGGGCACCACAGGTGGAGAAAGAGGTAGGCAAGGAGAAGGTGCCCAGAATAACCTGAGATGGATGGTCAGTTAGGAAGGAGGTCAGCCAGTCCAGTGCCTGCTCCGAGATACCCAGGGTATCATGGAGCCATTTTATGAGGATGGAGTGGTTTACCGTCTCAAAGCCCAAGGAGAGATCAAGTAGAATGAGGACAACTGGAGAGTTATCGTCCAGAAATCCAAGCAGTTCTTCATGCGTGTTCAGAAGAGCAGTTTCTATGCTTCTCATTGCTCGGAATCCAGATTGATGGTCGTGGAGACTGCCAGCAAGATCAATGTGTGAGGTAAGATGGGGCAAGGCCATGTCTGCTGAAGGTTCCCCTCCTCCCTCAAGCACTTAAGTGAGTGCTTGAGGGAGGAGGGGAAAGATCCAGTAGCAAAAGAGTGGTTGCAGAAATTAGCAAGAGCGGGGGCAAGAGAGACAATGTTCTCCTCGATGGTTCTGAAGGAGCAAAGGGCATTCTGTTTGGAGGAGATCTTCATAGAGCGGACAACTCTGGTGACCTCATCAGGTGTGACAGGGGAGAAGAAGGAGAGAGGGAAAGGAGGAGGGAGGGAGGCCATAGGAGGCAAAGGGGTGAGGGAGGGTTTAGGGGAGAGGGTAGCAAGGGTGCTCAGGATGTCCAGAGTTTTTTGTGGTGAAGTGTGTGGCCAGTGCATTGCGGAGGGTCTAGGAAGGGTGACGGGAGGAGGAGACTGTGGTAGGGTTGGCTAGCTCCCTCCATATTTTAAAGAGGTCTGCAATGGTGTTGGATTGCCAGATACCCGTACCTGGATGTGGGCCCTTTTCTAAGCACATATGGAGAGGCTATATTGCCTTATGAGTAGGGAGCAGGCCAGTTTGTCAGAGGGTGAGCCTGAGGTTTGCCACTTCCGTTCCGTAGCTCTGCACTTGTGTTTCAGGGCAGCAAGTTTGGTGTTGTACCAGGTATTACACTTAGAGGCAGGTTTCAGTAGGATCCTCATGACTGCGGCAAGAATGTCCAGAGTGTTAGTAATGGCCAGATGGAGGTTGCTGAGAGCAGAGTCAGAAGTAGAGTCTGGGGTGGGGGGCCAGGGGGCATGAAGGTAGATGTGAAGGCAGCAGCTGACACTCGTTCCATTAGGTGAATGTATGTGAATGAGGTTGTCAGGGCTGGAGGAGGTGCTGTCAGAGAGCTAAGGGGACCCAAATAAAAGGAGAGGAGAGGGTGGTCTGACCAGGAGAGAGGGGTGATCAGTGAGGGGGAGAGTGAAAGATCAGAGTGGATTCACCGAGTGTGTTGGACCAGAAGGAAGAACGGAGCGGGAGAGTGATTTGCAGAGGTCAAGGAAAAGATCAGATGCTGTGACAGAGGAGTCCACGTGGATGTTAAAGTCACACAAGATAAGGAGTTTAGAGTTGGTTGAGAGGAGAGAGGTGAAGAAATCAGCCCATTCAGAGAGGAGCAGGGTGGCAGCACCAGGCAGCATGTTGATGGTGGTGATGTTCAGGGATGAGGAGGGATAGATGACCAACTTGCACACCAGGCTCTTAAAGGAAGAGTAAAGCTGGGTGGGTATTAGGGGGGAAGGAAACCACTCAGGGAAGATTAAGGCAACCCCACCACCGGCATGGTTAGGTCATGGCTTGGAAATAATCTTGTAGCCATCAGGGAGAAGCTAGTCAAAAGCAGTGACTGAGCTGGCATTGAACCATGTCTCTGTGAGAGTGAGCATGTCAAGGTCAATGTCTTCAAGAAGGAGGCAGATGTTTTTGTTGGCTGAGCGGGCATTAAGTGTGGCCAGGTGAAGGAGGTCTCCACCTTTGAAGGTTTTCCGAAGAGGAGTACAGGGGCTTGGTACACTGGTCGGAGGGGGAGGGACAGAGAGAGTGGTTGGGGAGATACAGGTGAGGGAAGGAAGTTAAGGAAGGACAGCAGGCACCAATCAAAGAAAAGGAGGTTGGGTTGAGGATGCTGAACCAAGATAGTGCCAGTGTGGTAAACATTAATGATACAGCGAGATGATGAGAAGCCCACTAAGAGGACATTGCACTCTGTGCCACCATTAATGGGAGGGGATGTGAAATGAGAGAGAGTGGAGATGAGATGAGGAGTTCATAGATCTTGGGTGGGGACAGAGAAGAGGAAATTGGTGAAGACATGTCTGGAAGTTGCACTGACATATTATACATACAGGTCATATTTCAACCTATTGACAAGAAGCCATCATTGTTCCAACATACAAAAAAGTCTCCAGAGATGACCAAGAATCTTATAGAATCTTTTCGCTATCAGATTCCAATAGTAAAGTATGGCCATCTCGTGCTTTGTCCTATTTGCAGAACTGTGCACAGGCAAATAATGTCTTAGATCGACATTAAGATGGGTTCAGATAAATCGTTTAGACGGTTCATAACATCTTGATTCTATATACCCTGTGGTAAACAGCACGTATGAGGGAGACCAACTTAATCTATGCCTTGAATAGATTATTCAGCAGCCTTCAATAGGGTGTGTAGGTATTTTCTTTGGCATAGATTAGCTGTCAAAAGAATTGACAATATATGGTTCAAATGTAATATAGGTGTACAAGAAAATATCATGGTCAGAATTTGATTAAATCATAATGATAGTTTATTAAGAAAAATTCAAATAAACTGTGACCTTAAAAAAAGCTGTATATTGGACCCTTTTTTATGTAATGTATGTTTTGCAAATCTTCGGGTTTATTTGCAAAATTCTAGATTGACTTCTCCCAAAATAGGCAAGGAACAAATAGCATAGTTATCATATTCGGATATCAACCTCTTAGTTCATACAGAGCGCAAACTGTAAGCCGCGTTAAATGTTCTGGTTGTTTCTTTCTAATGATTACCAACTGCAAATTAATTATACTAAAACTTAAATCATGGAAATATGGAAGAATAAATGAAACAACTGGTATTTTGACAAGATCCCACTTAAACTGGTAACCAAATATCATTATCTAGCAGTTACTGTTAATAAAAAGGTGTCAGGAAAAAGCATCCTAGATGATTACCTTAGAAGTGGCAAGATACTGGCTACCCGCTAAAGGTGAATACTTAAAAAATATGGGGATTTCTCCCTCAAGCCAGCCCTGACAATATACAAACTAAAACATATTCCAGTTATGCTGCATGGATTTGAGACCACTACATTAAATCTGTAAATGTGGTTGAATCAGCTTGAAGAGCAGTATTGGCAACCTTGCTTGGGAATTGCAAACTTTGTATCTCTAAGTCTAATAAAATGCAAACTGTGTCTTGTATCCTTGGATACAGTAGCACATTTTAGAAAAGGTTATTTATTTTATTATGTCTTCACAAAGTATCTCAGTCATAGAAAAGCTGGAAAGAGAGTTAGAAATGGGGATAGCTCACCAATTGTGTTGGTACAAGAAATTGTTTTAGTTTCTGTTTTTCAGCAGCAGAGCTTTCATGGATTCCTAGAGATCCTTTGAAGGCTCAACTTGCTATAATCAAATAGAAGGCCCATTTGTAAGATTGCATTCATTCACAAGAATATTATAAATGTGTACCACTCTATATGTTTAAACAACCCTATGTTGATCTGTTCCCCAATGAAGAGGCACAACAAGCGCTTGTGAAGTTTAGAATGGCTGTGTTGGAAACTGTGTAAATGATGGGATCTCGACAAAGGATTACTAGAGGTCTGTGCAGTATTCATCTCTTTGGGAAAAAATAAAGAATAGAGACAATGAAACATCTGTTTATAGAATGTCGAAATCTGTATGTTTGAAGACACACATTCTTTGACAAATATGTACACAACATTGAAGGGGTGGGGTCCGAAACTGTCTAGGCTCCATGCTTGAATGGTAGATAAGTTAGCTTAATTCTTGCAAATGATGGGTTCTGGAATGAAAACGTGCTGATTTTAATTAATGATATTTTGGAAAAATGTGTTTTAATATATGTAGAACTATGCATGTCCATAAACATTATATTATTTCCATGTATTGGATTTGTCATGCATTTATAACACAAATATTTTTCATGTACTAGTGTATAAGGTTTCATGTCAACTAAATATGCTCTGAATTTGACCTTATAACTTATATTAAGAATCCCATTAGGCTCCACGTTGGAGTCTCCCCAATACAAATGTGAGTAGATTTTGAGTTGATAATTGAGCAAATTCTTCGAAGAGCAGATAAAGTTGAATATGTAAACACTCAACAGCATTACCTCTTTACACTCGACGTCGGCAATGGTCCACCTCCCTGCCAAATCAGCCTTAATGTGTTTGATAAATAGCAATGAGCAAACCTAGACAAGAACTGATCAACATGCACACCAAAAAGATGTAACATACTATGGGGCTGATTCATGGAATTATTTGCGGCGAAAAACAGAGATTTGTGTGTCATTCTGCCCGCAAATCCCTGTTGAACAAATGGGGATTTGTGGCCAGAATGGCTCACAAATCACCGTTTTTTGGCGTATAAATTCCATGAATCAGCCTGTATATGTGATCAGGTCATCTTTATAACTCAATACAATATTGAGAGTCCACTACTGTATAAAATCTTAAAGAAGCAATGGCACCATTTATCGATGGATGAATGTTTAACACTGTATGCTGGTTATAAACCCATGGTAACTTACAAAAGGGCACCAACCATACGTAATAAGCTATGCCCGAGCTTCAAGTCACCAAAGTCTGTAACAACTAATTGGCTTTCAATGGGAAAACCAGTATCAGGCTTTTACAAATGTTGTTCTTGCATGATATGCTCTCATGGTCTTCCCAATACCCATAAACAAGTTAACATTGTCCTACCAGACATTTATGTCAATCATTTCTTGAATTGTAAAAGTACATTTGTTATGTATATTAATATCTGCGTTTGTCATAAATATTGCATAGGGAGTACCATCCAGTACCTTAGGATACGCATCAGAGAGCATCTTAGTACATTTGGAAATCAAGAAATGAGATACTCCCTGGCACAACATTGGAATGAACATCATCAAATGGCTAACAAGAGAGATGTCCGGTTTCTTGCAATTGATCACGGAAATCATCCTTCCGAGGAGGTGATAGAGAAAAGGTTCTCTAGCTCCACATCGTTGAGCCTGGATAGGGATAGTGAACTTGAAGTGTTTCTTTAATCTTTCATCAAACGGCTGCTGGTTTCCATATGTGTTTCTTATTAAATGAAGATGCAGCAAAACACATGTATACTGTGATAATTAGTTCCATGTTGATAATCTCATTCATTACAATAAGTCTACACACACGTAAGCCTTTATATGGCTGCTCTATTGTAAATCAGAAATAACTGGTTCCCTGTTGGTAATTTACACATTTAGGTGTTTATATGGTTGCTCTAGTGTTGATCAGTGAGTAAATGGGTATATATGAAATAATGTTTACATATTGCACATATTTGCCTATTGTAAATTTACTATGTTACTATCTCATGCTACTGCATGATGATGATGTGACACTTTATATTCATATGATTTACAACTCAACCAGCGGCCGATTACTATTGGGTGCACTGAATAACTCTAGCCCATAATATTGTAGAGTCAATTTTGCTTTTCACAAGTCTCTTCTCCGTATATTGTAGAGTCATTCCTTTTATATGCACGCAATGGCCAATAAATGTTACATTATTAGAGACGTCACTCTGCTCTTACTTCACTCGCAGTTGCATACTGACGTAATAAGGTAGGCTCATATCGCACGTTACAAGATGGCAACAGCTTACCATGCAGAATGCCGTAGAAGACTACTTTCGACCACGCAGAGGAAACTCAGTTAATTGTGAGTAGCGTGTCTGAAAGAAGACAGAGTTAATGCGGTTTAACATGCATTGTGAGCTAACGGTGCGCCTACAATATTAATCTTTTGTACAGGAATATTTAACTCATATGGACAAATGGGAATCTCTGCCCAGGTATCTGGACAGTGTTTGAACATGTTGATCTCACTACTTGAAAAGTTTAAAAAAGGATCCCATACCTTTAACTTGGAATGCAGGTCAAAGCACATGTGTGGTTTATTACATTTGACTCAGTCACATGCTATATGGGCTTTTGAACACAGCTGTTGTTCCTTTCTTAAAATCTGGCTATACAGACGGGGACATCAATGCTTAATCAGCAACAGATATGGAATATTAATGTCAGGTTTGTAGCATGTTGGGAAGTATGCTGCACATATCCAGCAGACACACACATACCTCCAAACATTGCAGAGCACTTAAAGAAATGCTTTAAAAAAATGAAAAAGTGTACATTGTATGTATACTTTTTATATTGTCTGCACCATGGAACCTACTACCCACATGGCAAATTTCAGATTTGTAGCATGTTGGTAAGTATGCTGAACATTTTGAAAAGATACACACACATTTCCAAGCATTGCAGGCCGCTAAGAAAAGAATCCTTTAAAAAAATCGAAACATCTATATTTTTTACTGTATACATTGTCTACACCATGGAACCTACCCACATGGACAATTTCAGGTTTGTAGCATGTTGGGAAGTATGCTGAACATTTCGAACAGACACACACACGTATTCACTAATCTCCCTTTTATGTATAGATAGATTACCTCCCATATACTATTGAGCTGGATTAAAAAACATTCCTCATTTGCAATACTACAATAACGATTGTTGGGCAGATTCTCGAAAATGAGCACAAATGAAAAAGGGCGGAGGGGCTTTCTTCATAGGCGCCAATTGCAGAAAAGTGCAAGTTACCTTATTCTCAAAGGTGAACTGCACTTTTCAGGGGGGCGGGCTAGACAGTAGTAAACATATGCCCTGGCCAGGCCCCTTACATTAGTGTTGGAAGTGCAGTATGACTGGATCCCAGCAAAAATGTGGATGCTGTGGACACATTTCATAGGATCAGGCCCTTCAGCATTCAAGAAGCACACGTTCAAATGCCTTTCGTGGAATGGGCTGAACCTATTTTTGGTGCACGTGAGGAGGAGCGCGAGTGCTTTTCTTCGCTTGTGCCAAAAAAAATATAATAATTGGGAATGTGCACTTCTGTGTTAAACTGCTCATTGTTGACATGAGGGAATGTTTACAAGCAACAGATACCATTACTCAAGGTTGACAGAGAACACCACTACAGAGATAATTGAAGTTCTTCCATTTGAGGAACACCTGATAAAAGCAAGTTGGTGGACTTGGTTGACCTAGTGGACAAAGGCTTGCAGCTTTTAACACCGGACTTGAAGTAGTTCAACTTTACTCTCAAGATCAGTCTTACCATTCCATTGTTGGGGCTGGCTTCTTGAATATTCCAGTTCTTAGCATGGTTTTGGTAATGTACGACTCATGAAACTGTGACGCTTACCCTCAAATAAGTGAATTTTGCTTCAGATGTTCAAAATGTAGATGGCTGAGACGGGAAGGGGCATGAATAGCTGCTTCTTTATCAATTCAGTACCAAGAACGGCCTCCTCTTTTTTGTAATGTCCTTCTTCTGTGTGAGGCTTTCATCTTGAAACTGCCCCATATTCTCCCCTTGCCCTCGTTCCCCTCTCACTATCAAGACTTTCCACCCCTTCCTATTTCTTGTCCTCCAACTCCAATTGCATTCTTAAGCTTGAGGCCCCGTTTTCAGTTTGAATCTTCTGCTAGAAGAATCGTCTACCCTTTTTATGGAGTGATTGCTATGCTGGGCATACCATTAATGGGCAAAAGTGGGCAAAAGCTAATGAGTACTTTTGTCACATGAGTACTCTTTGTGACAGCTGAATGCAGATATATCTGAGTCTTAAACGATATTTTCTCTCCTAAGCATCTATCTTTTCAAAAGCTACGTCTGATATTTTTGTATTGAAACACTGCAATATCCCTCTTTTATGTAGTTGATTTGTAATGTGAATTCCTCTTGATGGCTCTCGGTTCCTTATGTAATATCACTGTACGCCCATAGAGTGCAAATGACAGAATGTGTTATTTGCAACAGGGCCACTATTATTAATCTGCACCGTGATGGTAAACTTTTAAGTTAGTGTGTCATATCAGAGGGTGTATGTCTGAAACATAGACACAGAAATGGCGGTGTCACCGTCTGCTAAGTGGGTTATGCTTGAGAGCGCTCAACCCGAATTTGAAAGGCTAGTTGTGTTTAGACATCCTCGGCGACAGACAGGCTGCTCAATCCTGTTCTTGTTCCTTGTTTTGCACCAGAGAATCCTTGTATGATTTCTGGGAGGAGTCTAAGCCCCCACTGCCCCCACGTCCTAGGAGGTAAAGTCAGTCATACTCAATGGTAGGGGAGTCCATGAAAATCTAATTTTTCATTCTCAAGAAGACCCCTTGGGTCTAAGAAGTAGACTGTCACCTAAGTAATTGGGTTCTTGAACCTCCCTCATGAGGTGCATGGGATTAACTAGTGTATTTTAAAGGGAACTGTAGCTTCGATCATTCAGGCGGGAGCGCTGAATGTTCGAGACGGCTTGGAGGACAGGTTGAGCGCTGAATGATCAAAGCACTTCTCCAAGCATTCATTTTATCTATTTTTTGCATTTATTTATTTAGTGCATACACCTAGCTTTGAAAAGGGCTTTGCAGAGTAATTGATGCCAGTTTTTTTATTTTTTTTTTATTTATTTTCATATACAGCAGGAACACTTGCCCACCTTCAAGCCAATTTTCAAATACATTTGGACTGATAATACCCAGTGCACTGAAATCATAGTGCCCATGACCCAACTTCAAGCCAATTCGAATTGGCCATGGGCACTATGAATTCAGTGCTCTGGATCTTTGTACAGGTTTAACAGTCCAATCGTGTTTTTATTGAACACTAAAGTAACGCAAAGGTCCAGTTTGCTTTGCTTTTTCAATTTTTCACATGCCACAGACTTATCTAAATGACCAGTTGTGATGTCGTTGGCATCTCTGCCCCGGCATTGTACTGCTGTGAAATAACAGTGAGAGTGCCACAAAGGCAGTGCTATACTCAGTGTGGCTGGTAAATATTTGTATTGGATGGGGTGTAAACACTTCCTACAAACATGCTGGAGTGACTGAGTTTTGGGAGGGACCCTTAAAAAATCAAGGGGACGGTCGTGTGGGTACTTACCCAGAGAAATCTTTTTCAATAATCGGTGAAAATGGTGCATTTTACAGCGTAATTTAAGTGAAAAATTGGTTGAAAAGGCAGCTTGCAATTGGTTTTGTAATTCATGAAAAAAGCAAATAGATGCGAGTCCCCATCATGGGGGATTTGGGAGGCACCCTGAACCAATCAAGGGGAGGGTCGTGGGGGTTCTTCCCTGTTTGCACCAGATACCAGTCTAGCCATGTAATAACACATCATGCTTGCTCTAACACAGATGCCCAGTAGAACAAACACTGTCAAACCCAATAGTTTTGATATGTGTAGTTGTTTATAGCATGTAACATTTAGCATGGAGGAAAGGGATGAAAAATACCGGCACAAAGAGGTTGACAGCATGGAAGGGCATTAAGGGCAACGCTGCGGGTGAGAAAAACACTCTGTGGGGAGGAATAAGAAGTACATGGCATCACAAGGAAGGGATGGAGGGGGGACAGTGCAAGGGGGAAGGAGGGAGAGCGCAAGGGGAAGAGGAGGGACACTGAAAAGGGGAATGAGGGACAGCGTAAGGGGAGCAGAAAAAGCACAAGGGGGCAGCCAACGGGGGTGAGGGCCATGGAAAAATGGTGAGGAGGGACAGTGCAATGGCAGGAGGAGGGACAGTGGAAGGGAGGAAAGAGGGAGAGTGCAACGGTGGGAGGAAAGACAGCGCAAGTGATGGATGAGGGACAGTGCAAAGGGGAAAGAAGCAATAGAACATGGAGAAAGAAGGCTCAGCGCAAGAGGGTAGGAGTGACAGTGCAAGGGATATGGAGGAGGGACAGTGCAAGGGGCCGGAGAGACTGGGCAAGAGGGCATGGGGGACAGCACAAAGGAGAGGGACAGTGCAAGGGGGAGAAAGGGGTGAGGGACATCACAGGGGGTGTGGGATACTGTAAAGGGGAGGAGGAAAAGCACAAGGGGGAGGAAGGAAAACACAAGTGAAGATAGTGCAAGGGGGAGGGTGGCAAGCACAAGAGGTGAGGAGGGTCAGCACAAGAGAGTGAGGAAAGACAGTGCATGGGAGGGAGGTGGGACAGCACAAGGGACGACGGAGACACAGTGCAAAGGATGGAGCATCCAAGGGGAGCTAGCAATAGTGCATGGGGAAGGAGCGATAGCGCAAGGGGGAAGGAGTGACAGTACAAAGGGGAAGGAACAACAGCACAAGGGATGGGGAGGAGGTACAGAGCAAGGGGGGGGAGGGACAGGACCATAGAGGGAGGAGGGACAACACAAGGGGGAGGAATGACAACAGAAGGGGGAAATGAGAAACAGTGAAAGTGACATCTGCTGGCTGTATATATCATTGCAGCCTTTGGTCATAGATGTCCTGTATCGTAGTTTTGATCTTATGTGTGTGTAATCTTAGGTGTGTGGAACTGCGTGTGCCCCCCATGCACATCACATGTGCAGTTCACCATCCTAAATTCCCAATGGGCCAGGCAAACATGGGGAAGCAAAATGGCCAAAGACTTGCATAGTACATTGGACATGCACGTTGAAGAACAAAAACTGTGAAAGGGAAACCACATTTCCCTTTGACAGTTTGCGCCATCTCAGGAGTGCCCCTTTGGCTTCATAAAGAGAGCAGCAAAGTGCTCAGAGTTTACACTAGACTGGCTTGTTGGGTCCGCCATAATGAGCGAGGTATCTAGCGTGTCAGCACTCCCTCACCCATTATGGATGAGATGCCACTTGCTATTCTGCAGGTCAAGTATAGGAGTTAACAAGCCCCATTTTGCTTGCACATTCATGAGAGAAATCCACATGCAAAAGCTGGCAAAGAAGGCAAGTGAAAAACTCAAATGTGACATGGGAGGGGGAAAGGATAGCACAATCCATACAACAAAGGGGAGTTTGATTTGACAAATCAAGATTATTCTCCCCAGGGGCAGTAACGCCCTTTGAGGTTAGACAGGTGGGTTCACTCGGCAAGACCCCCCACAGAGGCAAGTGTAACCTCACTGGGAGTAACTCCCCTCAAGGGGACAAGTCTCACATTCACACAAGGAACTCCTTATGTAAGCGACACTGTCTGCCTATATTGGAATTTCCTTCAATCACAAGTAATGTGCTTTCCTTTTGTTTGGCTTCAGGTAATGCTGCATCAAATACGACACCTGAAGTATGATGGCATGACCCTTTGAATGCGAACTTCTGTGTAACAAGTATGAACAGATCGAGAATAGAGAGAGACAGCCATACGCAGGTGAAGCCCTCTGACATAGCGACATCTTAGTGGGACAGAGCAGTTTGGAGTCACAGAATCCTCAGCAGCCTGCGAAAGTAAGAATGGCAGAGAAGGACACCGGAGGGACAGCATAGAGAACAGTGGTGAAACCCTGTCAGGATGGAGTCATGGAAATCATCCTATGTGGTGGCATGACCACTGAAAGGTTATGACAGGCCTGGGGCCTGACCAACAAAGCTGAGACCAAAAGGGACGGGAGGAATGAAACCTCCTGTTGGAAAACCTACACTGAACAGACAGACCCACAGAGACGCCAATAACAATTTCACAGGGGAGTTGAGAGAGAGGAGACGGAGAGTCGAGGATGGTGACTCATCCAACGCCAAGCCCCAAAAATCCACTCACCACGTGTGATGGTACCGGGGTGGAACATAGAAAGCGGAGGAAGTAGACGAAGTTGCAATAGTGATTACGGGTCGTGGAGAAAGCCTGAGCAGATATATTGGGAGAGATCCAGGACAGTTGTTGCCAATATTAAATGTTAAGCCTTTGGAAAGCCTGGTCATTCATATTGTATGACACCAAGGAGAGTTATAACCAGTATTGATTGTGAAGCCTTGAAGAAGCCTGAGCATACCTATTGGAAGACACCAAGCAGAGTTGTAACCAATATTGAGTTGGTGACAATGAGACAGCCCAAACCAAAAAGATACGAATGAGGGTCATTGTCAAGACCGGTGGGGGGGTCTGTACTTCCGCTCTCTATATGGTAGAGGAGAGGCACAGAGGACCCCAGCCAAGATTCTCTAATACGGTAGCGATGGACGAGCAATCAAGGCCTAGCTTCTCAGGAGGTGATGCAGGCTGGTTCTTAAGTACAGTGTATCCCCAAGCCCCCCACAAAGGAATGTCCACACACTGTATTACTGAAAACACAGTCTTTATATAATTAATATTCAAGGGTTATGTACACTTATCACAACAACGCACTTTGTGCTCAGGAAAACCAATAATGATAAATATCTACAATTCTAAAGTGGTACCACTAATATTAGACCTCATTAAAGTGCATTCACAATACTGTAAAAATGGCACACAGATCAATAAGAAGGAAACCAGCAATAGAGAGAGGAGAGATAAAAGATGGTTGAAACAATAGGCAGAATACTGGCCCTAGCTACTGGACACAGTTCTGTGTGGAGATCCCCCCACCTGGGCAACCTGTAAAATAAAGAGATATAACACAAGCCCAGTCCATATATTGTTCAACAGTCTTATTCCCTCCTACAATGTTTTTACCCCCCCAATGTACCTGGTGGAGTCGAGTTCTTCGAAGAGGCGTCGACAGATCCTTCTTGAATGACCCCCTTTAAAGCAGGAGTCACGGATCGTCGAGAGGCGTCGAGAAACGTCGAAGACCTCGGGGTTCGGCGACGGGGAATTGACGGCCCTTCTTGAATGCCTTCCCTTTCAAGCGGGAGGCACGGGGCGTCGAACGTCCGTCGACAAACGAGGTAGAACGATGTCGAAGAGGCGGCAGCTTCGTCCGAGCGGTGCTCGTCGGCGTCGGGGCGTCGGCGTCCTGCAAGGCGGAGGTGTGCGGGGCACCTCGATGACAATAGTTCTGGACCGCAAAGATTGTAGAGACGGGAGCCCAGCAAGGGCGTCGAGTCGCTCGAGTCTTTGGGATCGTGAGGTGGCGGGAAACCCACCGGCGGATTCTCCTCGGCGCGTTGGTCGTCCTCGACTTTCTCCGGCAGGGCAAAAGCGGTCGATGGTGCGGACGAGGGAGTCCTTTGAGTCAAATGTTCTTAGGCAAGGAGCGGACGGCTCCGGTCGTCGGCGGCACGGCGTCAAGTGGTTCCCACGGCTGGGCAACACAACTTCGACGGGCCTCCAGCGGTTACACAGACCTGCGAACCCTGGTCGACGGCAATGGACTTCGACAGCGTCGATGTCCGGGTGCTTTACTTCGGTCTCCTCGGCAGTCCCCTTCTCCGGTCGGCAGCCTTTCGATGGTCTGGCGTCCAGGGAGCTTCGGCGAAGATTCAGCGGTGCTCGATGGTCCCTCGGAGCACGGGAAGAGGGCGCCTTACCAGGTCCTCTCTCGGGTCAGTCCTCGACGATGTCGACAACCTTCCGTTTCTGTCGAAGCAAATGCCACAGCAAGTCTTCTTCTTCCAGTTGGACGTCGAGGATCAGCAAATCCAGTTACTCTTGAGTGGAGACTCAGCTTCTGAATGCTTCTGAACAATTTCCAGTGGTGAGAGGTCCCCAGATATACTATTCTGTCTCTCATCCACACTGCTGGCACACACACAGCAGCCAATCACACAGAAGGGCATTCATGCAGTCAGTCAGCCAATCAGGCACACAGTGCATTCAGGCCACACTCCTCCCTTTCAGACACTCACAACAAGGAATGTGGATTGGGACAAGTACCCAGCCATTCAACACTACACACTGCATTCAGGCCAGTTTCGGGCAGGGCTGTCTCAGTCTTTGTCTCTCATGCCAGAAACCAGACAACCACAACAAGGAGTGTATATTGGTCACACACTCCATTCACCCAGGTCCCACCCACAGGAGGTACCCACAACATACAGTCACTGGGAAGGCTCCAGTCAGTCTAGCTGGGCCTTCACAACAACACCATATATGGAACTTCCACCCAACAGCCAGTCAGGGGGAAGAGACAGAGTCAGGGCTTCCCAGGACTTTGGGAAAAACAAGATAACAGGCAATAGAAAGCAAGAGGCCACAGGGGCCATCTTGTTTCCTATCAGGAATCAACTGATTCCAATGGCAGGGCCTGGGTATCCCAAAATGGAGGACACCCAGAGCACCTGTCAAATTCAGCATGGAGCTGCCACCAGCCCATACCCTGCTCTGTGGGCCACCCACAGGTGCCCAAAAACATACACTAGGGGCACAGGGTTGTACCCCTACCCATGGGTGCCATAAGGGTATCCCATGGGTCTGTTCACCAAACCAAAAGAGAGCTGCACTGCCAGGAGTCCCTCATGGACTCCTGGGCAGAAAACATGACAGAACACACGGTAAAAACAGAAAAAGGACAAGGATTCAGAGGCCCTGTCCCTCAGATGCATTTCCGGCATCACAGTCGCCCCCCCCAGACTGAGGTGGAGGGTGCCTAATCTCCCACGGGATAGACACCCTCATCCAGACGGTCAACATACCTTCTGGAAAGGCCATCTGCATTATCGTGACTCTTCCCTGGTCTGTGCTCTATGGTGAAGTCTAGCCCTTGTAGGCTAATCGACCACCTGAGCAATTTCGGATTCTCACCCTTCATCTGCATAAGCCACTTCAGGGGCTTATGATCTGTTTGGACCTTGAAGGTGGACCCCGTAAGGTAGGGCCTAAAACGCCTAAGGCTCCAAACTATACTAAAACATTCCTTTTCAACAGTAGCCCACCTAAGTTCTCTACCCTTGAGTTGTCTACTGATGAATATGATAGGATGTTCTCTCCCTTTGTCATCTAACTGGGACAAGACAGCTCCAATTCCGGTGTCGCAGGCATCCGTCTGGACGATAAAGGGTCGGCTGTAGTCAGGCGCACTCAACACAGGTGCCCTACACAGACTTTCTTTCAAGCCATCAAAGGCCCTCTGACAGTCTTCAGTCCAATTAACCTTCCTAGGCTGTTTGGGTGAAGTTAGAGCTGTCAGGGGTGCAGCTATGGTTCCATAGTCTGCCATGAAATTGCGATAGTACCCAGTGAGGCCCAAAAAGGCTCTCACCTGGGTTTGAGTAGTGGGAGTCTCCCAGTTCTGTACGTCCTGTACTTTACTGGAGAGAGGTTGGATTTGACCCCCTCCTACCTCATGACCAAGATAGGTAACTTTCCCCTGAGCTATCTGGCACTTGGTGGCCTTGATAGTGAGGTTAGCCCTTTTCAAGGCCTGCAACACCTTATCCAGATGTGTCAAATGCTCTTCCCAGGTGGAACTGTAGACGGCAATGTCGTCTAAGTAAGCCACACAAAAGGCTTCCAGCCCACTGAGCGCATGGTTGACCAATCTCTGGAAGGTGGCAGGGGCATTCTTCAACCCAAAGGGCATGACCCTAAACTGGTAGAGTCCCTCAGGTGTGGAGAATGCCGTCTTTTCCTTGGCATGGTCCGTCAGAGCTATTTGCCAATAGCCTGAGGTAAGGTCAAAGGTGCTCACAAATTTGGCAGCACCTATAGTGTCCACGAGCTCATCAGCCCTGGGCAATGGGTGCGCGTCAGTTTTGGTGACGGCATTGACTCCTCGGTAGTCCACACAGAACCTCCAATCCTTGGTACCCGCCGGGGAACTTGCCTTGGGGACATGGACCACTGGACTGGACCAGGGACTGGTGGAGGGTTCAATAACACCCAGATCCAACATCTTGGCGACCTCAGCCTGGATGTGGTTTTTGACGGTATCTGACATACGATAGCTCCTGCTTTTGACAGGCACACTGTCACCAGTGTCAATTTCGTGCTTACACCACGGTGTAAGGCCCGGTGTCAGTGAAAACAGAGGGGCATACTGCTGGAGCAAAGCCCGGCAGGCCCTCTGCTGCTCTGTTGTCAAATCGGGAGAGAGTTGTACTCCCTCCACTGAGCCATCCTGAGGGTTGCTATGCAGCAAATCAGGAAGGGGCTCACTCTCATCCTCTTCTTGCCCTGAAGCTAGCAAGAGACATGAGACCTCTGCTCGCCTGTGGAAAGGCTTGAGCCTGTTGACATGGAATACCTGGGGGGCTACCCCAGAGGCTCCCATGTCCACCAGATAATTGACTTCGCCCATCTTGGAGATGATCCTGAAGGGTCCAGTCCACTTGTCTGCCAAAGCTCTAGGCTTGGTAGGCTCCATCACAAGGATTTCCTGTCCCGGAGTCCAATCCACTTGCGAAGCTTTCAGGTCATGCCAGTACTTATTCAATTCCTGGCTGGCCTTGAGATTTGCTGTTGCCTGACCCATCATTTGTGTCATCCTCCGCCTGAGGCCTAACACATAGTCCCCCACTTGCTTGGCGGGACCTGGAGGGGTGGCTTCCAAGCCTTCTCGGATCAAGGCGAGGGGCCCCCTCACGGGATGTCCAAAGAGTAACTCAAAGGGGCTGAAACCAACACCCTCTTGAGGTACCTCTCTGTAAGCAAACAGCAGGCATGGCAGGAGGAGATCCCATTTCCTCCTTAGGGGCTCTTCCAAAGCACCTAGCATGCCCTTGAGAGTTTTGTTAAATCTCTCAACCAGACCATTGGTCTGGGGGTGGTAAGAGGTGGAGAACTTGTAGGTTACCCCGCACTCTTTCCACATGGTTTTCATGTAACTAGACATGAAGTTGGATCCTCGGTCAGAGACAACCTCCTTGGGGAATCCAACACGGGTGAAAATGCCCAGGAGAGCCCTGGCAACCACCTTGGCAGTAACAGTCCGAAGGGGTATTGCCTCAGGGTACCTGGTGGCATGATCTACCAAGACCAGGATGAACCGATGTCCACCTGAAGTGGGAGGGTCAAGGGGACCGACGATGTCGATGCCCACCCTCTCAAATGGTGTGCCAACCACTGGTAATGGCTGCAGTGGGGCAATGACCCTGCCTCCAGTCTTGCCAGACAACTGACAAGTTGGGCAGGTCCTGCAGTGGGACTCCACCTCTACTCCCATCCGTGGCCAGTAGAAATGGGCAGAGAGCCTCTGCTTAGTCTTCTTGGTCCCAAGATGACCAGCCAAGGGCACCTCATGCGCCAACTGCAGTAGGAAGGGCCTGTAAACCTGGGGTACCACCAACCTCTTGCGGGCACCAGGTTCGGGCTTAGTGGGCTCACTAACAAGGAGCTCACCCTCCCAATAAATCTTGAATGTCCTAGGCACTTCACCTTGTGCCTGGGACAGGGCCTGTTTCCTCAGGCCCTCGAGAGAGTGGCACTCTCTCTGTCCCTTACAGAAGTCTGCCCGGGAGGGTCCCCCTTCAGCTAACAAGCATTGAAGGTCGGGATGATCCTCCGGGTTGAGAACCTCTCCCACAGGAGAGTCTTCTGTCTCTTCTCCCACAGGAGTTGAGTTTGGGTTTTCCGCTGGACCCAGCCCGTCCGGAGCATGGATCCCAATGGGTGCTGTCGGAACAGCAGGAAGAGAAGGTGTTCCCTCCACAGAGGTGGCCTTCTTGGTCTTCCTTCTTCTTGCCTTAGGCCTCGCCTTTGGCTCGGGTACCTGACTCACAGCCAGACCCGGTGTCACCTGTGACCTAGTGACTGCAGCAGCAGTCATGGGAAGACCATCCGAGATCAACCCCAACTCTACTAGATCATTTCCTAACAGAATGTTAGCAGGGACATTGTCCTGAACCAGGACAGGAAGCTTTGCTGTCTTGTCTCCAATCATGAGTGTGACTAGGGCTACAGGCGATAATTTGGGAGGCCCACCAGCTAACCTGGTGGTTCTCAGAGGAGCACCTACATAGTCCTCTGGCTTGAGCAGGGTCCTGTCCACCACTGTCATGCTTGCCCCAGTGTCTCTCAAACCAGTAGAAGGCTGGCCATTCAAGAGGACACTTCTCAAAAACCTACGGGTGTTCTGCGGGATAGTTGCCAGTACTTCTGCGTACTGGTCCCAGGCCCCAAGGGACACTAAGGAAATCTCTACCGGAGCACCAAATGTGATTCCTGTAGAGGAGGGGAGGACAGTGGCCTCCACCTCAGCCACGGGGTAAGGGTAGGTCAGGCTGACAGCCTGTACTCCAAGTGCCTTACCTTTACACTTGGGGTCACCCCTTTTGTGATCCAGAGCCCCACAATCCCAACAAGTGCCAGGAGTGCGGGGTACGGTACTGGAACCACTGGGAACCTGCTTTGCGGCAGGTGGACCACTACTCTTATTCCCACCCACAGAGGACTTATCCCCACCAGATTTTTGGGTCTTAGGAGAGGAAGGTTTTGGTTTACCCGACTGTGATTGCTTTTGGGACTCCTCAGCTTTCTGAGAGGTCCCCTTTTCTTTGTCCTTGTCCTTCCCACTGGAGTCCTTAGGGGACACCCGGTGGGAGACCCACTTGTCAGCCAACCTAGCCAGCTTAAAGGGGTCCAAAATGTTCTGGTCAGCCACATACTGACGCAGCTCTGGTGAACAGGCTTCAGAAAAATGCTCAAAAAACAAGAGGTGGGACAACTCAACAAAAGTTTTCACCTTGTAACCGTCAATCCACCCCATCATGTTCATGTGCGCAGTACTCACCCAGTCAACCCAAGACACATTCTCTCTTTTCTTAAAATCCCTGAACCTTTTAAGGTATTGGGTAGGTGTCTTGCCAAACTTGGCAATCAAAGCAGACTTCATACACTCATACTGACCCCTTTCCTCCACACTCAGCTTCAGAATACAGTCATATCCAGTTTGAGGCACTCTGCTTAACAAACACTTAGCCCAATCTCTTTTATCTACATCATGAATTGCACAAGCCATTTCAAACGCTTCAATCCATTGGAGGATATCTGAACCCTCCACAAACACACCAACCAAATCTTTCATAAACTTGGTGGCTGGGGACCTGACACTCTCACTGGATCTAGCTGAAGTCTCCACTCTAGCTTTCTCTAGCTGGATTCTCTGACATTCAGTGTCCTGGCTTTTGAGTTCAAGGTCCTTATTTCTGAGTTCAAGATCCCTATTCTTGAGTTCCACTTGCTGTGCCAGCTCCTCTTTCTTAAGCTCAGCTTCTATTTCCAACTTGCGATATTCAAAGGCTAACTTCATCCTCAATAACTCAAGTTCCATGGAATTGCTGGGGTTTGGAACAGAGGCAGCAGGAATGGTGGCATTCCCAGAAACAGATTCAGCGACAACCCCAGGGGCAGAGTCCTCACTGGTTGCATCCCCCCCTTCCTCAAGAGTTTCACCATCAGTCTGGTAATCCACCAGGGCAGCTATCAGCTCAGCCCTAGACTTATCCACAAAGTCTAACTCCCTGGCTCCACAAGCACTCTGGAGAGCCTCTAAGCTCATCCGAGTCAATTTACCATTTGCAATGGACTCCATTGCTTGTAATGCAGTTATTTGGTACACACCCAAACCTTAATCTAATAAAGTGCGGATATTTTGTAAGTGGCACGGTTATACACTGAGTCTTAAAACCATAAGCATCCCACCGCTGCCACCAGCTTGTCAAGACCGGTGGGGGGGTCTGTACTTCCGCTCTCTATATGGTAGAGGAGAGGCACAGAGGACCCCAGCCAAGATTCTCTAATACTGTAGCGATGGACGAGCAATCAAGGCCTAGCTTCTCAGGAGGTGATGCAGGCTGGTTCTTAAGTACAGTGTATCCCCAAGCCCCCCACAAAGGAATGTCCACACACTGTATTACTGAAAACACAGTCTTTATATAATTAATATTCAAGGGTTATGTACACTTATCACAACAACGCACTTTGTGCTCAGGAAAACCAATAATGATAAATATCTACAATTCTAAAGTGGTACCACTAATATTAGACCTCATTAAAGTGCATTCACAATACTGTAAAAATGGCACACAGATCAATAAGAAGGAAACCAGCAATAGAGAGAGGAGAGATAAAAGATGGTTGAAACAATAGGCAGAATACTGGCCCTAGCTACTGGACACAGTTCTGTGTGGAGATCCCCCCACCTGGGCAACCTGTAAAATAAAGAGATATAACACAAGCCCAGTCCATATATTGTTCAACAGTCTTATTCCCTCCTACAATGTTTTTACCCCCCCAATGTACCTGGTGGAGTCGAGTTCTTCGAAGAGGCGTCGACAGATCCTTCTTGAATGACCCCCTTTAAAGCAGGAGTCACGGATCGTCGAGAGGCGTCGAGAAACGTCGAAGACCTCGGGGTTCGGCGACGGGGAATCGACGGCCCTTCTTGAATGCCTTCCCTTTCAAGCGGGAGGCACGGGGCGTCGAACGTCCGTCGACAAACGAGGTAGAACGATGTCGAAGAGGCGGCAGCTTCGTCCGAGCGGTGCTCGTCGGCGTCGGGGCGTCGGCGTCCTGCAAGGCGGAGGTGTGCGGGGCACCTCGATGACAATAGTTCTGGACCGCAAAGATTGTAGAGACGGGAGCCCAGCAAGGGCGTCGAGTCGCTCGAGTCTTTGGGATCGTGAGGTGGCGGGAAACCCACCGGCGGATTCTCCTCGGCGCGTTGGTCGTCCTCGACTTTCTCCGGCAGGGCAAAAGCGGTCGACGGTGCGGACGAGGGAGTCCTTTGAGTCAAATGTTCTTAGGCAAGGAGCGGACGGCTCCGGTCGTCGGCGGCACGGCGTCAAGTGGTTCCCACGGCTGGGCAACACAACTTCGACGGGCCTCCAGCGGTTACACAGACCTGCGAACCCTGGTCGACGGCAATGGACTTCGACAGCGTCGATGTCCGGGTGCTTTACTTCGGTCTCCTCGGCAGTCCCCTTCTCCGGTCGGCAGCCTTTCGATGGTCTGGCGTCCAGGGAGCTTCGGCGAAGATTCAGCGGTGCTCGATGGTCCCTCGGAGCACGGGAAGAGGGCGCCTTACCAGGTCCTCTCTCGGGTCAGTCCTCGACGATGTCGACAACCTTCCGTTTCTGTCGAAGCAAATGCCACAGCAAGTCTTCTTCTTCCAGTTGGACGTCGAGGATCAGCAAATCCAGTTACTCTTGAGTGGAGACTCAGCTTCTGAATGCTTCTGAACAATTTCCAGTGGTGAGAGGTCCCCAGATATACTATTCTGTCTCTCATCCACACTGCTGGCACACACACAGCAGCCAATCACACAGAAGGGCATTCATGCAGTCAGTCAGCCAATCAGGCACACAGTGCATTCAGGCCACACTCCTCCCTTTCAGACACTCACAACAAGGAATGTGGATTGGGACAAGTACCCAGCCATTCAACACTACACACTGCATTCAGGCCAGTTTCGGGCAGGGCTGTCTCAGTCTTTGTCTCTCATGCCAGAAACCAGACAACCACAACAAGGAGTGTATATTGGTCACACACTCCATTCACCCAGGTCCCACCCACAGGAGGTACCCACAACATACAGTCACTGGGAAGGCTCCAGTCAGTCTAGCTGGGCCTTCACAACAACACCATATATGGAACTTCCACCCAACAGCCAGTCAGGGGGAAGGGACAGAGTCAGGGCTTCCCAGGACTTTGGGAAAAACAAGATAACAGGCAATAGAAAGCAAGAGGCCACAGGGGCCATCTTGTTTCCTATCAGGAATCAACTGATTCCAATGGCAGGGCCTGGGTATCCCAAAATGGAGGACACCCAGAGCACCTGTCAAATTCAGCATGGAGCTGCCACCAGCCCATACCCTGCTCTGTGGGCCACCCACAGGTGCCCAAAAACATACACTAGGGGCACAGGGTTGTACCCCTACCCATGGGTGCCATAAGGGTATCCCATGGGTCTGTTCACCAAACCAAAAGAGAGCTGCACTGCCAGGAGTCCCTCATGGACTCCTGGGCAGAAAACATGACAGAACACACGGTAAAAACAGAAAAAGGACAAGGATTCAGAGGCCCTGTCCCTCAGATGCATTTCCGGCATCACAGTCATCCCCTACATTAATTGTGAATCATTAAGAAAGTAAAACTATATTGATTGGGAAACAGCTAGAAAGCTGGCAAGTATTATTAGGGATGAACATTGGAAGCCATTGCTAAGAGCTTTGAAAACCACTCTGATTTAAGTACCAAAGAATGGGTGGTGTCACACAATTGTTAAGGGTAAACCAAATCTCAATCAAAAAAGTGTGTCAAGTTTAAAGAGTCTTAAGGACTATATACAGAGGAAGGAATGTAAAAGACTACATACAGAAAGACAGTAAGAAAAACATTGATAGGTCTCGCAAAGTCTGGGATAGCCCACCTATGAAAATACAACACAAATTACAGTAGCTCATGAAATTGACACTGAAATTGGATAAATTGTTTCTACTAACTTGTTTCCAGTTAGTGGCAAAATCAGACAATTGCAATAGGAAAAACCCTGAAATAAAGCTCCAAGACATATGGCTAAAGGGAAGGTGCTGGAAGATATAAATATGGGCAATCTTTAGTTATTCATTTTAGTGGTAGCATCAGATAGAAGCAAGTTTTGAACTTATTTCTTTGGACTTCTGATGACAGGCAAGCACCGTTAATTAGTTTGGTTAGGTTAGGTAGGGAAAATTCACCTAGCAGTAGGGCGAGTTAGGCATTTTTCTTATTATTTAAAATAAAACAGTTAAATGTGACCAATGTGTATCCGCCTCCTTCTTCTGACTCACTACACGACTCATTCGAATGGGAAATAAGTACCAAAATGTTGGTAAAAATTGGTAATTGATCATTTTAATCTGTTGCCAAGAGCTTTGTATTTTGCAGTAATAAGCAAGGTATCGTAAATGGAGAAACAACTTTGAGGTGAACAAATTATTATTTTATTCCAGATGCACTGGGTGTCACCAGATACCTCGTTAGCAGCCCCAGCCTCCTTACTCTACAACTGCCTCTCTTTGGAAGCTAAACATCCCTGGGTACCAGGATTCAGGTGGTTTTAGGAACGTAGCTCACAAACCAGAACCTGGTGTTGCTGGATTGTGTTACATAACTAATAACTCACATGGCCGTTGAGCTGTATTGCCAACAGGCTTCAGTCATATCCACTCCAGTGCCACCTTCTCCCCATATTTCCTCTCTCACTTTGTGATTGCAACATCTGATCATCAGTAGATCCATTAAATGCTCATTGCTGCAGTGATCATAATCACACTTGATAGCCAGTCCATGCAGGACTGTCATGAATGTATCAAAGAATTCAGCTTTCTTCGAAAATCACACTGCAAAGTGATACCTGGCCAGAAATGTATTCTCTATCTTCATAACATTTTTGTCCCGCTTCCTCAATGATATCTTGAAACTATTTCGGCCCTTCGACTCAGCAACAGGCAGATCTGGCAGTTTTCTGAAAACAGCTTGCCCCTCCTGATCCAAACAATGGTACAACAGCAAGTATTTTCTATCTGCCGCGATCATACCCCCATACACCTCAAGCAGATGCTTCAAAAAACCTTCTCTCCAGTCACACCACTTGATCTGCGACTCACCTGCTGCAGGCAAAACAAATCATGTCCTGGAATATTCATCCTTGTTTCAGTCAACTGGAATAGTGCTCCTTGTATCAGTCAACCAATCCCAGTCACACCTTGATCCCTGCATTAAAACCACAATCAATCCAATATTGCTAGGCTCTGTGCGGCACACAATCACAAACCTGACCCCAAAATGGTTGCCATTTGGGGAACTCCTGGGATGCCCTGGGGGAACCTGACCCCAAAATGACATTCGCAACCACTGGGCAAATGATTTCAGACCTGGCATCTCCCCCAACAGGCTAGCAGGATGCACTGATATCGCTGCACCCCGGCGAACACAAGATACACTCACTTCAAGTCCCGCAACACAGCAACCGATCTGCCAGCAAATGACCTCTTAGCAGCTGTTCATGTGCCTGGCCTGGGCTGCCATTGGGGTCCCTGCACCAGCCAACTTGTCACCAATATTGTGCGGTATGAAGTATGGTATTGTAAATGAATATGCAACTTTGACGTGAACAATTTATTCTTTTATTCTAGATGCACTGGGTGTCACCAGATACAGCGTTAGCAGCCCAGCCAACTTATTCTACAACAGCCTTACTTTTGAAACTAGAGATTCTCTGGCACCAGGATTCCAGGTGGCTGTAGGAACCTAGCACACAATCCAGAACCTGGTGTTGGCGGATTCTGTTACATAACTAATAATTCACATGGCCGTTGAGCTCTATTGCAAACAGGCTATGGCTCAGAACTATGGGTTAACTGAAGCACACTCTGTCTTGCTAGAGAGGAAAACAGATGTATGAAACAACTGCTACAGCTCCCCAGTTCAACCCCTAATGCCCTTATACATTTGAAACTCAGTGTACAAACAAGCAGTGATCTGGATTCTCCAATATTGTACTGGGTGTGGCTTTGAAGTTCCAAAGATCTGGGGAAGTATTTACATGCCTTGAAACATCAACTGGGAACATCAACTGGGTCTTGAGGGAGTCAAAACCATTCCTTGGGTGGCCTATGTGATAAATGACGTGTATGATCTCAGCAAGGCCAGAGTGTTGGAAGAATTAAGAAAGCTGCCATTGTCATGTCAAGGACAAATATGATTGAAAATGCAAGGATGGTGTACTGTGGCTTGGGGTATCTCTGCTCTAAATATGAATGTGGTCTGGAAAGCTATTTCAGCTATCTATCCCCCTCATATGCAAGATCGTTTATTGTAAGACTGTGGCTTGGGACCTTACCGGTTACAGCTTTGACCAATCGTTGAGCTGGGTTTGGCTCAAAGGTTTGCCCTGCATGTGGCCTGGGAGACGAGACGGTGTCCCACTTTCTGTTCTTATGTGTGGCCACCAAACCACAGAGGGTGAGACAATTATGCCCCCTTCTCAGGGAAGCCGTTTTTTGCTCAACTATTGAGGCACTGGGGCTATGTAAAGGGACCATAAATCAATGTATTAAGTTGTGTTGCCAAATATGTGCTTAGAGCCTGGCTCTTAACACATGGGTCCAGTGATAGAGGAAAGGGGACTCTGAAATTATTTTAACATGAAATATGTCCATTATTTCTTTAAGTGATAATCTGACACAGATACCAATTTCTGTCATTATTAGGAACCAGTGGGGCTGTGATTATAATCGCCCCACTGCACTCTAAAAAGATACTTGTTTTACTTACTATTTTCATTTTAGTGGGCACTTTGCACTTTCACTATATGTATTCTTTTGCACTGGTAATGAATTTTGATTGATTGTATTTTAATTCTATGTATGCATGTATGTTTTTTTTCTGTGTGACTTTTGGAACACTTTGGAACAGTTTCCCCTTTAATTTGCCACTATATAAAAAAAACAAATATTATGTATATTCCTCTTTCTAAGTGTTCCTCTTCACTCATATGCAGTGTCTATCGACTGAAAAAGCCATATTTTGACATACACAAACAATGTATCTGATACAGGACCAAACATCTAAAACTAACATCTTTTTGAATACCACACTTGTCTTACATTTGGTATGCACCTTATTCGCCTCTTTGGCTGGAGGCAATTAATTCTTAATGTAAAGTTGTGGACCTGAATTGGGAGGAAATATTCTGCAGCTTCAGGGTGTCTCATTGAGAGGTTAATCTGGAAGATGCTGACTTTTCAAAAACACACACAGAATGTACTAATGAACATCATGCCTCAAATCAGCAAATGTATTGAAAATATGAATACTATAACAGCTTTTGGGGTTGAATGCATTACATACATTGTATGACAATCTATTTAATATCAGGGTCTCCCTGAAATCCTATTTCCAAACTGGAAGAAGTACTATTCAACCTCTGAGAGAAAAGCAAAGTTAAGGTTTGTGACCTAGTTTCTTTCTTGCCTAAAACAAACATGGGCTTTGATCTAGGGTGTTGTTAGTTTGTCAAACCTTTAATAGCAGCATTTCAGGTGAACCCATATGAGACGAATATATATAGGTTCCCATGGAATCCTAGACCGTGTTCCAACATCCCATAAATCAACATCTCTTAATATATATTTTCATTCCATTACTTTCAAAGCACTAAGCAAAATATTACTACAAACTCATCAAGGAGGGCTCAGTCTTTTCCAATTAGCACAATACCTCTCTATTTCAGACGACATGCAAGGTGTACGGTAACTCCTCAACAACCAGACATAGAAAAAATATTACTACAAACTCATCAAGGAGGGCTCAGTCTTTTCCAATTAGCACAATCACAGGTTCTCTGATGCCTCTCTATTTCAGACGACATGCAAGGTGTATGGTAACTCCTCAACAACCAGACATAGAAAAAAACAACATTTTAGGGAAAAAGGCTAGTGCACCCTTTTTCGTGAAAAACAAGAGCTTTATTTTCTATGCAAAAAGGAAAATGGTGAAAGCGGTATTATAGGTCCATGGTCACAGAGCTCTCTCTATTAGTCAAAATGGGGTTTGCATTATAAGCACAAACACCATGACACATTTTTAATACAGTATTAATCCCCCACCCTCATTAGCTGCCACCTATATGCATGCTAATGATTACATATGGCCCCTATGATAATTGGTGGTGCTTTCCTCATTGCCATCTTCTCCGCACGTTGGTGAGGAGTTCTTCACCTCTAAACAATGCAAAGTAATTGGTTAATCTTAAAATGGTAACATCCTATCTTCACTCCTTACCACGAGATGTGCACCTGGTTGTCAGCATGAACACAGGCGATAACTTCGAGGTCAGCCTGGTCCTTGCAACAAGGTAACTCTTTTTTCATAGCAAACACATAGGTGCCCCCATCATGCCTCCCTGTCATATTCTAATAACTTGGCATCACCCTTTGTTCTCCCTGGTAGACATCACATGCCTTGTTGTGCTCAGCTTCCCCCTGTATCATTTGCCCCTCCCTGTATATGGCCCTGGTGTCTCAATAATCCATCCAGTTCATGAAGGATTTAAGATCACTATTCCTGTACATCTGGTAGTTCAAATAGAATGGACATTCTTCTGGGGGACACTAGTGCCCTAAATCTCAGTTCCTGTTTTGGCAGCTCAAGACCTCTGCCCCGGCTCCCATGAGTGTGGCCTACATACTGGGGCACAGCCCGCCAACTCGATACACTTATATGTGGCTGTATGTGCATGTTCCCTGCTGTGCCTGGGAATTGGAATGTGATGATCAAGCAACAGATGAAGCCTCATTGTTCTGTCTCTCCAACACAGCCTGTGAGAATTCAGGCATATTCGTGAATGCAACCCTATTTCATGTTATGAATGTCGAAATGTATTCTAAATAACATTATCGCAAAGCAATGGTTAGTCTTCCCCTATATGCGTTCTCCATAGGCTACTTTTACCCATACACCCCCCACCCCGCTACACAACCCTCTAGGCATTCTCCATAGTTTAATATATTTTCCTCAGTCTGAATCGTTTGGGAGGGCGGTGAGCTGAACATGCATCCCAACAAAGGTAAAAATCAAGCCCTCATGACATAACCTTTGCAGCTGCATACAGCAAATACAATGAAGCATTAAGATTTAACAGTGTTACTTTGGAAGCAACACTTTTCTTCTAAATAATTGTGCTTGTACAGCAGTTTCAAAATGTGAGAATAAATACATTGTTAAATTGCTAATCTATTTGTTTTCTTTTTGCCTGCATTCGCATTATTGAACATGGATTCTCTTTCTTGGCTAAATGAAGGCCTCATGTTCTCAAAATAAACACACATTCCGATATCACCATACATCGACGTACGGTTCCATTTCTCATCAACTTTCTGAATTAAATGCATACAAATGGAATATGTCTGAGTCAGTGAAACACATTCTAGTATGGCATAGTGGGATTCTTATGCGTCATTGAGGATAAATGATGATCTCACAGTCAGCCCATCACTGATAAGAGATGAGATACAAATTCCACTCCCAATCCAAAGACTTCAAGCTGTTCTAGTGCCCATACGCATGGCTCCAGCTGCTACCAGATGTAGCTCAGATGTTTAAATTGTGAAACACTTGGTTTGTTACAACAGACAGCAGAGATCAGGAGCTGGGAAATGACAATTATTTTCCGCTTGTCAAAGTCCAGGCTTCTGGGGCATATAGCAAAGTCCCCTAGCTGGCTATGTTTTCCACCAAGCTGATGACTTAAAGGAACAGGTTGCAGAATGGGGATGACCCCCTGATCACCCTGTCTTAGTCCATCTCACATGGCCGGGGATACTCTCATTGCCTCATTACAAGCAAGTCTTGGAGTCTTGGATTCTGCTCTCTGCACCAGTCAATTGAGGCAGGCATTCTCTATGAGCCTTAACCCTCCCAAATCCCTTGTGAGATCATGCAGGGCAATTCTAGCACATCCTATCCACAATTGAGAGAGACTGAAGCTCTCGTTCTGAGCATACCCAAAGCTCCCCCAGATACAAAAAGATGTCTTTCCCTTTAGAGGGAAATCACTTCCATACATGTGACATTAATAGTCTGTCTTGCGATGCAGTTACCATCTCACATGTAACATCAGAGAAGCCATTTTTCATAGCTCGGGAAATGCATTGTCAATTCCGACGTTCCATGCATACAATGTTACAAGTCCACTGCTTCCCCAATGTGTAGAGTTCAATGAAACATCCACACCAAAACTCAATTCTGTGATAAAGAGCTACTACCTACACTTATGTATTTTCTGCTACTTCGTTGCCTACCTGACCTTCCCACACAGAGTCTCGGGGATCTTTGCTATCATCCTTTTACAATCAGGCTATGCTACCTGGGGCCACTGCATCAAAACTAAGGAAACCCCAATGGGTTCAAAACACTGCTACAAGGCTCCTGCTAGCACTAGGCTGTAGAGAACACATCTCACCTGCCCTCCGTGTCCTTCATTGGCTTCTGATCGGGTAAAGCTCCACCTTCAAGGCAATGTGCATAACCCACCGAGTTCTCCACAACATAGGTCCAGAATATTTGCAGCATAAACATACACAATATAGTCATAGCAGAATATTCAGATAAAACGCAAGTGGCAAAATCAACCAGAATAAGGGGCTCCACCTTCTCAGTCCAAGCCCCCACCTTCTGGAACTCGATCCCATTCACCATCCGCTCCACAAAATAACACCTTGTCTTAAGGAAGGCACACAAAACCTGGCTCTTCCTGTGAGCATCCTTACAGACTTAGTTCATCTCCTGGTTGAGCAATTACCCAATCCGTGCAAATATAAGGGGGCACCTGAGGAGTAGACAATGTTACCCTCCTCCCCCACAGTTTTCATCTGAGTCAGGTCTTATGATAAGCTCTAAGTCTACATCTACTGTGAGGAGCCAGGAAAGAGACTCGGACACAAGCAAGTCATGGTTTTGGTCAAAGACTTTTACTAAAATAGAAGGGAATGGTGAAATTCCTCTCTGTCCCTGCTTTAAGAGTTGTTTCCATACCTAATACCAAAACCTAGGGTCTGTCGATGTCAGAATGTCCAAAGCAAAACTGTCCCATGTCCAAAGTACAATTCTGGCACTCACATTATGAGAAATACATTGTAAAGTGAAAATGGTAATGTCTTTGGCCATAAGTGGTTCACAAATGTTCAAAAAGGAAAATGTGCAACTCCAGGACAAAGATTTCAACAGGATAGAGTTCCTTATTCCAGAGTGTGATACCCTTCCCCTGGATTTCACCTCCCTTGGTTGCTTATTCAACAAAGTCAGTTCCTTGAGTTTGTTCTTGGGAAATAACAAATTTAGTGTAAAAGAACAACATGTCTCTTTGTCTTTGTCTTGTTAGTATACCTGGCATACTCTCCTGCCAGGTTTTCACTCCTCTTCTCGTGGTCTGCACACCCCTTTTGCTAATCCTGCCTTGCTTTTCTCAGGATCTCTTTAATGAATGTATTCACCATACAATGTTCAACTTGTCCTTGCCTGGTTCACTTCCTTTCCAGGGCTTCCTCTTATACACATACTTGCAACTGCCAGGCATGCTCTCCTGCCATGGCTTTCTTGGATGCACACATGTGTAACTGCCTGATATACTCTCCTTCCCTGGCTCTCTTGGATGCACACACTTGCAACTGCCTGGTACACACTCTTGCCAGGGCTTTCTAAGATGCACACACTTTCAACTGCCTGGAATACTCTCCTGTAAGGGTTTTCTTAGATGAACACACTTGCAACTGCCTGGAATACTCTCCTGCCAGGGCTTTTTAAGATGCACCTACTTGCAAATGCCTGGAATACTCTCCTGTCAGAGCTTTCTAAGATGCACACACTTGTAACTGCCTGGTATACTCTACTGCCAGGATTATCTTAGAAGCACTCACGTTCAACTGCCTGGTATACTCTCCTGCCAGGATTTTCTCATATATGGTTTTTACACTTTTAATTTGCCAGGTATATTTCCGACCCATGTATTTTCTTGGTTGGACTCTCCACAGCTCTACACAGCTCTCCAAAATTGATAGTCTCTGGTTTCTGCTTTTCCTGATGCTTTTCCTGAAGTTATATTTGCATGGTATTCTATCCTGCCAAGGTTTCTTTTACATGTGAATAACATACACTCACAAAATTGAAAGCTTTGTGTTTTCCCTCCGTTCCCTCTTTTGAAGAAATATTTTTTCACACTGTTTCTCTCATGTGCATCATTAATGTTTACTTGGTTTTGGCATGGCTGACCCTACTTCCCCTGGGTGGACTCACCGGCTTTGGCTTGCATATTCTCCTTCTCCAGTGGTAAGCCAGCAGCTGTTGTTTGGCTTCTCCTCTTCAGTTACTGTATCTGTTTCTTGGCTTCTCTATGTCCCGCAGTCACTGATCTGTATTCCTCTGTTCATCTTCCTCCTTGCAGTTCTTTGGTAGTTATGGGAATGGAAGCCCATTCTTGAATTTCTATAGGTAAAGTCTGGAAAGTCTGGGTAATTGTTCTTAAAGTTTAAGTCAGTAGTAGATGAAATGAAGGTAGAAGCTGAGCAGGTGCTTTCACTAAATGTAGAGGTTAAGTCAGATCCTGATGACTTACATGCAGCTCTCATTAGAAGGTCTTCAGCATCTTTCCTAGGTGGTTGAGGGGAGGTGTTACAGTATGCCATTAAGGCATAAGGCAGGAAAGGGGTATCCTCAAAAGAAGAAGGGGGATACCATGCCTCATCCGGCAAGTCAACTTTAACTCCATGAGGGTCATCTCCCCCTCCATGATCCTCCTCAAATAACAGCCCCAAGGGTTTGGATCAGAGAGTGTCTGCCTCACCCTGGCCACATTAGGGGAGTTTCCCGTCATGGAAGCAGTGATGGCATTGCAAGATTCATCACACTACCCAGGTGGCAGCCTTCTTCACTAGAATGTTGAAGGACTTGATTAGAATGGAGAATGGCTGTATCCCGCATGGAGCACGGCCCACACACTTCCATACACCTGCAATAGACACTGCTCAACTTCACAAGCACAACATACACAACCACCTTCAATACAATACAGCTCAATCCCACGGAAAAATAGAGTACAAACATTCTCATAATCAGTCAAATCTCTCACCTACTCCCCTAACAATCTGTCACGGCACCCGTCCTCTCATCCAATATTTATGGGCTGTTATTAGAGACCTAGCCACTCCCTACATACTTCATGCTAGCTAAAAATGCACACAAGCATTTTAGAAATCTTTCCTTCACATCTCATATCTCTGACTACGGTCTACCAAAGGGCGCTCATCCCCACAGCGCTTTGAGGCCATACCGATGGCAGTAGGCGCTATATAAATGCCATATAACATATATTAGGTGCTGCCTCACAAATTGTAGAATTTAACAATCATAACATCAGGTTTTGATTTTGAGTAAGAACCAGCATGTTAGCTGGAGATTGTAGCTGGATAGCTTTCTAACGCATTAATCATTTGCAAAGCAGCATTGCACAATTGTAGCTCCACAACCACACCCCAGCAGCATTGGGAATGTAGACCTTGAAAATCAGGCCCTAAAGGAATGGTACTTAACTTTCCCACAGAGATGGTGTCAGGCATGGTGAGGACAGCCCAGAGTAGTAAAATACATTGGAGAATGTGTATGGGTAGGAAGTTGTTCCTTTAAATATGTTTGGTGGTGCCTAAGAGGCTCGGGTGGTGTAACATGCACTGTTGCACTCAGTATCGAATGATGGCAAAGTTAAATGTGATGTAATTTGTCATTTGTATATTGCCTTTTCCCATTAGTATGGTCTAAAGGCACTGTAAACTGAACACCCTCGGGGTACCGAAGTCCAAGGTATGTTGTATTTTTAGCAAATACGAAGGTGGGTATGAGTAGCCAAAAACCTACAAGCTTCCCATATCGAGCTGACATGTGGATGGTTGCTGTGAGATAGTCTCATGAGTATATAAGTGCAGGAGACTCATTATGTGTCCAGCTAGACCACATTTTTGTCTTGAGGGATAGCTACATCCTTTTGGCAGAGTTCTTGTGTGATGTGTCTTAAAAGTGGTGTGTCATAGCAGTTTCATGTGAGTAGGTGGTCTTGCCTTCAGCTATATTCCACAAGCATGAAGTGTGATATGTGTTCTGGCTGGTTTCTTGGTTTCTTACACGTGGCATGGATTCTGTCTTGTGGTCTGCTAGAGTTCTCTGTCACTCTGTACATTTCATAGCAGGTTCATTGCTGCCCTGGCCTACCTGAGAGGTGGTTGAATTACCCAAAGTGTGGCATGAGTTGGTCAGGATGCAAGGGGGAAAAGCCAGATCTTAAGGGTCTATCCTTTGGACTAAGTGTAATTGAGTTCCTGATTGAGGGGGCTTGGACAGAGAAGGAGGATCCCACTATTCTTGTTGATTTGAAGGGAAGGATCACAAGGAGGAGTGCAATGCCTGATCACAGTTTTCTGTTGGGTTGGTAGTGGATGAGTTTCAATTTAAGGTAGTCTGGGCCTGTCTTGTGGAGGGCACAGTGGGTAATGCACATCTTTGAAAGTGGCCTGTCACCCAACAGGGAGCCAATGGAGGACACAGAGGGTGGGTGTTACGTGCTCTCTGGGACCAAGTGCCAGGAGGAGTCTAGCTGGTTTTAGACCCATTGGAGCATACTGAGTTTATGTTTGTGGGGGCGTCCAGGTTGAGAGAATTGGTGTGGTCTAGGTGGGAGAGGATAATGGCCATGATTGCAGTGACTTTGCAAAGGTAGGACAGGTAAGGGAAGATGCATCTGAGAATGCAGGGTGTAGATAGCAAGATTTAGCCACAGAGTGAATGTGGTCTGAGAGTGTCAGATCAGAATCCATGGTGCATCCCAAGTTCTTTACTGAGTTGGATATGGAGGGGGGAGTGGGAGGGGCTAGAGAGGATGGCCAATGTGTGGGTTGGGGAAGAGAGCCATTTTCCTGCAGATCATGACTTTGGTTTTACTGAGGTTTAGGAGAAGGGGGTTAACCATTCTCCAGTGGTCGATGTCTATAAGGACAGGATGCAAGGTTGGGGTGGGGGATGGAACAGCCCTTAGGGATCTTGGAGATGAACTGGGTGTCGTCTGCATAGTTGTAGCAGGTTAGGTTATGAGAGAAAATAAGGGCAGAAAGGGTGCTCATCTAGAGGTTGAAGAGTACCCCCCTACTGACATTGTGGGGGTCCGAGGTGAAGGGATTAAGGGATGAAGGATGGTGATTTGTGATATATTAGCAAGGAATGAGGAAATCCACTTTATCGCTGCATCCCTTATGCCGAGTGAGTGGAGTCCGTCATTGAGGATGCTGTGATCGATGGTGTCATGGGCTGCCGTGAGGTCAAGGAGGATACGTGCTGCACATCCTTCTGTGTTTGAGGTGCTTTTGAGGTCATCACAGATTCGGACTAGGGATAATTCAGTTCTACAGAGGGGTCTGATGCCAGAATGGGTGGGGCCAAGGAGGAGGTTGCATTTGTTGAAGAGGCAAAGCTAGGAGTAAGCTGTTTGATCAGTATGTTTGGCTAAGAAGCGGTTGTTAGAAATATGTCTGTTGTTGGCTGGAAGTAGAGAATTAAGGGTGGGTTTTTTAGAGAGGGGGTTTGATGTGTTATGTCTTCAATACTGCTGGGAATAAGCCTAAGGTGAGAGAGGAATTGATTATGGATCTCGTGATACCGCGTGCATAGATTGAAGAATAGATTTCTTTGAGTATGGCGGGAGGGCATGAATCTATCGGGGAACCGGACGGCAATGGCTCACAAGTAGCTTCAGGAATTCAGGAATTTAGGTTGAGAGATGGGAGAGAAAGAAAAGAAGATAGGGCAAGAGATAGGAGGGCTGAAGGAGTCAGCCGCAAGTTTAGGATTTTGGGGCTGAATTGCTGCTAGGTTTGCATCCATGGTACAGTTTCTTTCTACTGAAATGTTGTAGAAATGGCCCCAGAAAGCATCACAGAGTTCTTTGGAATTGGGAGAGGGTGAGTGCACAGGGGGCCTTGAATTCTGAGATGGTCTTGAGGAGTTCCTTGCTGATGTTACGGGCTTTGGAGATTCTGTTCCAGTAGAAGGATATTTTGGCCTTCCGCATATCTGCCTTGTACACATGGATGTGGTGGGCATAGGCAGCTCTATTATCGGGAGATTGGTCTACCCACCATCTTCATACCAGGATGTTGTTAAGTGTCTTGAGGGTTTTGAAAGAATGGGTGGAACATCCAGGGAAAGGGCCTTGTCTGTGGGAGGACAATCTGGTGGGGATGATAGGTTTGAGGGTTTTGGAGAGAAATTGGTAAAATAGGGTTATAGAGGGCAGACCTTCTTTGACTGGCAGATTTGGGAGGGTGAAAAGCAGGGAGTATACCACGTTCTGAGTTACTATGACCTTATTCCAAAGTAGGAAGGGGTGGATGGTCTGGTGTTAGTCAAGAGACTAGGAGAAGATGGCAGTATGGTCTATCCATATGAGTGGTTCGGGGACCGTGCAGATAAGGTTGGGGGAATGGAATATTGCCTCTTGGATATGTCCTGCAGTGTGTGTGGTGCCTGATACCAGAGTAGTCACACCATGGAGTGGTGAGGAGCATCAAACCATATGTTGAGCTCTGCTAGCATGGTGAGGAAGGGGTGAGTGTTAAAAAGCAAGTTCCAAGCTCCTTAAGATTTCTTCAGGTAAGTTTATTCCAGATACTTAGTTACAATCCACATGAAGACATAAAGAACATTAGCTTAGACAAACACTGGCTCCCATTACCCAGGGCCAGCCAGCTGTAACTGCCACTACACAGAACACTCCTTCAGAAGATTCCATTATCCACACGTAAACATTCCACATGACACCACAACCTACCTCACCTCAGACAGGCACAATACAACAGTGGGCAACCAGGATTGCTGCTATGGAGTCACTTAGAGAAGTATCTGTTAGCTGTGATGTCTGTAGAAGATTAAAAGCTATGCGTACGAGTCAACGTTTTAGGCTTATTCATCTGAGTGTGAAATGATGTGTGATTTGTGGGGGATGGCAATCCCATTTGCTCTGCTAGCTCTGTTGTGAGTGATGAGTGTGTAAACTGTGGGGGAATGCCTAGCACTGTGTCAGAAGTAATCAAAAAAACAGGTTTCTTTCATGAAATGGATATCTGAGCTTTCTGAGGAAAAAAGGTCATGTATGTTTTGTCCGTTTTTGGCAACAGATCTGGTGTTAATTAATTAATTAATTAATGTATTTATTTTTTTATTTATTGCACATTTTTATGGATCCTATACATATAGGAAAACAACAAGAACAAATAAATGGTTATAATGGCCTTGTGACAATCCTATAGTGCAAGTGCATGACAAGATAAGTAGAAGAGGTGTGGGGGGCAGAGTGAGAAGTACAAGAATCGGGGGATGCATTAGAGTAGATTGGGGAGGTGGGCTTGTTGGCCCCTAGAGAGGTTAGCGTTAGAGGTCCAGTGAAGGTGGTGCTGGAGGGTTGGGGATGGGATCCCCTGGGGAAGGCCCTTCCGGGATGTGTGGTACGAATAAGGGGGAGGGTAAGTAGGGTGGTGAGAGGAATAGAGAGTGGGAGGTAGAATTGGTGTGGTTGTGGAAGGCAGAGTGTTTGTGATGTCTCTGACGTTATGGTGGGTTGGGGAGGCACTGGGTATTCTTTGAGGGTGTAAAAAGAGTGATTGTGATGTATGGTTCATGGGGTGAGGTTTGGAATGGTGGGGCGGAGTGAAGGGAGAGTGAGAGAGGAAATTGCAGGTGTGAAAAGGGGGCCGGAGAAGGTGCAGGATGGTGCCTGGGGTTGCCAAGAGGGGTTGTGGATAAATGGAGGTGGACAAAACGGAAGAGACTAGGGTTGGAGATGACACCAGTGTGATGATTTCCATTGGAATGTCAAAAGTGCTGGGGGGTGGGGTGATTAGTTCCGTGGACATTGAAGGTAGCGTTGAAAAGAGATTTCACTGGTTTAGGAGATTTGGGGGATGTAATGGTGTAAGTGAGGGGGCAGGCAGAGATCTGTGGGGAGATAGGGTGAGGTGTGCAGAGATGAGAGGGTATGGGTGGTGCAGATTCTGTGTTTGAAGGGAATCTTGGATCCCTGTAGCATGTGTGTCAGGGTTGGCAGGGTTGCCGAGGAAGGTGTGTTGGCAGGGAAAGCCTGAGTGCCACCTAGGGATGTAAAGACTGAGGGGGTGAGGTTGGGGGGGAAGAGGGATGCAAGGGAGGGAGAGGGTTTTATGGGAATGTTAGGGGCAAGGTATGTGGACGGCAGAGGGAGGTGTATGAGGGGAGTGCTTCCCCTGAAGGCTGAATGAGTGGAAGGTGCGAGGGAAGGAGGGGGTAGGCAGGGGTGTTGGCAGTGTTTCTGGTGCACCAAAGTACCCCTCTCATCTGGGAGTTGGTTGGCATTATGGCTAGTTTGTTGCATCTGCTCTGGTGGCTAGATTAGTTAATGGGGGATTGCCACACTATCAATGCACTCAAAGCAAGCTAGATTAGAGAAGGAGGCAGAGCTCAAGGGGACCCTGGAATCAAGCATGTGGCTACAATGAGATGCAATGCAATGGTTACACTAAGAATGCAACTGGTTTTATCACAGTGGAACCTTACAAAATGTTGCTAGCGGTGGTAAAGTTCAGGCACAGCTGGAATTGCTGCATTAGGAATACAAACAATAAACATCATTCTGATTGGATTGAAGATGTCAAAGAGTAAAAAGAAGGATAACTGCATTTTAAAAAGGTTGTCTTCTTGGATAGACATTATGTGCAGAGTGCATGCTCAAGTAAAAGATGTCTCTGGACTCCAGGGGAGTAGTGTACTATGACTGCATTTCACCTTATTTAGGGGGCCAAACATAGAATAGTATAGTGTTCCACATTCAGAGAAATGCTCAGATTAGTTCTTCAGAAAGTTAGGCAGCACTTCAGCAGCAGATGTCATCCAGGCATAGCTCTCTAGAAAACACAAGTCACTAGTGCCGTTCGCTACCCACTGCAGGGAGAGGTTTGTGAAGCATTCATTGGAAAAATAGTAGAATTCTTCTCTGAAAAAAAAAATAGTTTGTCCTTGTTAGTATGTTTTAACCCACAGACTGTGGCATAAAGTGGACTTCAAGGAGATGACTGACTCATTACTTGAGGCAAATAGGAGTTTTAGGGAGAAAGGTGTGGATCCGTGTTCCTCTTTCCTTAGTTCTTTGGAGAGAGTAGCAGACAAATTGGCCCCTAGTCTTCCTCATTTCGGTAGAAATAAACCTAGTGAGGCCTGATTCACCCCTGAACTGAGATTCCAAAAGCAGCTATGTCCCTGCTTTGAAAGGAAATGGCGGACGAAATATGAGGCTGACACACGGAATAGCTACAAGCATGCTGTGCTCTGTTATCATAATCCGCGTTGCTAAATCTAAATATTATGCCAACCGGATAACCGAGGCATCTTGCTCTTCTAGAGAATTTTTTTTTAGTAGGAAAGGAGTTATCAGTCTGTCCATCAGGTAACTCAGTTAAACCATTAGATGCCCAATTGCGATGTGATGAAATTAGCATTTATTTCTATGAGAAAATCCAAGATATTCGCAAAGGTATCAGAGACAGTCACATTGCTTAGGAGGTGCAACAGCACCAGGATTTGCGCATTAGAGGGTTATCCTCTTCGTTTTTAACTAATACGTTTAGCCTTGAGCCTACAAATGATGAGACTACTTGGAAAGCTCTTCAGGACCTGAAATCGGCCTTGCCCCTGGATGTGGTACCCCTCTGCATCCTGAAAGCTCTCCCTCAGAAGGCTACTGGAATTTTTACAGATGCTTTGCAGCACTCTTTTTCCATGGGCAAAGTCCTGACCGCTCTTAAGCATGCAGTGGTTCTACCCCTTCTGAAGGAATCTATCTCTGACCCCCAAGTACGTGCCAACTATAGGCCCATTTCTCTTCTTCCAGTGATGATGAAGTTGATGGAAGCTCTGATTACTCCGCAACTTTCAAAATATCTGTAAGAAAATCACTGTCTGCACCCTTTCCAATATGGTTTTCTAACTAAAATCGGTACAGAGTCTGTAATGATATTACTGCTGGACGATCATGCGCTGTTTCAGGACCATGGAGAGACTGGAGTACTGATCCTCCTGGATATCTACGCGGCATTTGACACAGTGGTCTATTATCAGGCTGGCACAAGCAGGAGTCACTGGACCTCTTTTAGCATGGCTTGAATCTTTTGTTGAGGTCCGTTCCCAAACGGTTTCCTTTCATAATTGTTTTTCTTCTTCAGTGGAACTTTGTTGTGGAGTTCTGCAGGGGTCAGCCGTGTCCCCCCTTCTTTTAAACCAGTATGTTCAAATTCTGGCTGACCTTATTGCTGAATGTGGAGTCCTTTTTTATTTGAATGCCGATGACACACAACAGGTGTTTCGGCTGGACTCCCCCTAAGCAGCATCCCCTAAGAAATTGTGGGACTGCCTGGAGAAAGTAGGCGGCTGGATGTCGGTTAACTGGTTGAAATTGAATGGAAGCAGCAGAGAGATTTTAGTGGTCGGCCCTCATGTAATTTATCATTTGTGGAACTCACAGTACGGGCCTGAATCACTGGGCCCCTCTAGGCTCCATGTGCCTCAGTAAAAAGCCTAGGGGTGAAACCTTTACCCAACGGCTTGCGCGAGGCCCAGATCTCAATCTGTAATGCTGGGTTTGGGAGACTGAAGGCTCTGAGGAAGATTCTTCTATTGCTGCCCCCCCGCCAATCGAACAACATTGGTGACATCAATTATAATGGGATCACTGGATTATTGCAATTGCATTTACTTGGTACAGCCCAAGAACCAGAATCTGCAGATGCAGGTATTCCAAAATTCGGCAGCACGATTGGCACTTATGGTGCCTCGTCTGACCCCTTAGCTAGCGCTCCTGCATCATTTGCACTGGTTGCCGCTGGCTGCCCGTATTGAATTTAAGATTCTCTGTGTTGTCCATCAGGCTGTGCATAACGTTGGTCCTCACTACCTAAAAGTGAAATTAGAGCAGTTTTTTTTACAGCTTGTCAACTGTGTACTATGTCCCATCTGCTTCTTAAGATCCCCAAATTTCAGCAAAAACAATTGGTGGTCAATCCTTTTTAGTTCTGGCACACAGCCTTTGGCATGCTCTTCCATTATCTCTGAGATAACTTGCTGAGTACCTACCTTTTAGTTCAGCGCTGAAAACGAATTTCTTTTAATTTAGCTTTTTCCTTTTATTTTCTTAGCAGGAGTGTGAAGTATTAGTTGTATTGTGCTGCCTTCCCTTTCAGTGCTTAGCTGTCCTTGGTTTCACTCCCTATATATTTTCTAATAATAATAATTGAATACAGTTTTAGGTTTTAGTAAGAGAAAATAGTTCAAATTAGTTGTAATTAGCAGCAAACAGGTGTTTACAGAGTGTGTACAGACTTCAGAAAGACTCAACACTCTTCTAATAATATTTTACTTGAAGGAGTCATATTCATGAAACAGATGATTCCTGGTCCATAATAGATAATGTGACTCAGGTTTCTGTTCCTAAGAACTAGACCTCACAAGTGACAATGGGATGGAGATTATTATTCTTTCTATCCAGTCCCCTGTCAAATACAGAAGTTAGTCAAACTCCTCCCACAAAGTCCAATACTGTAGCAGTTCCACAATAGAACAGAGTCTGACGGTACAGTTAGGAATTCTTGTTCACTACTTTTATATATTTATAGCTCAGCTACTCAAGAAGAGATGTCAGAAATATATAAGGCATATATCAATTGGCTAGTAATTGTAGTAGCAGGTCAGCAAAGACTTTTGAAGGAGTGAAAACATTTAATGTCTCCCTTGTGTCTGCGGCTGTGTACTGGAGTTCCATGGCAGTGCTCCTCAAATCAAAACCATAACGTCCCATCCAAGGTGGCAGACAGCCTTAAGAAGACACAGTCAATGGCACCGTGCATAGCAGGATCTGAAAACAGGACATTCTGGAAAGTCATGGGTAACTAGGCCTGCACCAGTCCCTGCAGTAACCTAATGATAAGAATCAGCTGGGTGCGGTCATCAGCTTATGGCCCAAGAGGAAAGGCACATGCACAAAAAACACTGATGTTATTCAGGGCTGGGTGTGAGTTTCATGAAGTGGCAGACAGATAGTGGAGATAGTCAGTGGTAGAGAGAGGAGGAAAGTGGGCAAATTGCAGCTCAGGGATATTGAAGGAGCTTGAAAGGAGAGTAAGTAATACATTTGAAATAGTGTGGAAGGTGGGTTGAAGGAGTGCAAGGCGGAAAGCTGGAGGAGATTAAAAGGAGCTTTGAAGGAGAGTAAATAGGAAGGTTGGAGGAACTGGGTAGGAGGTTAGAAGCAGAGTAAGGAAGATGGGCGAAGTAGTATAAAGGGAGGACAGAAGGAGAATAAAGGTGAGTGTAGGAGGTGACCAGAACAGAGGGGATATGAGGGTGGCTGGCTATTTACATGAGGATGTTAAAAGGAGGTTAAAAGGAAAGAGGTAGAGGGGGATTAAGGTAGTTGGAAGAATAAGAAGTAGTAGAGCAGAGAATGAAGTACACATCATAAACAAGCAGGACAGGGTTGAAGGAGGCGAGGGATGTTAGATGGTGAGAAGGAAGGAGAAAAGAAAAAAACTCAGTCTCAGTAATTAGACAGTTGTGGAACATTGAGTAGAATGCAAAGGAAGGCATGGTGGAACAAGAGATAGAGGAATGGGGGGAAGAATGGAACAGAATGGAGAGATAGGAAAGTTAGAAGCAGTGCTAACCAACCTTTTCGGAAGGAGAGATTTGTCTAATGTTAAGGATATGATATGATATGATATGGCATTTGTAACATGCCTATACACAAGTGTTTCAAGGCGCGACGAGGCAGGGAGGGGGGGACAAGGGGAAGACAGACAACAATCCTACTAGGCCAGGTGTCATTCAGACCGCGCAAGTGGAGGGGTAGTGGGAAGGGAAAAGTGCAAGGGGAAGGGGAGGGGGGAAGTGCAGTACAAGTAAGTAGAATAAAGTAAATAAATAGGGCCAGCTGGTGGAAAGTGCAAGATAAGTGCAGACAAGTGCTGGGAAAGGGGGGGCTGTAGGGATACAGAGACAGTCCCTAAGTGCAGGGGTTGCCTGAGAGGTAGTGCAAGAGGAGAGTGGCTGGGCCCAGGACCGAAATCGGTGAGAGTGGCCCAGTTGCAGATTCGGTGCAGATTCAGTCGAGAATTTAGCAGGGGAGAGGGAGAGAGAAATCAGAAGCAAAGAGGAAGGTTTTGAGGTGCTTCCGGAACCGGAGATGGTTCTCCTCAAGTTTCAGGGAGGCAGGAAGGCTGTTCCAGAGGGAGGCCCCTGCCACGGCGAGAGATCGACCCCCAGCTCGTTGCTTCGAGAAGCGGCTGACCCTGAGGGAGTTGGAGATGGATGAGCGAAGGGCTCGGGAAGGAAGATATTTAGGAAGAGAGAGTTGAAGGAATTTAGACTCCAGGCCCCAGAAGGCCTTGTGGACAATGCAGAGGGTTTTGAAAATAATCCTCGCAGCCACTGGGAGCCAGTGTAGAGATTTCAGTCCTGGAGAGATACGGTCCCTGGGCTTGAGGCCAAGGGCAATTCTCGCAGTTCTGTTCTGGATGAGTTGCAGGGGGCGGAGAGTGGAGGCAGGCAGATTAAGATAGAGGCTGTTACAGTAGTCCAGCTTCGAGAGAACCAGGGCTCGGGAGACAGTGAGCTTCTGGAGGAAGGAGAGGAAGGGAAGAATACCTCTGAGGAGGTGCAGCTGGTAGTGTGACTTCTTAGAGACGTCAGATATATGAGGAGAGAAGGAGAGTGTGGAGTCGAAGATGACCCCGAGGTTTTTTGCCTTGCAGGTAGGAGCAGGAGGAGGGCCAAGCGAGGCTGGCCAGAGAGCTACAGGGAAGGAGGGAGTGGGTGTGCCGATGAGTAGAATCTCAGTCTTACTAGCATTAAGGCAGAGGTCATTGGCGGCACACCATTCCTGGATGGCAGACAGACAGTCAGAGATGAGGGAAGGAGAGGAGGAGGAGGCCGAGGGTAGCCTGAAAATGAGCTAGGTGTCGTCCGCATAGCACTGAAAGTAGGGGCAGAGAGCGGCGATGCGGTGGGCAAGGAGTGCCAGATACTGGTTGAACAGCCAGGGAGAGAGATTAGATCCCTGGGGAACACCACAGGTGGAGAAAAAGATGTCAGAGAGGAAGGACCCAAGTTGGACCTGGGAGGGTCGATTGGAAAGGAAAGAGGTCAGCCACGCCAGAGCCTGACCAGTGATACCCAGGTTATCACGGAGACGGTTGAGCAGGATGGCATGGTTGACAGTGTCAAAGGCAGAAGAGAGATCGAGCAGAATGAGAACACACGGAGTGTTGGAGTCGAGGTTCAAGAGCAGGTCCTCACGGATGTTCAGGAGAGCAGTTTCCGTGCTTCTGGCCGCTCTGAAGCCAGATTGATGGTCATGGAGACTACCAACAGTTTCAGCATGGAGGTTAAGCTGGGAGATGGCCAGTTTCTCCAGGAGCTTGCCCAGGAAGGGAGGAGGAAGAGGAAGGAAAGATGCAGTATGAGAACAGGAGAAAGCAAGAGGAACAAAAGAGGTAGAGGAAATTGATCCAACATCTCACTAGGAATGAAAAGTGTGTGATCCATTTAGGAGGCAGACAGAGAGGTGTAGCTGAGAGAAAGTTCTGGCACTCTGAGAGAGCAAATAGGTGAGAGAATTCAGCAGGGAAGGAAACACATTTCTTGGGAACTTGAGTTCACCCAAAAAAAGGTATATAAACCTTATGAGCAATCTAACGGATTTCTCTGTGACACTGCACTGATGGTGCTTTGTATCACCATACACAAAGTAGATACCTATGGAGTTTGTCAGATTCCAAAAACAAAGGAAACATATAATCCAAATCAGATCAAAATTCATGAGAGAGTGAGAACAAAGGCTAGAGTGAGAATCCAGGGTTAAAATGTAAAAAGTCCAGCAAAAGAGCTGAGTGTCTCCAAGGTTGGAGAATTCTCCCTGACACCTACCTAATCAAGTAGTCTCTCCTCCCCAACACCTAGTCCAACACATCTCCCCTCATGCCACCTGACTCACCAGACACCAGATGCCACTCACCCATCTCCTCCCTGCCTCCCGTACAGCTGTACCCTTCCTCTGTACCCCTCTATATCCTACCCCACTGTATGTCTGTTCTGTTACAAGTGAAAAGCACTCTGTTATGCATTTGTAATATTGTACACCTCTCTAAAGCACTATATTATGTATCTGTATTGGTGTATACCACTGTAAAGAGCGCTGTTGCTTCTTGAAGCTAGGCCCATGCTCAATAAATACAATAATAATAATAATAACAATAATAACAATAATCAATATTAATCAAGGGGGAGAGTTTTTTGTGCTACAATGTCTCCCCCTCAAGGGGAAGAGTTTATTTTGATACTGTGTCTTCCCCTTTAAGCGGAAGAGCTCATTTTGATACAGTGTCTACCCCATCAACAGAGAAGTTTTATTCTGCTACAGAGTTTTACTTTCAAGGGGGAGAGTTTATTCTGATACAGAGTCTTCCACTTCAAGAGGGAGAGTTTATTCTGATTCAGATTCTCCCATTCCAGGGGCAGGGTTTTTCCGGTACAGAGTCTCCCCTTCAAGGAGGATAGTTTATTCTGATATAGAGTCTCCCCCAACAAGGGGGGGGTGTTATTTTGCTACAGAGTCTCCCCTTCAAAGGGGAGAGTTTGTTCTGATAGAGAGAACTGATTTTGATACAGTGTCTACCACATCAACAGATGTGTTAATCTGCTACAGAGTTTAACTTTAAAGGGGGTATCTTTATTCTGATACAGAGTCTCCCCCTTCAAGGGGGATAGTTTATTCTGATATTGAGTCTCTCCTTTCATGTGGGAGAGTGTATTCGGCTACAGAGTCTCCCATTCAAGGGAGAGAGGTTATTCTGCTGCAGAGTCTCGTCCATTAAATGGGAGAGTTCATTCTGACACAGAGCCTCCCCTTCAAGGAGGAGAGTTTATTCAGATAGACCCTCTCCCCTCAACAATGGGGGGTTATTCTGTTAGAGAATCTCCCCTTCAAGGTGGAGAGTTCATTCTGATACAGAGTTTCCCCTTCAAGGCAGAGACATTTTTCTGACACAGCGTCTCCCACAACAAGGGACAGAATCTCCCCTTCAAGGGGGAAGAGAGTATTCTGATACAGTGTCTCCCCATCAATGGATGGGTTTTATTCTGCAACAGAGTTCAACTTACAAGGGGAGTGTTTATTCTGCTACAGAGTCTCCCAGTCAAGGGGGAGAGTGTTTTCTGCTACAGAGTCTCCTCCAACAAGGTGGAGGGTTTATTCTGATACAGTGTCTCCCTTCAAGGGGGGCCGAGTGAATTCTGCTACAGAGTCTCCCTCATTAAGGGGAGAGTTTATTATGCTACATATTCTCCACTTCATGAGGTAGAGTTTATTCTGATTCAGAATCTCCTCTTCAAGGGGGCGAACCTATTCTGATACATTGTCTCCCCATCATGGGAGATGTTCATTCTGCTACTGAAATTACCTTTCAAGGGGAAGAGTTTATTGTGATACAGAATCTCCCCCTTCAAGGAGAGATATCCCCTTCTAGGGGGGAGAGTGTATTCTGATACACTGTCTCCCATTCAAGGCGAGAGCTTATTTTGATACAGTGTCTACCCCATCAATGGATGGGATTTATTCTGCTACAGAGTTTAACTTTCAAGGAGAGACTTTATTCTGATACAGAGTATCCTCCATCAAGGGGGTGGGTTTATTCTGCTACAGAGTATCCTAGTTAAGGGGAAGGGTGTTTCCTGCTGCAGAGTCTCCTCCATCGAGGGGAATAGTTTATTCTGATACAGAGTCTCCCCTTCAATGGGCAGAGTGTATTCTGATACAGTTTTGCCACCTTCAAGGGGAGACTGAATTCTGCTACAGCGTCTCCCCCATTAAGGAGGAGAGTTTATTCTGTTACTGATTCTCCTCTTCATGAGGTAGAGTTTATTTGGACACAGTGCCTAGTCTTCCAGGGGGAGAGCATATTCTGATACAGTGCCTCCCCCATCAAGGGAGATGTTTCAATCTGCTAAGAAGTTTACCTTTCAAGAGGGAGAGTTTATTTTGATACAGAGTCTCCTCTTCAAGGGGGAGAGTTTATTCTGATACAGAGTCTCTCGTTAAATGGGTAGAGTTAATTCTGATACAGTCCCTCTTCAATAGGGAGAGTTTATTCTGATACACTGTCTCCTCTTGAAATGGGGGAGTTTATTCTGATATAGAGAGAGTCTCCCCCAACACCAACAAAGGGGAGAGTGTATTCAGTGGCAGAGTCTCCAATTAAAGAGGGAGAGTTTATTCTGCTCCAGAGTCTCCCCCATCAATGTGGAGAGTTTATTCTGATACAGAGTCTCCCCTTCAAGGGGGAGAGTTTATTCTGATAAAGTTTTGCCACCTTCAAACAGAGAGTGAATTCTGCTACAGAGTCTCCCCCATTAAAGTGGAGAGTTTATTATGTTACTGATTCCCTCTTCATGAGGTAGAGTTTACCCTGACACAGTGCCTCCCCTTCTAGGAGGAAAGCATATTCTGATACAGTGCCTCCCCCATCAAGGGAGATGTTTCAATCTGCTATGGAGTTTAATTTCAAGGGGGAGAGTTTTTTTTTCTTTCTGATACAGAGTCTCCCCTTAAATCGGTAGAGTTGATTCTGATACAGTCCCCCTTCAATAGGGAGAGTTTATTCGGATACACTGTCTCTTCTTCAAATGGGCATTTTAATTTGATATCGAATCTCCCAAAACAAGGATGAGAGCGTATTCTGTGGCAGAGTCCCCAATTCAAGAGGGAGAGCGTATTCTGCTACAGAGTCTCCCCTTAAATGGGTATAGTTGATTCTGATGCAGAGTCTGCCCCTTCAATGTGGGGAGACATTCTGATACAGAGTCTCCCCTTCAAGCAAGAGAGTTTATTCTGACACAGAATCTCCCCCGTTAAGGGGGAACGTTTATTCTGTTACAGGGTCTCTCTTTAAAGGGTACAGTTAATTCTTATACAGAGTCTCAACCTTCAAAGGGGAGAGTTTATTTTGCTGTAGTCTCCTCTATTAAGGGGTAGAGTGTATTCTGCAACAGCATCTACCCCATCAAGGGAGAGAGTTTACTCTGTTACAGAGTCCTGCATTCAAAGGGAGAGTTTATTCTGATACTGTGTCTCCCCTTTCAAGGGGGAGAATTTATTCTGCTACAGAGTCTCTCCCCATCAAGGTGAAGACTCAATGATATTTCAAAAAAGAGGGTTCCCTCGTCTGACTGTACATTTCCAAAACCCTCCCTAGAGTAGAGACTCAATTTAAATAAATTCCAATATAATCACGGGTTCAAAATAAGAGTATATTAATGTCTTGTCATAGGGGAGAATTGATTTCACAGGGGGACACTTTGTTATGGGGCAGGGGTTATTTCGTGACACCGGGCACCTCTTTCTCCTACTCCCTTTGCAAGTTAAATAAACATAAGTGCATCACTTACCCTTGGCTCTGATTATTCCGCATGACAGGAACGTATTACCAACTCAATGGATCTGACTTTATTTGCGTGGGGATGACTTCAATAAAAACTCCCTTATTTGAAGTAACCGAGAAAGCAGGGGAGCAGGAGACCCTCAGATTTTAGGGTGTGTGTGTGTGAACAACAGAAATATTGGGAATGATGCCACTGACACAAACCAAGCCACCTGTAACCCACAGGTACCACATGCTTATTTGACAAAAAGAAATATGTTAATTTGATAAACATTTTTGCCTCCAACTAAGTTGTAGTTTGTCGCATATGTTGTAATCACTAAAGCTAATTTTAAGCATACATTTAATCTTTTCCATTGCCATTATATATCAGAGCCAGCAACCTGCATTAAAGGTGTGAACATTACATAAAAATAGAGGATGGGCATTTCAATCTCTAGCTGCAAATATGCTCATGTAAAACTGTGAGTATGGTCACTGGCAGAGCAGTGGGTGGAGATCCTCGTATTTGTAAGGTTCAGGGCGCAAAAAGACAAATGGAAAGAGAGCAAGAGATATTGTTCATTTCTTGAAAGTGTTCATGTTCACCTAAACAAATGTGTCTTCAAGTGTTTCCGGAAACAGTCCAAGTCTGTTATCAATCTCAGCTCAATAGTCAGCTTATTCCATGTTGAGACAGCCTGAGCTGGAAAAAAAATGACAGCCACCTTTGGCTCGCTTAACACGTGGGTAATAGAGAAGCATAGAGTCACTAGATTTACTAATTCTGCAACATTGCTGCAACTGGAAACGAGAGCTGAACCATACAAGCACTTTCAGGTGATTGTGCTGATTTTAAAACAAATCCTCTCCTCAATGGCAAACCAACGGAGATCTCTTCTGATTTCTGAGATTGGGTCACCTCTTGGGATACTTTTTACAATGCGTATTACATACATCTGTAGTACCTTAATCCTATGGATGCATCTTTTATTAGCGCTGCTCAAGATGGCATTGCAATAGTCCAATCTCAGCATAAGTACTGCTTTAGTTAGAGTAATACAATTAGCTTGAGAAAGCAATGGTTTAATTAACCAAAGTAATCTTAGATGATATTGTGCTTTGCTCACAATATTGTTGGTGTGGTCTTCTGAACTCAAAGAGGGTCCAAGCATAATAACATGTTTTTTGATTTTGGTAGCAGTGTGTATCAATTGCTAATTAATACGAAAACCTGTTTACTCTGCATTGATTTTTGCTCTCGATTGTGAGAACCCAAATATGAGAAACACAGTCTTCGATCTGTTGATACACAGTCCATTAATCCTCATACAGACTTTGATTGACTCGTAAATAAAAGATACCTCCTCAGAATCTTTACCATAATCCCCACCTAGGTCCATGATGAATTGGGTATCGTCTGCATCGCTGGTAAAGTGATACCCAGCTCATCCAACAAATCACACTGTGGACGACAGAACACATTAAAAAGATCCGGGGAGAGGCGAGCCCCCTGTGGAACTTCACATCTAATATATTCAGGCTCTGAGTTTTCCTCTCCCCAATCGATACTAGATATCATATTCCTGAGAATTGAGTCCATCCATTTAATCACTGCTTCAGAGCAATGCCCCACCAATGCAACCCACGGTTTACTAAGTTGAAGGCGCTGACAGGTCCAACAACTTCAGCAGCCCTGACTTGCTTTTATCCACGGTAGCTAACATCTCTATCTGAAGATCTATTAGGGCACTTTCTGCACCATGTTGGGCTCTAAAACCCAATTGTTTTTGGTGAAGTATCCTAATAGTCTCTAGATGTTCCTGCAGCTGCATGGCTGCGGTTTTATAGAAGATCTTCAGTAAAACTGAACATTTGTAATCGGCCTCAAGTTGTTATAGTTCTTACAATCCTATCCTGATTTGATGGGCAGTGGGGTAACCACCACCTTTTTACACAGATCTGGAATTCAAAGGTTGCATTGATGAAACGAACCAAGAAAGGTGCAAAAAGCTCAGCTTTGTGCGGGATGATCTTTACTGGAAAAACATCTCCTGGGCAGGATGTTGGTCGCATGGTTTTAAGTGCAAGGATCATGCTAGATGTGTTGACTTTCTGGAAGGTGAAAGGAGGCTTCATAATGCTTTCAGACTTCTCTTTTAAAGATGTGTTATTCTTCTCTTCTATTTTTGTGCTGCTTTCCAAAAATGTTATTTGGGCTGACTGATTTTGTTTGCAAAGGCATTTTGGACTGCAACGCAGTCTTCTTTGGTAGGGACAAAAGGATTCAATTGAGCTTTTGGTTTTTCCAAATCTTTAAATATTTCAAACAGATTTTTTGTACTGTTTTTTTAATTAGTTATCTGGTGTTGTAGTAATTGTGTTTAGCCAGATTTCACTTATATAAAGTCTATTCAGTATTTTCCAGGAATCTTTATTTTCTCTGGTTGTTTTTTTCCCATACCCTTTCTGCACTCTGTTTTTCCTGTTTACGTATCATTAAAGCAGGTGAGAACCATTTTTGATTATTAGTGTATTCTCTAATGGTTTTCAATTTTTATGGAGCCATACGATCAAGTAGGTTGGCCAAAGCCAGACTATATTTGGCTGCCAATAAATCTGGTGCTTCATCACTGGACGTAGATGCCATGAGTGTCATCAGACAACATTCCAAATCAATATCACCAATTTTCTTAAAATTTCAGCTCACAACCTTTTTTTGAACATTCTTTTTCTGTACAGTTGCAGATGGGAGTATGCATTCTAGGCTGACAAAGAAGTGATCAGACCATAGGCATGGTGTTACTTCAGATAAACTGAATGAAATATGTCTACCCATCACCCAGTTCAGTATGTTTCCCTTACAATGATTTTTTTTTTCTTACAAGTAACTCAAAACCAAAGTCCTTAAACAATTGCTCAAGGCTTGTGGCCTCAGGGTCTAAAGGATTCCCCAGCCGCCTATTAAAATCTACCAGCACAATGGTTGAACTAAAGGGTTTATTCATATCTGCCAATATAGCTGATATTTCCTCATAAAAGGATGGAGTATCCTTAGGTTGGCGGTATAATAGTACTATGTTAACACAGTTATTAGGAGTAGGTGCTGTTTTTACCATTGCTGCTTCACGGTCAGTAAGAAGAATAGGTGATTGAAAGAAGCCTAGGTTCTGTCTGACTAGAAATGCCACCCCACCTCCCACATTATGTTCTCTATTCTGACCTTCAAATGTATAGTCCATTGACATGGCAATGTCGATATTAGGGCCACTGGACATTTTCATCCAAGTCTTGGTGAGACACATAATGTCAATTTCGTGATCCACTGTGTGATCTTTTACATTTATGGCATGCTTGTCCAGGGATTGTGTATTAAAAAGCAATATGTTGACTTTCTTCTCTTCTTCCGTACCTTCATAGATATTGGCCTTAACCATGTTCCGGCCATAAGAGAACCGCCTTTAAACAGGGTGAAAGCAGAACGCCACCCTCACAGAGACCCAGTAGACCACACTCACCCTTAAAGGAGAACAGTATTCCGTAGGCGGCACCCGCACGTCCTGTGCGTGGACTCGCCCAGACGTGTCGGCGCTGACGTTTCTGACAGGCAATTAAGTAATACGGCTAACTACAATACAACCGGTACGAGTAGTTCTGGCAGTAAATCAGAACACGCTGCGCGAGTACCGGTTGTATTGTAGTTAGTGGGATTGATGGTTGAATAAAAGCATGTTTCTTAGTTTAAAATAATTTCTCAGCGTGACTCAACGAATGTTAAAAGCAACGATTCCTAAATTAATAGTTACAATCTAAAACATGGCAGCACTAAATCTATAAGGGAAGTAGAATACTTTAAACCGCAGGACTGATTACAGCTTTCATACTTTACCTGTGACTCTGGGTCAGAATTTAATAAAAGAAAACTCAAGTCCATCTTCCCTTGCACTTAACTTACATCACACACAAACACACACACAAACACACAGACTCTCTCTCTCACGCTTCTCGGATGGCCTTATCGTTCCTCCCACGGGTCTCACACACGTTCTGGTGGCAAGAACGCCCGTCATCAGACTTCGTCCCTACGACCCTGCGAGGGAGCATCTCATCTGCAACATCGCTAGCACAAAAGTGACTGAAAAACACGTTCCTAAAAACCAAACTGCGTTTACTTCACATGTGGTAAATTAGGGTCGTTCTGGGGCCATTCTAGACTGAAGGAGATAAGATATTATGGGCACAGATTTACTTCAGTCATGGCAAGAACGAACATTCCGGAAGTAGCGACAATGCCAAGATCGAATTCAGGCAGGGTACTCACGCACCAAAATATCACCCGGCCACTCATATGAAACGCAGGATGCAAGAGCACCAGGAATAAACAAACAATACACTGACAGTTTACAGGACATCAATGTGCAGAGCTGTAAACTCTACACATCACCTCCTCTGCCGAAAATACTCATGGCCCAAAAAGAAAACACACGCGCATACAGATGGGAAATATTCCATTTGAATTATCTTAACGCTGAGAAATACAAGAGTAAATTTGCTGCAGGCATTCTAGCAAGTTAATAGCGCTAACCGCTTAGTTGTGTGCTGTATACGCCATTCCGGTCGAAAGATCGTCATTAGGCATCCACAGGATACCATTAAAGCTAATAGCAACTAGTTTATTTTCTAATGGCAGGCCATTTATTTAATTGCTCACTCCAGCACATATTGCAACAGCTAAGTTTACACAGTAATTCTTAAAGCACCCCGACTTCTTTCCGTTTCAAAGTAGAGTGGGGGTTATTTGAACTCATGCGTTTTGTGGCAATAGGTTTTGATATTAATTCCGGGCTACGGAGCATCCAAACACAAGCGGTGTCCTTTTCCCATTTATTGAATAAAGGCTTGCACTTATAGAATGTGGAAAACATGCGTAATGCATTATTTTATGAGTACACCTAATCCTGAGTAGCCATACGCTCTGTAAGCATCTCACAAACGTGCACATTAGAGGGCATGCATTTCGTATGTTATCCCATTTTTATACTGCACTCATCAACACTGTCGTGGTCTTAGAGCACCTGGCCTTGTCCGGAAAATGGCATATGGTGACCCTACAAGGGTACTGCCAGACCTTTGTCTTTGGAAAGGAAGGGATGCATAGGGAGGAATTGATAGGATAGAGAAACTAGACAATAGAATGACCAAAAACAGAGAGGCAAAACAATTGGCATGAGTAAGAGGGGCTATGGTTGTTGATGTAGGGATGTGTGGTTCTCAAATGTGATACATCATTATCAAGCATGTGTGTAGGACTCAGAAGAATACAGCTGAGATTAGAGCAGAGTCTTATTGTCATGCCAATATCTAGCATGGACGACATATAGACTTAGATGTAGTTAGATGGTGAGTGGTTGTGTGATGGGCTTGAGAGGTGCTCATGTGATCCCTATTAGTGTGGAGGCTTTTACCAGATTCTTTTGTAGGAAAGAATTCCTATATCAAGTAAGAGCACTGGGTTTGCCAAGCCAGCTGACATGAGTTTCGGCAACAAGAGCGGAAAGTGTATGGACGTGAGCCTGGGGAGGACACGTGGTGAGTGGGAGGGGAAGAGGAGACATGATGGACTTGTGCTCAGTACTATTAGGTTAGGGAAACTATGAGTTCACTATAATTCACTGAAACTTTTAAAGTAGCAAAATCGTTCAAGCAGCCAGCTATTTAAGCTAGGAAGGCAATTGCAATCCAAAGAGGAACCTGTCTAGCCTTTTGCAGGATAAACTCCAACATTGTGACATGAATTCCTTATACCGCTTTTGCTAATACTTTTATTCTAGAGAAATACAGGTTTGTATTAGTAAACTATACAAGAATATTGTTGTGTTTGAATGTTTGCCATACTGCCAGAAATGGTTATATGTGTCTCCTGAATGCAACATCCAATTTTACAACTGCTTGGGGATTTGTGGCTAAGGGCATCAACGACCGAAGCATAGGATAGTAGCCACAAATGGTAAATGTTCCTTCTTATCAAAACAAGATAAGGAATGAGTTACTACAATTATCATGCCCATCCTTTAAAGAGGGTATGGCTGTGTGCTAATTACAGGGGCTATGAAGAGCCCTTTGACAATTAAATGACCATGGACAGAGTTGAGGAAGGCGTTTAACTTTTTGCGTTTAAATATATTTTACCCAGTAACATTGAACAGAAAGTAAAACAATCAAAATAGTGAAAGAGCATTCTGTGAGGCTGTTTACAGTCGACAAGGATAGTCAGGCAATAATTTACTTGAGAACAACATTTGCACATATGCTCTATTTCATTAGCCGACACGTCTCGCAACCATTGTGGACCTAATGTATCTCTGAAACACATCCTGTACTATCTTATGAGCCAATGCTTATCATTTCACCAGTAGATGTAGCTTGTCATTCAGGGATTGAAGCTCACAACACTTAGGGATGGGCAGTTTTAAAGCACATATGGAGTTAAGCGTGCATCATTCACATCACGATGAGGATGGGGCAGATGCCTTAGAGACCTTCAATCAACTGTGGCCAGGTGCTCTCAGTTTGAATCTTCCCTGTCAGCTTCAATATTATTTGTTTCAGGTCCATCAAATGTTCTAGCAAAAATATTTCTCTGTGATTAGTTACATTTTTGACAACATAATATTTAAGCTCACCACACAGACTTTATGGAGCACTCAGGTAATGCATCCTAACAGGATGTAAACACTAGTACAACAATGTATTTTTTTCTGCTGGCTTGCCCACAGTATACGATCACCTATGTATATGCAATTTTAATTAGGTAGCATATTGTGGAATTTTCCGATACTTTAAGGTACTAAACTCCATGCATCACAATTTAAAAAGTAACAGAATCTCACAGTCTTTGCTGTATATCCATGAACACACAAGCATCTAAAGTTATTCTCTTTATCGTGGACTGTGCAGATGAGAAGCAAAACGATTCTGACATAAGGATGGGATTCTCAAGAAAGTAAATTTTATTCACACAACAAAAATGAAAGATGGTTTCTTTATTAAGTACATGTGTCACAAAGCTCTTGATTTGGGTTCATCCTGTACTCACTCAAGTGCCTGTTGAACACTCTGCTCACCCTTATATGGGGGTTGGGTGAGTTTTTTTTCATGTTCCCAAACCCTTAGTCTGTTATAAGGATCCTCGGAGTACAAGATTTCACAGGCTTCAGAAAATCTTCAAGTCTTTTCCAGAATTGGAGATAGAGGTAGGTCATTTCCAGCAGTAGTCCACTCTCTCAGAATTCATGACTTTGCTATGCAGGTGTCCGGACACCTGACCAACTCTCTGTTCTAGGGCCCGTGTCTCATGGAACTGCCAATCCTGGATACCCCCCAACGTGAGCACCCTGTCCATTGGTGAGATGCACCATCTTGCACCTCCTTCCACCATTAATATCTGAACATGGCCAACTTTTCCCAAACAGGGGTTGGCCTGCCTGAAGCTCCTTAATCTCTCTGGCTATCATTGGTATCTGTTTTCCAACCTCTAGCTCCAAACTTGAAACACTGTCTCCCCCTCTAGATTTCCTTCATCTGCTTCCCCACATGGGGATGGTTCTCTTGCTTTATCACCACCTTTAGCTTCAGTCTTCCTCTTTATATGATAACTCTACCCTATCAATTCCTCAGTATACATCTATCCACATGGTAATCTGCTCCCCCCAACTGTCCTAGTATAACCTTCTACAAATGGTACCACTCTTCCTGCAACCTCAGTCTTCAATTTGTAACTCTCCTCTGCTGTTACTTCTTTCCTCTAACATCCTACACTATGCTCCCAGCTCTTCACTCGATAGATCATTTGCTCACCAATCTCCCTGAAATACCTTCCTCAAAGCTCTTCTCAAACACCCCACAATCTCTGAATGAGCTATATGGTTTTTATAGTCTTGTATCTCCTCACATTGGGTGTTTCCCAGGGATGTTGTAAATGTCCAGGTACACCGCTGTCAAGGGGGGCATATGTAACAGTTGTTCAAGTAATGTGGTGACACTGAGAGTGACATGGAGGGTGACATCAGGTGTGGGGATGTCAATGAACAGGGCACTGCTCGCATAGGGTGAGATAGAAGCAGGCGCAACATGTGAAGTCTCTTGATGGAACGCAATGAAGGGTGGGTGCTTTGGGCGTAGTTTATATTATGTCTTGCCACCATTTTGGATTCCAAAGCTGCCTTGGACTTGTTTGAGGTCTTCTACTTTGTGTCTTCAGGACTGCTATAGTCTTTTCAAGATTGACTCATTCTCATTAATACTTCCTCGGGCAGAAGTGCAAGTAAAGAAATATATTCCCCCCGCTTGCATATGAATTCAAACTGCTGCAGCTCTGTTTCGATAATGGGGAGCCATTGGAGAGATTTCAGGGCTGGAGAGATGTGGTCCCTGAGCTTGAGGCCAAGGACAAGTCTTGCAGTCTGTTCTGGATTATTTCCAGAGGGCAGAGAGTAGGGAAAGTCAGATTGATTAAGAGTTGCTGCAGTAGTCCAGCCTAGAGAGAACCATGGCTCTGGAGACAGTGAGATTCTGGGGTAAAGCAAGGAAATGAAGAATACCTCTGAGGGGGTGCAGCTGGTAGTGTGCTTTCTTGGCAAGGTCTGTGATGTGAGGAGAGAAGGAGAGAGTGGAATACAAGATGACACCAAGTTTTTTAGCCTCACAGGAAGGCGAAGGAAGAAGGCCAAAGTAGGGCGTCCAGAGTGATAGAGGGAAAGCAGGATCAGGTGTCCCAATGAGAAGGATCGCAGTCTTACTGGCATTAAGGCAGAGATCTTTGGCGATATGAGATGTTTCTAATTTAATTTGTAATATGTACATATGTGAATTACTGAAATATGCACACCTTTATTCTTACAACTATTTGTATATATGAATGCTGTGTTGTCTCGTAATGAATTTAGTTCTCAATTCTCTGTTTTGTACATATTTAATATTAATTTTGATGCCATACCAACACTATGAAGCTGCTTTTCTCTATGCTCTGTATTCCTTTACCATGACCTTAACCCCAATTGTACAAGTGTTCATGATGTTTCAGCTTCCATGACCCATTGTTGCTCCCATTATCCTTCCCCAATCCATCCTTTAAATCATCTCTAAATGTCCTTACAGTTTCAGTGAAGTTTTCACCCCAATGGAGGCTCTTCTATAATGGAAAATGGACCAGCACCCTACGACCTCTTAGGGAGGGACTAACAGTGATGGGCAGAACACTCACCCTTATCCAAACTGAGAGCTCTGAGATTTCTAATGAGGAGCACTCTGCAAGCATCATCATTAAGTGCCTGGGCCACAGCAGTGCTAGTCAATATGTCATACTTTTTTTCTAACAGATGTAGCATCCAGATTCACACAGGAGCTTACAAGGCCACTGACCCTACTGGAACATGACGGGGTTGATGCGCATTGGTCCATAGAATGTTGTTAGAGTGTCTGAAATGTGTCTGAAATTCAGAGCCCCACCATCCACAGAGCAACACATGTTGGGGCTATGAATTTCAAATCCACTTAACACATCCAAGGGTCAAACACTGATGTGAGGCTCAAGAAGATATCTGTTTTGATTGACACATCTCACGGTTTCTGTGCATGCAAGATAGCTGTAAAAAGAGGAAGCAAGTGGGTCCTTGTTTGTGATGAAGTCAAATGTGTGTGTGGGTGGTTATAGGTAGGTGTGTATGTTTGTGTGCGTGTGTGGCATGTGCCTGTGTATTTGGTGGTGCATTGTGGCTGTTTTGTGGGGTCCATAAGGATTGCCATATATGCTCGAACTGTGATAGTGGCATGGAACAGAACTGTGTCAATGAGAATGAGTGACTGAGGTAAGAAATGGAGCAGTGAGAATGACAGTGAGAATGACATGCAGAAAAACTAGGCACAGTTGGAATAGCACTGGGCAGAACTGCGGTGTAGAAAGTGGAGAGTGGCGGTCCTTGGTGCACAGAGTGTATCCTGGGTCAGAACCACACATCAAAAATCACAATGAGATAGAGCTAGGGCAGTGACCGTGAAATGGGAAAGAATGTGGGAAGAACTCGCACAGAGATAGTGACATGGGGCAGAATTGGGTCAGTGAAACTGACATGGGCAGCACTGGGAAATTAGTTAACTATGGGCCTGGTTGTGGGCAATAAGAATGCCATAGAGTAGAACTGGACTAATAGGAGTGTCATGGGGGAAACCCTGGGCACAATGAGCTACAATAAAGCAAACCATCGGCAGTGAGAGTGGCATAAGGAAAAGCTGCGATGACAGGAGTAGCATTGGGTCAAATCTGGGTTTTTAGAGTGGAAAGAAGCAGACCATGACAATGACAGTGACATGTAGGGAATACTGGGAGCAGTGAGCGTGACATGTACTGGGGTACTACTTTCAACAGTTTGCACTTTCTCATCTAATCTTATTTGAAGCTTGAGTGATTGGATAAACTTTACTTCAGTAATACATTCAAGGAGGGTACCAGCAGGGGTATTAGCCAACATTCCAATTGTGCTTATTTTGCACAAACATAGAATATGTACTAGGACTTGTTTATAAAAGTAGATTATATGTAAGACATTTTGAACTCTTGAGAGAGTAAACATCACTTTCTCCTTAACAAATTACCATATAAGCATCAAGAAATTCAGTGCCGGATTAAACCCTTTGGAGGCCCCTAGACAGTAGACATGTCGGGGCTCCCCTTGCAAATTATCTGCAAATACACTTTTAATTTTACCAACCAACAATTTAATGAACCAATTTTATTGCACAAACTAAATAATAATTATTCAATTAAATAAAGATTTGTTTATGTTTCTATTTTAATAAACTAACAAAACGAAACATTCACTTACCACAATTTGTTTGTGGTGAAATCGTATGGGATATCTTGGAAGCCTACCTTTTTGAAGATGTCATATTCAGTAGCCATAATGGCAAGTGAGCGACGACAAACAATATTTAATCTTTGTTCAGGAAAATGAAAACATTTTTAAGTCTCAGACAAAAAGACTAAAAGTCCCTGAACAAGATAGATTTGTTCTGTTAAATTAGACAGTGAAGTTAATGAAACTTCATTATAACTCCAAAAAGCTAAATTTCAGTAACGCGGACATTGGGTATATATACTTGTGTTCTCGGATCTTCTTCTGGTGGATATTCTACTAGGGTCTGGAGTCAGTGGAACCTCTAGCAACACACTGACTCACAGAAAAGTGACACACTGACTCACAACAGAAAGATTCATTTCTGGAGGTTTCTCGTGCGCAGTTTTCGGTTTCATTAAGGGTGGTAATAGAATGGGAATTTCTAGTTCAGGTGAGTTTCTGTTGTTGGGGTGGCGATAGAGTAAGCACATTAAACACTGTTTGTTGATTGATTCGACACACTGTATCTATGACGAGTGATTTCCCAGCTAGGGCACAATGATTATCAGCCTCTGTTACATGCTTGTGTGAGTGCTCTGCCGGGAAACTGAGTATCCACAACATAGCAGCCATTGTAGGCTTAGGGAGTGAAACAGAGACCCTCTGATGGTCCTAGTTCTTTGCTGCATGAACTTTAATAGTGTTATATCTTAAGGTAGCTTGTTAAAATGACTTTATAGTGCTTCATTCAATGGATGTGTGAAATAAGTAATTCTGACTAAAGTCTTAGAGGACAAGCTCACGCATGCCTCCCTTCTCACTTTCAGTGATTGAGTGCTGGCCCTGCACGTAGCCACCTCTGGAAAGTGGTGAGTGCTTGAGTAGGGTGACTCAGAATAGGACAAAACGACCGAGGGCAAAAAGTTTGAGGCCCAAAAGTCTGACCCCTATTTCTTCGCATATATATATATATGTGGGGGAGAGGTAAAGTTAATAAAAAATGTATAGGGGTAAGGTGGGGGGCTGTGGGGTGTCTCCCCCGCATATATATTTGTGAACAAATGGGAAAAAAAGAAAAAAAACAAGTTGGACTTTTGGTAGTCCGACTTTTGCATTCAGTCATTTCAGGCAGATCCGGATGGCTCAGGGGACCTCTTAACACCACCCACAAGTCCATCACCCACTTGCTTGCACTATTTTAAAAGTTGCTAGAGGTTATGGATAATGTCCAAGTAATATGATATTAATTGTTCAATGCTAAATCGGGGCTATTGACATTTATGGAGCTGATAGTTGCAAGCAGTAGAAAATCAGTTCCACAAAATAATGCTGCCTGTGGCAGCTTCCATTTCACTGTCCATGCAGAATTGAATGATGGATATGTGATTGATATTGTTAGAGCAAAACCAGTGAACTTGTGGCTTTCCAGTTGGTCATAAAAAAGTGCAAACTTCACCCAAGGCATTTTCTTTGCCATCACTGCAAGCAAGTAACTGAATACAATTCCATGGTTTAAATACGCGAATCTTGAACTTGACAAGGCAAATGCAGACGATTCCCCTGGTTCTATTACAAAGATCCATTATGTTGGAATTAGCCTTATCGTTAGAAACCTTTAACGCATTGGAACATTGGTGTGGCGTGTGTGTGATGTAAGGGATAATTATTGTCCATCTTGCCAAAATGAGCCAGGAACAAGTATGCACTGAATCCTTCTCTGTCAACTTTATCCATTCATTAAACAGAAGCCTTCCAAACTTATCTTAAAAAGTAGACGTTTAAAACAGTGCAGGCAAACCTCCCTTCAATTAATGCTGATCCCCAATGCGGTAGGAAGCTAGGCTGTTCACAGATCTTTGAGATGAACCTTAAAATAGAGAGAAAAAAGGGGTTAGCATCTCAGATTTGTATTAATATGAATTATATCAGTTTTGTGTTTGAATGAATGGGTAATTCAGTCTCCACGCTACTTGGTTGCTGAGAGGAGCTGCTGCTACACTTGCTGGACCAGTCCTGTTTCTGGTTTCACTTCCTGCGCTTAGTGAGGTCGCGGAGTCCATGCACAGAGTCCCAGTCTGCCCCAGTCTGCCCTGGTGTGCTATGGTGGATACTTCTCAGATCGGGCCGCAGACGTGGCACAAGACAGTGCAACACCATTGCATGATAAATCCTTGGACGGCAGTGAAATCATCTGGAGTCGGGGACGGCAAGGTAAGCAAGTTGACTGCTACGCTGCCCTTGCCATCAAATAGACCTGTTACCAACTCTAATGATGTTCCAATCATATCGTCATCTAGCCTGACAAATAATGAGCAAGAGTCAGACTTTGTGCATGTAACAACAGATGCTGAATTGTGTGCCCTGGTTGTGCCTGCAGCAAATATGTTGCTTTCCTACATGATCTGAAACCTGTTTCCAGCTCGATCCTTCATGAGCAAAAGTTACTGGAATCTGTTGATATTTCGGAAATCTATTTTTCACCTTTCGACATTACTGATGCCGACCTAATGGGCATTCCGAACTTTGACATTCTCAGGAATCCCTTGCAAGATAAAGCCCCTCTTAACACCGACAACAAAACTCTTCCGACCTCAGATGAAATGGTCGAGCATCGGAACACTAACCGAGGTGTCCCTTGAAGAGTTTGGCTATAGGTGGGCCATCTCGCGAGGCGATCGATCTTGTCTTGCCAAACTGGTTCTGGAACCGACGGGCAGCGAGTGGAGCTCATCGGACTGAAAACGGCATCAGTGTTGGGGAACCCGGACAACTTGGATACAGTGGAAATTCTCGCTGAGCACCCTGCTATTGCCATCTACGCAGCACTCAGGCATTCTGACCCTAAATTAAGGAATTGGTCGAAGACCGTCAGCCCAACCTCTAATGACAATGCCGGGCCTCAGGAAGCAAATATACCACTGAAGCAAACGTGCTTTAATATTGCCGAAAACGGCCCTGGTTCTACCCATGCTGTTGTTGCTCGAGCTGCTTGTCAGCAGTTAATCGAATCACCATGTGCCGGAAAAGTGATCTCAAGTACGAGCACGAAGACCATAAAAAATGTAGTCACAGTGACACAATCTTTTGCCGCGCAAAAGAAATGATATGCCAATGATGTCGCTAACATGGAGTCAATTGAGGACAAAACTCCGGTTGCTAAAAATAACAGAGCTGAATCTTGTTCGCTCTCTGCAGCGGACAGTGTCACTTGCAAGTCAAAACAAGGCAAACTGGCGATGTTTGGAAAATATGCATTAACCCAGTCGCCTATCAAACAATTAGAAATCCAAAAGGACAACGCCAGTACCCCGTTGATGAAAAATCTGAGAGCGGCCCAAAAAAAAAGCTGGGCATCAATACATGCAAGGACAAAGGCCATTGACACGGGCCCCAAAAAAAGATTCTACAAACACTTTGACTGCCGAGACAGAACTGCAAACCAATGTAGGCACAAGATCTAGCCTTTCTGCGGCAGCTTCAACACAAATCCATAATAATGTCTTGGCTGCCTCATCCGTTGCAATGATCCTCATTGTCAAACTGTATGAATCACTAAATGATGCTTTTCACGATCAAGGAGCACTGCTATTGAATCTATCAACAAAATTGACGAAATGGAGAAATGTGATGTTTTTCTACAACAACAGATAGCAAGAGAAGCTGATTTATCAGTTCAGTGGCAGCAGCTTTTGTCTGATCTAGCTGCGCGCGATCACTGTCAAAATAACAGCCTAACTGAAGGGTTGCTGGATGCAGTAAAATGGATGCAGCACAATGCCAGAGTCTTGTCCGATGCCAACACACGGAATACTGCTAACAAAGGCTTGCCTGTTGACTTCAATCATCAAGTTTTGCAAGAAATCCACCCCACACGTTGCCCAGTCAAATGAAGGAAACTAAAACAAGATATCAACAATTCAATGCCCGATTGCTGAAAATAGTGTCTCTGTGAAAATTAAAACTTCTCTTCAGGCCACAAACTGTGGCAATCAAAAATCGAATTCATCTATAAATGACTGTGGTGGCCCTACTTTGCTTCCGAGCACTGTCATGGGCCAAACACATGGCGCGGATCAGGGCCTCTCCGGCCATGTTCTGACACAATTTTCTTCTTTCGTAATTTTTACTGGTTCTGCAAAGCCCGCACCTAGTATTGAAAATGTGAAGTCTAAGGTGCAGGCACAGGCTGTGGTGGTCAAAGACCATTCTAAAGAAACATCTAAAGGAAGAAAGACGTCCAGGCGCTCAAACGCCAAGAAATTCATTCAAAATCTATCCTCCCGCTTGAAAATCAGCCTGTTTAACTGGACCAGCTAAATTCAACCGAAAATGTCATCCATGGCTGTTAATAACAAGTTTGAGGGGCCAAATTTAAAGGGCAAAGCAACCCAACCCAATAAACGAAGAAGAATTGTCTCTGACGTGCAATCTACATCATCCACTCTGTCATCATCTGCAATCAATCTATGCAATTTATCAACTTATTCGCATAATGATAAACCAGTTAGTGTTCATACGGTACCACCAGTTTTTATTCCTGAAGTCTTGGCCCCAGAAGCTTGTTCGAACCAGCGACTTACCAAGGCAAAACAACATGCTCGAAAGCTGTCTGATGACAGGATCGACATAAATAAAAATGAGGAAGTTGCCAATAATAGAGCTCATCGATCTGATTCATGCCTGAACCGTAAATTTACATCAAAGCAATGTTCACATAATGTACACTATAAAACAAGGGTCCATTCAATGAAAAGGAACAAACCTTCAATGCACACTTGGAAATTGCATTTGCAAAATATTCAAGTTGACGATAACGAAGTCAACCTAAATCGGACAAATCTATTAAAGCTATTTAAGTGTGTTTCTGCGCTCTGGACCATATATTGTAAAAGCAAAAGAAATATCGAAGCTAAGTACCACAAAGGAAATACACCAAACATGGGCTATAAATATTCACAGATCTTTTATTCTGCACTGTTTACAAAGAAACATAGATACAGATAGCTATCTGTCTCTCAATACCCCACAATAACTACCAGCCCGTCAAAGAGAGGAGAGAGAGTGCTGGACATCTAAACATTCGTACTTTTATGCAGTTTTCAGAAATATTGTCCAGCCTCTCTACATGTTAATAATTCGTGGTCTAGAATTTGTGCCTAGTTCACATACAGCTTATACAATAATATGCAGAAGGATTACATGAGTTTGCATTTCCATCAAGTTACAATGGTGATGCATATTCTCGGATCCCGCGGTAAGCCTTAGTCTATATCCCTTCACAATGCAGTTCGGCCTGTGTCTACGCTTGAAATTTACTCTGCATTGTCCCAACGTTTACACAGGGATGAATCTTATGTGCACAGACAATACTCAGATGGCAGTTCATATGGAGTGCAAGGTCTCTTTACTTAGTCTAAACAGTCAGCTCTCGGACAGCCTAAACATTAACAGAACTCAAAGTTCAGGAGGCTTGGTTGCAAGTTGAAAACACAGTCCACCATTTTAGAACAGAGAATTATACGAACAGAAATCAAAATGGCAGATGACTCTAAAATGGTGCCAAAGTCGATCCAAAATCAGAACTTTGCAATGCAGTTTTCCCCAAATAGCAACTAGGCTTAGGCCAATATAAATCAAAAGATTTCTGTTTAACTAACCCTCCTTTTGGCCTAAGACAAATGCTAAACTAGAAATTCACGAGTAACTCCATGTTTCAATATCCATATGTCCTGAATCACATTCATCAGATATATTAATCGCCATAAGATCTGCGGTGGAAATTTCTTTCATCACAAATTTGTTGGTCATTCTTCCCGGTGCATGTACCTTTGGTCCTAACATTCCCATAGTCTGAGCACAACATCCCCCTAACACTGAATATATGGCAGGAAGACATTGTATACAGCAACAGCAAAACAACAGAATACCCAGAATGATCAATAAGACAGAGAGAAGCTTCCATCCCCAAGATTGTAAGAAGTCCCAGAACAAAGTACCAAGATCCCAATTTCCCTCGGGAACGTGTACTTCAGAACTCAAGACGTGCAGATTTTGTATTGCCTTAAAGATGGTCGGGGAGGAATCCGGTACGAAAACACAGCAAGCGGACCCCACTAATTTGCATACTCACGCTCTGCCAAGATGACGTCTAATACCATCCGGTTTTTTGGAGCCACTAATCTGATTTCCTTTTGCTCTAGAGTTATGTTATAGAGTATGTTTGTTTGTTTGTTTATTATTTGTAATGCGCCGAAATACCCTAGGGTAACAGGGCGCAGCAGATACAGGAATTTGCGAAACTTAGTTACAGACAATAAAGTATATACAAGGCATGAACACAATAATAATGAAAGTAAGTAGGAATATATACATATATACAGTTAACAGTTGTGTATCCAGTGTGTCCAAGTGACAAGTGGGAGACGCGGAAACCTGGCACAGTATGTTTAGACAATGGCTTTCTTCAGCCAAGACATCATCTTGGAACGGACGTTTTGGTAGGGTAAGTCCATTCTAAGAGTGGGTGGTACAGAGTTTCACAGTTTAGCCGCTTTCACTGGGAAGCTATTACCTCCTATGGTAGAGCGTTTGTAGTTAGGGATAGAGAGGCAGTCTCTGTATGCTGTCCTTGTCGGTCTCAAGGATGTCAGTCTGTGAAATCTGTTGATCAGGTAAATGGGGGCCGCGTTATTGAGGGACTTGTGGGTAAGTGAGGCAGTTTTTAGGGAGATTTCGTCTATAATGGGGGTCCAATTGTTCTGCTGACTATGTGCTTTAATGTGGTCTCTTCTTGAGATGCCCAAGGCCGCTCTGAGTGCGTTGTTCTGGAGAGTTTGTAACTTGCTAGTAGTGGCTTTGGAGGACCCAAGATAAAGGGCATTGCAATAGTCTAAGCGGGATAGTATGATGGCTCTGGCCAGGGTCAGGCAGCTGGTGTCGGATAGAAAAGGTTTGGCTGTACGGATCAATTTACATGTGTAAGCCGTGAAGGAGGCTAGTGAGTTCACCTGTCTGTTAAAGGTGAAATTGAAATCCAGGTAGAAGCCCAATGTTTTGACTTCGTGTCCCACTCTGATAGTATTGCCATCAATTATGAAGGATGAGTAGGCTGGGCTTAATTTCTTTAGGCTGGCAGTGGTGCCCAAGGTGATGAGTTCAGTTTTATCATCATTCAGGCATAGACCGTGAGTGGCCATCCATGCCTGGATGATGATGTAAACCCTATTCACCAAGGCCAAATCCTTTCCATAATCTCCAGAAATCAGATGCAGGGTCTGGGTATCATCTGCATAGTTAGTGTAGGTGATACCGAGATGATCCAGATCATCGAAAAGGGGCTTGGTAAATATGTAATACAGTGTAGGAGAGACACAGGAGCCCTGAGGTATGCCACAAGTGATGGGTATGGGGTCTGCAGCGTCTGTAGGCGAGAAAACCCTCCCAGTTCTGCCATCGAGGAAATATCTAATCCATGTAATGGCCTCGAGGGAGAAGTGGGCAGCCGTGTGTAGGTGAGTGCAAAGGACCGAGTGGTCGACCAGATCGAATGCTGCAGAGAGGTCGAGGAGGAGGAGTAATGCTGCTTGGCCACTGTCTTTGAGCAGATCTGTGTTTTAAGGTCGATGAGAGCTGTCTCAGTCCCATGTTGGGGTCGGAAGCCTGATTGTCTGGCTCCTAACAAGTGGTGTGCTTCCAAGTGCTTCTGTATTTGAACATAGGTGACCTTGTCCAGGATTTTCAGGAGGAATGGTACCGTTGTTATGGGTCTGTAATTAGTAGGGGTGGCTGGGTCAAGAGTAGTTTTTTTTTAGTAGAGGTAGTACCCAGGATTGTTTTAGGTTGATTGGGATGGACCCAGTGGAGAAGGAGGTATTGATTAGCTTTGTGATAAATGGGGAGAGGTCGCAGGCAGCGTCTTTTATAAGCTGTGCTGGACATAGGTCTCCCTGGCAGTTAGAGGGCTTTAATGACAAGATGATTTTTCGAGTATGGTCACTTTGGTAAAGTTGAATCGTGTATATTCACTTGTAGTCTGCTTCTCGGTTGGCTTGGACAAGGCAGGGTTGTTCAAGGATGCTATTTTACAGGATATTTTATTTTGTAACGTAGCGATTTTTTTGGCTAAGGCATTTTGGATGTCGGTGCACCAATTCTTATCTTTAATGCAGGTGTCTGGTGGATCTATGGGGGTTTCTACTTCTTTTAGAATAGAAAATAGTTCCTTCATGTTTGAACTGGCTTGGGAGGTACGTTTTGCTAGGAGGATTTCTTTTTTGTACAGGGCCGCTAGTTTGGTGAATTTGATTTTATTGGCTACTGATGGGTTTTCCAGATGGTTTCACAATTTCTTTTTTGTTGTCTTAAATTTTTGAGGAAAGGTGTGTACCAATTGTTCAGGTGTGTTTTGGGCTTGCTTGGCCTGAGTTTGAGAGGGGCAATTAAGTCCAGGGAAGTGGACATAACTTTATTGTATTCCTCAACCAGGCTCTCAGGGTCCAAGTTGTCAGGGAGTGAGTTGAGTGTGGGGAGTAGGTTGGGGATATGTCTCTCCACCATGATGCTCTTTTTGTTTCTTGTAAGAGTGGGTGGGCCCTACTGGGCTGCATAGGAGGAGGTCTAGTGGTGGACAGCAGGAACGATACCAGGTGGTGGTCAGTCCAGGCTAGTGGTGAGATGTCAGTAATGTTAGCTAGGCAGTTGTAGTCAGCTACCCAGTCAAGTATTCTGCCCTTTTCATGGATAAGTTTTAGGCTTCTTTGTGTCGGTCAGTGTCAGTGGTCCGGTTGATGGTTTTCTCCAGCACTCTCGCTAGTCTCCTAATGTCCTCGGAATTCATAATCTGCCCCCAAAATGGTACAAAAGATTTTGCTACATCGGCCAGAATTTGTGGAGGAGTATCACCGCTCTCGTCCCGCCTTGGACGAGCCCTAGAGATTTCAGTGGTACTAGCTACATATACCACTGGTAGCAGCATTCCTAAATAACAAGTTACCTGCCAATCCCTAGGTAACCATGGAAAAGCTTCATTACCCCAAACAAAGTAGACAGGTTTGCCTACATACAAAGGTCTGTCCTCACTGGTCAAGTTTGCAACATTGGTGCAACCCTTGAAATCGCCCATTGACTGAGTACCATTCCTTTGTATGCAGAAAGAAACAGATTTGGGGCTATGGTTAACGGTATAAGAAGGTGGCTTGGCATCCCTATTACCTATAGGAGCCTTCTTAAAAGAAATCAGAGATTGAAAAGGTCGGGACAGTCTATCAGAATGCCTAATAGAAGCAACATTAAGCTTGCACCTATTTGCAAAGTCGTTAAAACTCAACTTTCAAATTCGTTCAAATTTGTCCCATCATAATTCCCTGAAATACTATCATTCCACCGGCCAAAGAACAATGCCCGTAGAGAAGCATAACATGTAGTAGTTGAAGGCAAAGAATGAATATACCAGCCCAACCCCTTTTCCCCATGTGGCGGTAAATGAGAGCAAACCCTGCAATTTGTCCTATTCAAAATGGCATGAGTTGCATTCATTATTAGCAGTAATGTATTATTATGATAGCTCTGTCTATGTTGGGTGTCTCTAGGAGATAGAGTGTGCAGGTGCACAAAAGGTGTAGATACAGTAGGAACATTCTCAGTAGGCAAGAATGTTTCAAGTCTGTGTACGTCTTCCATATACCCAAATCCTAAGGCAGCTAATACTATGAAACTGGTTAAAACAATTACAAGAAGACAACACGTTTTAAAAGACCATATATTTGATCGTCCATTGTCATTGTTGGCCACACAGTCACTTGTTTGTTCTGCACGAGTAGAGACGATAACAGGCATTGTTCCTTTGAAGCTGTTCTTTTTTCTGAAAAGATTCCTGAGAAAAACTCTGTAGTCCGCTTGCTGGTGATCTCCTGATCACGCGTTTTCTTAGTCTTTCCCTATCCCCAGCCAACTACTTTCCTTCAGATGCAAAAGATGTGGCAAAGGACAAGCTCTGTAGTTGTTCCCCTGTGGGCACAGCCGAACCGTGCAGTAAGTCTAGTTCCTTGGACGCAGATAATACCTTGTCACTCCTGGTACCGTGTGATCTGTGAACAGTATGTCGTTGCTTCCTGATGGAAGTGATGAATTTCCAGCAGAACCAGACAAAAGTGCAAAAGGATCTGTAGAAGAGTGTGGAGATGAAGCAGCAATTTCCCCAAGCCCCGTGGGCTCAGGGTGTGTCTCCAAAACATCCTTGATGTTCCTCAATGCTGATTGATCGTTGCGAACAGAGCAAGTAAGTTTCTCCTTATCTTCTTCCTCGTGTGGCAAAGGGAGAGGTATCCTCTTGACATGCATCGCATGTACCCAGTGTTTCTTTCCAGCTACTCCTACGGCAGTCTGCGTGGCCAATAGGACCTGAAAGGGCCCTCTCCAACGCGGTGCGAGACAGGATGCTCTCTGAACCGCTTTAGTCAGCACCCAGTCACCAGGTCGGATGCTGTGACCTGGCCCCTCGTATTTGGCTGGGAGGGCTTCTCGCACCTGTTGATGAATCAAGTACAGATTTTGAGTTAGACGTTCACAATATTCAGAAAGAAGTACATGCTCTATATCCCTTAAATCCCTAGGTTTAGGAAGGTTCCAAATGTTAGCTTGCCTCCCCATCACCACCTCATATGGGGAGAGCCCAGTCCTTGTCTGCGGGCTTGTACGCATAGAGAGTAACACTATCGGTAAAGCGTCCGGCCATTTCAAATTGGTGCTGGCACACGTCTTAGTGAGTTTATTGTTTAAAATTCCATTGTGCCGCTCTACCAATCCAGCACTCTGAGCATGTCTGGCCGAATGGAACAGTTTATCGATCTGTAATCCTGTGCATATTTGTAGGATAACAGCAGTGATAAAATGTGGACCATTATCCGACCAGATGACCCTCGGCAAACCAAAACTAGGAAAATATTCCTTGAGCATGGTTTTTGCCATCGTCATTGCTGTGGCATCTTTTACAGGGAAGGCTTCAACCCATTTACTGAAAGCACAAATGACTACCAGAACATATTTGAGGTTATTACAATGCTCCATTTCAATAAAATCAAAGTGAATTAACTCAAAAGGGACAGAAGGTGGACCAAAACTACCCCTTGGTGTTGATGTACCTTTGTATTGAACCTTCCTTTGTAGTGTACATATCTGAATAGAGATCAGTAGCAGTCTGTTTGGCTATCTGGTCAGCGAAAGCATTCACTTTTCCTACATCGTCTATGATTTTCTGATGTGCCACGCACTTCATAATTGCTAGCTGAGTGGGAAGTGCAAGTGCGCACCACATTTTGTTGTAGACAGACCATACAACTCTGGACAAAACGCTCCACAGTTTTCGGGATGTTAACATTTACCCAGACAGTTTCTAACATTTTGCAAATTTTCCAAGCACATATGTGGGTGGGACCATGAGCCATTGAAACCATCATAGTGATGTACGCATCTGGCAACATCCATTTTCCCTCTAAGTTATCCACCAAACACCCATCATCATCCAACCTCGCCAAGCCCTCAGCCCATTGCTTAGTTTCCTCTAAAGTGGCATCTGCTTGGATATTCTTTATGGAATTGATTCCTTCATCTATAGTACAGACGTTTGTGGCTTCCTTTGTAGTGTACATATCTTAATATAGATCAGTAGCAGTCTGTTTGGCTATCTGGTCAGCATAAGAGTTCCCTTTTCCTACATGGTCTATGATTTTCTGATGTGCAGCGCACTTCATAATTGCTAGCTTAGTGGGAAGTGCAAGCGCTGAGAGTAGCTGAACTATCAAGGTACCATATTGAATCTTCGTCCCATGTGAGGTCAAGAACCCTCGTTTTGCCCAAAGTCTACTGATGTTGTGAACCACCCCAAAAGCATACTGACTATCAGTATGTATATTTACTATAAGCCCTTCGGAAAGTTCACAAGCTCGGGTCAATGCAATAATCTCTGCGGCCTGCGCAGAGTTATGCGTAATTCTTTTGGTTTCTACAATCTTGCTTAAGGTAGTGATGGCATAAGCAGCAGTGGATGTACCATGCGGAAATTTGAAACAAGAGCCATTGCAAAACAGCTCTCCTTGTGGATCATTCAGAGGTGTATATTTCAAATCAATCCTGCCTTTAGTTTCTTGCACTGTGGTATAAAGGCAGTCATGTGATGTTTCGGCACTGCAAGCGATATCTTGCGGAAGAGGTAATAATTCAGCTGGATTCAATACACAACACCTTTTAATTTGGATATGCGGTGCAAACAAGATCAATTCATATCTCGTTAATCGTGCGGAGCTAAGATGTTGTGTTTGTGTTCTGTTTAATAGAACGTCTACAGAGTGAGGTACTAACAAGGTTAAAGCATTGACTATGACCATCCCCTCGCTCTGTTTTACAGATGCAGCAGCAGCAGCAACAGCTCTCAGACATCTCGGCAAAGCGCATGCAACAGGATCAAGAGTGGAGGAAAAGTAACCGCACGGCCTATTCTTCCCCCTGTGTTCCTGTGTTAACACAGCCAAAGCACATCCATCACGTTCATGCACATACAACTCAAAGGACTTTTCATAATTTGGTGTGCCCAAAACCGGTGCTGAACACAGTGCAGTATGAGCAAATCAAAAGCTTTCTGGTGTTCCAAGTTCCATGGCAATGGCAAAGAAATTCCCTTCTTTGTCAAAGCCATCATTGGTTTGATCACTAGCGAGAATCGGGATCCACTGTCTACAGAAAGAAGCCATTCCTATCAAGGCTCTGACTTCCTTCTGCGTATTTGGGACAGACATGCTATAAATGATTTTAGTTTGTTCAGGTGTCAATCTTCTTCCCTCCTTTGACAGGAGATAGCCTAAATAGGTGACCTCCTGTCGACAATATTGAAACTTTTTCAGTGAAGCTTTATGTCCATGTTTTGCTAGATGAATAAGCAATAACACAGTGCCTTCTTTACAAGCACTTTCTGAATCTGCAGCCAAAAGAAGATCGTTGACATATTGAAGCAATATATAAGTAGTAGGCAACTCACGTTGGTCGAGTTGATCTTTCAAAGCCCTACTGTAAATGCTCAGACTTTCCTTGTACCTTTGTGGTGCACGGGTGAATGTAAACGAGCGTCCCCCTAGTGTGAATGCAAACAGCTTTCTGCTATCCTTGTGTATAGGAATGCTAAAGAAGGCATTCTTAAGATCTACAACACCAAAAATGAGTAGCAGAAGCTGGGATCATCGTTAATACCATTGTCATATCAGGCAAAATAGGAAATTGTGGAGCGACAATGTTATTGATAGCGCGTAAATCGATAATGAAACAAAAAGGAATTGCATTATGCCCTTTCTTATACTCCGGTAAAATCGGGCTATTGCACAAACTACCTGCAATTTCTTCAATTACCCCACGGTGTACAAAATTGGAAACTATACACTTCAAAGCTTGCTCACCATCAATCGAAATCTTATACTGAGGAATACGTGGCAACTTTACTCCAGGTTCCAAAACAATTTTAACAGGCTCAATTTGTAAAATACCAACATCATTGTCATCAATTGCCCATACACATTTCGGAACATCACTAAATTCCGGCGGCAAAGGTCTATTCAGAAACTGTGAGACAGAAAATTACTGTGGCGAAATCGTCAAACGCACTCCATCCGAAGAACAATGAATTACCGCATTTAATTCCTTCAACAGATTCAACCCCAACAAATTCTCACCACAGTTTGATGTCAAAAGAAATGGACAGTGATCCGTGAATGGACCCAGAGAAATCGGTACTGGAAAAGAAACCCGGACTAACCACTGGCATACCAGAAAACCCTACAGAAACATTCATTTGCCCTGACATTGGAATGCCTGGAACCCGCAAATGGTCAATGGAACACTTCTGTGCTCCTGTATCTATTAAAAATAGATGTTTCCTATTTTCCACCATCATCTCAACGTAGGGACCTTTTTGATTAATGGGAATATGTGTAGGTTCCAAACCCTGCTTTGGGCAATCCTAGCGAAACAATATATCATCGAAGGGAATGTCTTCAGAAAGATATGCAGTAGAAGGATGATCAAAAATATTTCTATTATCCACAATCAGTGGCTGATTGTCTTGCGAAAAGGACTGAGAATTCTGAGAAAACTGGCTTCTACCAGGACCCCCTGCCCCAGGGCGGCCTCTGGATTGTCTACCGATAATACCTTATTTATTATTCGACCTCTGCTGGAGGATCGGGTATTGTGCTCGCCAATGACCCTCTTGTCTGCAATAAGCACATTGGTTTGCGTGTACAGGACCCAACAGTACGTTACCTTGTGGAACATACTGTCCCCAAAACTGTGTACTGCCCCCTCTAGGTCCTCTAACAATCTGTTGCAACAACACCTTAGTTTTCAAATCTCCCTTCTTTTTTTCAATCCCTTCCTTCTCATTATTGACTCAGTTTTCATAATACTGAGCCATATGCAACACTTCAGACTGAGACTTAGCTTGCCATGCACTCTCAGAAGTCATAAATGTGACTGGATGTCAGGTAACAATCCACGCACAAATGTATCCACAAATAATCATTTTCCAGACCCTGTGCTTAAATCCTGTCCGCTAAAATCTGAAAATACTTGTTCAAACCAATTAAAAAATTCGGTAGCACCCTCAGACTTTCCTTGCATACAAGCAGTGAGTTTGTTCCAGACTATCCTTCTTTCAGGAATTAAGGCTTTCAATTTTGTCACTATTCTATCAGGAAAAGTCAGTACCATCTGTGATAGTCTCTCACCAGCTGGTCTATCTCTATCTTGTCTAAACAAATTATCCCATGAGTCACCCAGCCTTGGTAGATCGTCTACTGTCCTAATCTGTTTCCACAAATCAGCAGGTAGGAGCACAGGAAATAACAAATCTATATCACCCAGGGTGAATACTGACGACTGCAAGACAGATTTTATCTCCTTAAAAAATCATGTCGGATTCTTTCTAATATCTGGAATAGATTGTCTAATGGTTTTCACTTCTTGTCTTGAGAACGGGATGTGAACAAACTGCGACACATAATATGCATCAGTATCATAGGCGGCAATGCCTGTTGCGGCATTAGCGGGAACCTTGACTTTGGGGACGAATGTCGGAGGAACCTCTCTCATAGGTAACTGAGTAACAGGTAACTCCGAACGCTTACTGAGCAACAAAGCTAAATCGAGCGCTAAACCACCTGAAGGAGTGTCAGACGAAAAAGCTCTCTTATAGATATTCAATAATTCTGCGGGACAACAAATCTTTCTCTGTATACATTCATCATGTTGGTACTCTACCTTTACCTGTATCACTTTCCTCTGCATTTCTGGTGTATACTGACTATACGTGTCACATACTTCTACGGGAGATATTGACATATCTGAAATCTAAGTGCATCTCTCGTGCAAATTTGCGTTTCTTCACTTATCGATTTATTAAGAGGAAGGTACCGATTCTTTACAAAATTAGCGCCCAAACTATCACCATCTATTTCATCATTCCGTAACTTTTCTAACTCCCTTCAAAACTCAAATACCCTCTCGATGTGCTCATATACTTTCTCTGCAGTATCTCTTGAATATGCTAAAACATTCAGATCCCTTAACCCTTGCGGGATATCTACATCATTCAGTCTGTTCCACATTACGGATAAATGGATACCCATCCCTTCAATAAAAAAGGTTTTCTCAGGAAAACTATCCAGATTAGAAAGTGTAGCAAAGACATCAGATTGTTCACCCTTCCCCATGCACTGTCTAGCCCATGCATTCAGATCCAACTTTCTTTCTTTAGAAACTGTATTGCGAGTTACAATCTTCGATTCTGCTCACCTATCAACTACAAGCAGAGCAGAACCACTTGGAAGAGAAAGAGTAAATACATTTTGTACAGTAGGTAATGAAGATGCTATCACTGGTATCAAAGACAAATCTACCGGACCCGTGACAGCAGGCAAAGGTGCAGGTACAGGTGGAGGAGCGACAATAGGAAGTGGAGCAATAGCTAATGGCGGAGGAATAATAAGAGGAGTAATAAGAGGTGCAGGATTTACTACGGGAGGTGGAACAACAGCAGGAAGAGTTAAAGCAAAAGGAATAGGTACATTAGGTGGCACAGTGGCACCAGGCCTTCGTTCATTTAAAAGTTTATCGATCAATTAATCTGATGCATGGAAATCTTTAAACAGGTACATTTTCTGGATACCAAGTTGAAAAGCCCTATCCATGTTTCTAACTGACTCTGACTGTTTTTGTTGATCATACAATAACGCTCTCTCAGCGTTCGACATATGTTGGCGTGCATGTTTCTCTCTACTTTTAAGTTGCTGCATGGCTTCTCTTTTCCAATTTTGCAATACATCAAATGCTGCAGGTCTAGCTTTTTTCTTTAACAATATAGATTCTAAATATTCTATACGAGAAATCTCAAAGCTACCATTGATTGGCCACTGATGTTCGGAAGCATGTCTAGTTTGTCTGTGCCAAATATCGCTAAACACTATACTACCAATGCCGTACTTACAGTACATGTGGTGCCTGACGGCCAAATTCCAAAGATTGTCTGTCTCTGCAGAATAACGCCCTGAAACAGGCAGACAATTTCCCAGCATGTCAGATTACTGGTGTTACCTGGTCAATAATTGTACCCACGAGGACAATACGCCAAATCAAATATCAGGATACTTAGGAATCGGGGCACAACTCACCTGATCAAAGGACAAAGGGCGGTCCGATCAGATTACTAAGGACAAAAAAGGACCCTTGTGGTTGGTGATTTCGGAAAAACTGCCCACCTCGATTAAAGGACCCTCGTCAAGATGCCATCTCGGATCGCATGCTCACCGTTCGGGGATCAGGTCGTGCAGTACTGTTGAGGTGTCGCGTCTCATGCAAGAAGGGGCCCCCTTTCTCACTGTCCAATCCCAGTCCAATAGCCATGTCAACTCTTCAACGAGATGGCATCAATGTTGAGGGTTCCTATTCGGGCGCCATCTGTAAAAGCAAAAGAAATATTGATGCTGAGTACCACAAAGGAAATACACCAAACACTGGCTATAAAGATTCACAGATCTTTTATTCTGTGGAGTTTACAAAGAAACATAAATACGAATAGCTATCTGGCTCTCAACACCCCACAATGAGTACCAGCTCGTCAAAGAAAGGAGAGAGAGAGCTGGACATCTAAACATTCATACTTTTATGCAGTTTTCAGAAATATTGTCCAGCCCTTCTACATGTTAATAATTTGTGGTCTAGAGTTCGTGCCTAGTCCACATACACCTTATACAATAACATGCAGAAGGATTACATGAGTTTGCATTTCCATCAAGTTACAATGGTGATGTATATTCTCGGATCCCGCGGTAAGCCTTACTCTATATCCCTTCACAATGCAGTTCTGCCTGTGTCCACGCTTGAGATTGACTCTGCATTGTCCCAACGTTTACACAGGGATGAATCTTATGTGCGCAGACAATACTCAGATGGCAGTTCATACGGAGCGCAAGGTCTCTTTACCTAGTCTAAACTGTCGGCTCTCGGACAGCCTAAACATTAACAAAACTCAAAGGTCGGGAGGCTTGGTTGCAAGTTGAAAACTCAGTCCACCATTTTAGAACAGAGAATTATACGAACAGAAATCAAAATGGCAGATGACTCTAAAATGGCGGCTTAATCGATCCAAAATCAGAACTTTGCAATGCGGTTTTCCCCATAGATCAACTAGGTTAAGGCCAATATAAATCAAAAGGAGGCGCTATATGATTTCCATTTAACACCATTCCGACGACATCAAGATAGTAGAATATGCAACTTAAAAATCATCCGATCAAGTGCTATTGCACATTGCATCTGCCGGAGTCCGAAATACGATTCTGAGGGCTGCTGAAGACCTACTCTTCTTTGGGTTTGACATAATGCTTGAACCGGTCCAGGAGAGATCTAGATCAGCAAACCAGACATCAAAAACATCTGGTAATCAAACCAGTGAAGACAGAACGACAGCTTTAAGGAAAGCAATTAGCAATACTAAAGAATCTGGTGGGGGAAAACAGCAACTCCAATAGCCATAATGGGAGGCGCAGAAACGCCAATACAAACTAATATCATGGAATACACATGGCTTCATGCATCTCTTCAATGACTTTGAAGTCCCACTTGATAATGTACTTGCAATATGACTACAGGAGACTTGGCTTTGTGATGAACCAACGCAGGATGGTTTCACATCAGTTCTAAATCCAGCAGTAAAGAACTTAAAAGGTCGCCCATACTCAGGCCTATTAACAAGGATTAAAATTACGGAATGGTGGTCAGTTGGAGAGTCTGTTAATCTGATTCCCTTTGTGCAAAGCACAATCATACACACCAAGGACGATGTAACAAACAATCAGAAGCATGTAGTGATCATAAATGCATATTGGAATCCTGCAAAAATCAGTACAAAGCACTTTGTCAAATCGATTATGCTGATAATTGATCAAGCTACTCTGACATACAATAACCTATTAGTTATATGCTGCAGTGACTTAAACTGCTCGTGGTTTGAGCGTGACACCAAACTCCAAACTTACATGCGCCTGGCTGATCATGCCGTTTCTACTAGAGGTCAGTTCTGGTCCACGGCGATGTCTATTCGAAACTGCACAATGTGAACGGCAAGATGCATGGCAACATACCACGGCAAGCCACCTGGCACTGTGGCAATAGTCAGAGCATACTGGATTATATCTGGGTTTCCCAAAATTTTGTACAAAAGTTCATGGATCTAAATGTTCTGCAGATGAAGCACAGTGATCACAATCTCCTGCGACTTGGCGTGTTGTTGGAATGGGCACCTTTTGTACAAAGACACAAGGAACACCTCACAACTAATGCTGGAGGAAATCGGCTTCAAAATGATGCATTTCAAATTCACAAACTGGGGATTAAGTTCGCTAAACGCTCCTATAAGCAGAAAGTTGATTATTCACCTCTTCTAAGCGATTACATTATCGCCTTGGATGTGTCTCGTCAAAACGGATGTGTTCATAAGCATTTACATAGTACTGTGGTTCAGGGAGCCAAAAAAAAAATTGAGAAAAGAATTGAGACTTCTGAAGAAAAATCTGCCCAGGAAAGATCTGCAAGATGCAGTCAAGATCAGAAGAAGACAGCATCAGAATTGGGCCAAATCGTACGCAATTATAATAGATCAAGATTGGGCTGAACTAATGTTAAAACTGTTAGTTACAAAAAATGCAAGAGATATCTGGCAGATACTGAACGTTGCAAAAACAAAGAGGTGATGGCTGGAAGGGTTAGAATTAATCTTAACCACTGGCAATGCTCTGGGCAACCCTCCAGACCACCGCTCTTCGCCTGCCAAGCCATTACAGAAGGGAAAGACCATATGCAAATCAGGCTTGGCCCCACCCCAAAAGGGGCAGTCCAGCCTGAACTGCTAGGCCACATCCCTTCTGCACGAGACCACAAGCATCCCCAAACATGTTTCGCCCTTGTTGGGGCTCATCAGTGAGGAGTAGCTTGGGTCTCTAGGCCCAGCAGGCACGGGACCCACGTCTGGGCATACCCGTCCCACTCGGGGTGACATAGCAAAAACAAAGAGGTGATGGCTGGAAGGTTTATAATTAATCTTAACCACTGGCAATGCTCTGGGCAACCCTCCAGACCACCGTTCTTCGCCTGCCAAGCCATTACAGAAGGGATAGACCATATGCAAATCAGGCTTGGCCCCACCCCAAAAGGGGCAGTCCAGCCCGAACTGCTAGGCCACATCCCTTCTGCACGAGACCACAAGCATCCCCAAACATGTTTCGCCCTTGTTGGGGCTCATCAGTGAGGAGTAGCTTGGGTCTCTAGGCCCAGCAGGCACGGGACCCACGTGTGGGCATACCCGTCCCACTCGGGGTGACATAGCAAAAACAAAGAGGTGATGGCTGGAAGGTTTATAATTAATCTTAACCACTGGCAATGCTCTGGGCAACCCTCCAGACCACCGTTCTTCGCCTGCCAAGCCATTACAGAAGGGAAAGACCATATGCAAATCAGGCTTGGCCCCACCCCAAAAGGGGCAGTCCACCCCGAACTGCTAGGCCACATCCCTTCTGCACGAGACCACAAGCATCCCCAAACATGTTTCGCCCTTATTGAGGCTCATCAGTGAGGAGTAGCTTGGGTCTCTAAGCCCAGCAGGCACGGGACCCACGTCTGGGCATACCCGTCCCACTCGGGGTGACATAGCAAAAACAAAGAGGTGATGGCTGGAAGGTTTAGAATTAATCTTAACCACTGGCAATGCTCTGGGCAACCCTCCAGACCACCGTTCTTCACCTGCCAAGCCATTACAGAAGGGAAAGACCATATGCAAATCAGGCTTGGCCCCACCCCAAAAGGGGCAGTCCAGCCGAACTGCTAGGCCACATCCCTTCTGCACGAGACCACAAGCATCCCCAAACATGTTTCGCCCTTGTTGGGGCTCATCAGTGAGGAGTAGCTTGGGTCTCTAGGTCCAGCAGGCACGGGACCCACGTCTGGGCATACCCGTCCCACACGGGGTGACATAGCAAAAACAAAGAGGTGATGGCTGGAAGGTTTAGAATTCATCTTAACCACTGGCAATGCTCTGGGCAACCCTCCAGACCACCTTTCTTCGCCTGCCAAGCCATTACAGAAGGGAAAGACCATATGCAAATCAGGCTTGGCCCCACCCCAAAAGGGGCAGTCCAGCCCGAACTGTTAGGCCACATCCCTTCTGCACGAGACCACAAGCATCCCCAAACATGTTTCGCCCTTGTTGGGGCTCATCAGTGAGGAGTAGCTTGGGTCTCTAGGCCCAGCAGGCACGGGACCCACGTCTGGGCATACCCGTCCCACTCGGGGTGACATAGCAAAAACAAAGAGGTGATGGCTGGAAGGTTTCGAATTAATCTTAACCTCTGGCAATGTTCTGGGCAACCCTCCAGACCACTGTTCTTTGCCTGCCAAGCCGTTATAGAAGGGAAAGACCATATGCAAATCAGGCTTGGCCCCACCCCAAAAGGGGCAGTCCAGCCCGAACTGCTAGGCCACATCCCTTCTGCACGAGACCACAAGCATCCCCAAACATGTTTCGCCCTTGTTGGGGCTCATCAGTGAGGAGTAGCTTGGGTCTCTAGGCCCAGCAGGCACGGGACCCACGTCTGGGCATACCCGTCCCACTCGGGGTGACATAGCAAAAACAAAGAGGTGATGGCTGGAAGGTTTAGAATTAATCTTAACCACTGGCAATGCTCTGGGCAACCCTCCAGACCACCGTTCTTCGCCTGCCAAGCCATTACAGAAGGGAAAGAGACCATATGCAAATCAGGCTTGGCCCCACCCCAAAAGGGGCAGTCCAGCCCGAACTGCTAGGCCACATCCCTTCTGCACGAGACCACAAGCATCACCAAACATGTTTCGCCCTTGTTGGGGCTCATCAGTGAGGAGTAGCTTGGGTCTCTAGGCCCAGCAGGCACGGGGCCCACGTCTGGGCATACCCGTCCCGCTCGGGGTGACATAGCAAAAACAAAGAGGTGATGGCTGGAAGGTTTAGAATTAATCTTAACCACTGGCAATGCTCTGGGCAACCCTCCAGATCACCGTTCTTCGCCTGCCAAGCCATTACAGAAGGGAAAGACCATATGCAAATCAGGCTTGGCCCCACCCCATAAGGGGCAGTCCAGCCCGGACTGCTAGGCCACATCCCTTCTGCACGAGACCACAAGCATCCCCAAACATGTTTCGCCCTTGTTGAGGCTCATCAGTGAGGAATAGCTTGGGTCTCTAGGCCCAGCAGGCACGGGACCCACGTCTGGGCATACCCGTCCCACTCGGGGTGACATAGCAAAAACAAAGAGGTGATGGCTGGAAGGTTTAGAATTAATCTTAACCACTGGCAATGCTCTGGGCAACCCTCCAGACCACCATTCTTTGCCTGCCAAGCCATTACAGAAGGGAAAGACCATATGCAAATCAGGCTTGGCCCCACCCCAAAAGGGGCAGTCCAGCCCGAACTGCTAGGCCACATCCCTTCTGCACGAGACCACAAGCATCCCCAAACATGTTTCGCCCTTGTTGGGGCTCATCGTTGGACTGAACGTTGGCCATACCAATTGTCCACCGGAAATTGCTAACACAATTTCTGGGGATGCCTGGAAAAAGCATTTTGCCACCGTATTCATGAGGCCACAATTCGAGCCAGCTGTTGTGTCCAATTTGGAATGTGCCCCATGGGCTGTGACAATGTCATCGGATGATATCGAGGCAGCTATTTATGGTCTAAAGAACCCTTGTAAAGCAAGCCCTGACCTGATACCAAACGTGATGCTAAAAAAGCACCCAAAACAAAGGGCCTCTTTCATTAAAATCTTGTTCACTCAAATCTCTACTACTAAGCAGCTCCCGGATTCATGGTCTACGGCAATTGTTGTACCCATTTACAAGAAGGGCAGTTGGGACGAACCTTCCAACTATCGCCCAATTGCCCTTCTCGATACCATCGGAAAGATTTTTGGCTCAAACTTGTGACAACAGTTGGCGTCTTGGGCAAAATCAACAGGGATTCTAGACATACACCTAACAGGTTTCACCAAAGGAGTTGGAGTTGAGGCCAATCTTCTAATTCTAACAATTCTAAAACTTGAAGCATTTAGAGCAAAGAGAAAACTGTTTCTTGCATTTATCGACATGAAGCAGGCCTTTGATAGCCTAAATTGAGGCAAGCTTTGGACAAAACTACAGGCCTGGAATTGTCCGGGGGAGCTACTCAAACCAGTCATGGCTCTTCACGCAAACACATCGATATGTGTAAGACTAAATAACAGTGGCAACTTATCTGACTCCATAATAACGGCAAAAGGTATTAAACAAGGGTGTCCCCCTAAGGCCGAATTGTTTAAATTTTTCTTGGCTGACTTACCTATGCATCTTGACAAAGTTCAGTGCTTTTCACCCAAGCTAAATAACACTCATGTCAGGTGCCTACTGTATGCCGATGATCTGGTTTTGATTGATAAAACCCAGATCGGACTCCAGCGGTTGCTCAAGGAACTTCATGAGTATTTGGTAACCAATGAACTTGAGATAAATACAACTAAAACCAAAATACTTACAATTGGTTGCCTAAACAGAAAGGATAAGTCTTTCAGGTGGTCAGTTGATGGTGAATTTCTGAGTTCTGTGACCTGCATAAGGTATTTAGGAATTCAGTTCAACAATTCAATTTGCGAGCATCCATGGACGATTGACCTAAAAATCCGAATGACAAAGTTTTCAATACAAGGAGTCAAGATCTATAAAGCGTATGCAGTGGAGTAACTTTGCTGAAAATGTTCAAGGGGACATGACAACTAAAGGAAAGGGGTGGGATGAAGGGAGGGCGAATGGTGGCTCTGAGGGATCGTTTCGGCCAAATTGGTAAAAATAAAATGTGCTCAAATGGTAGATTTGACTGAATTTGGTCACTACCATTAGTTTGAAGCCGAAGATATTTTTGGCTTTGGAGGTTGCGGGGGTCACCCCCACTTCCTCAGCATTGGTGGCAGGGAATCCAACAAAAAAAGAAGAAAAGGGACGCTGCGGTGTCAGATACGACCCGCGTTAAAGGGATGGATCTGACGCTGCAAGTTACAGGAGAGGCAGCGGATGGAGAAAAGGTAAGTAGGGGGTTTATGAGTGTAGTGACGGTTTGAGGGGACATGGGTTTGTTTTTTAGTACTGAGGTAAAAACATATTCGCAGAGAAAATGAATACGGTTAATTCTGCCGTGTGTTTGTACGTCGCTCAAACAAACTAAAGGCCTGAGGGATAACACTAAACTACAACACTGTGAGAGTCCATTGCTGATGCTCTGTTATAACTTTCATAAGACTGGTGGCGTAACTTTAAAATTCAACTGTGCCACCACATTTCAGCCGGCCTGCCATGCACCCAGTGACACAACATAACATTCACAAACTTAATTCCACTAGAACATACAAACAATGCATTATTTATCATTCATTCAGACACAAAAGTCAACACACATATTCTTGCACACACCGTCACTTGCACACAAATGCACCCAGAACCTCCACTGACATACACTTTGTGCACGCAGCATTTATATGTACATATACAATAACATATGGAAACAGTGGCGCAACGTCCATTAAGCAGACCAGACTATCCTCCCTGATCCCTGAAATGTTGGGCTCTGTTTACTTGACCTAGCTGAACTATAAAGCCATGGCCGAAAGGACCAGATTCACTGCAATGTCAGCGATTTGTCTGATTTTTCCTTTCATTCAAGGGATGGATCTGACGTCGCAAGTTACAGGAGAGGCAGCGGATGGAGAAAAGGTAAGTAGGGGGTTTATGAGTGTATTGGCAGTTTGAGGGGACATGTTTTTTTTTTTTTGTACTGAGGTAAAAACATATTCGCAGAGAAAATGAATACGGTTAATTCTGCCGTGTGTTTGTACGTCGCTCAAACAAACTAAATGCCTGAGGGATAACACTAAACTACTACACTGTGAGAGTCCATTGCTGATGCTCTGTTATCACTTTCATAAGACTGGTGGCGTAACTTTAAAATTCAATTGGGCCACCACACTTCAGCCGGCCTACCATGCACCCAGTGACACAACATAACATTCACAAACGTAATTCTACTAGAACATACAAACAATGCATTATTTATCATTCATTCAGACACAAAAGTCAACACACATATTCTTGCACACACCGTCACTCGCACACAAATGCACCCAGAACCTCCACTGACATACACTGTGTGCACGCAGCATTTATATGTACATATACAATAACATACGGAAACAGTGGCGCAACGTCCATTGAGCAGACCAGACTATCCTCCCTGATCCCTGAAATGTTGGGCTCTGTTAACTTGACCTAGCTGAACTATAAAGCCATGGCCGAAAGGACCAGATTCACTGCAATGTCAGCGATTTGCCTGATTTTTCCTTTCATTCAAAGGCAGAAACCATTGGTTAATGCAGTGCTGTGGGTGACCAAATATAATTGGTATAGATTTTTAAATGCCATAAATCTCCAAACTTGGGTTCTGCACAATACCTTATATGTCTACATGCTGATAGATTTTTTCTACAAGATTCTGACTGATTAAAATTAAGTTTTGTTTTCCTGTGTTTAAATGACAACAAGCAGTGGAGTACTGAGTGGGAGAGTCGCAAGGAGTGGTCAAACAGATCGGGATATTTGTCATTGGGACACCTCTCCCATTCGGCACCTCAAGAGGGTGCCCAATGGCAAAAGTGTCCCGCTGGCAGGGCAATGTGTGTTGAGCAATTCCTGCTCAGCATGCTAATGTTCTGGCAGCAGGACACCTTACCCGTTCCGAATTGTAGAGGTGTCCCGCTGCCAGAACAATGTCCTAAGGAGATCCGGGCAGCAGAGGGTCCTCACGTTGCTTTGTATGAACAGAGTATTACAATGTGAGCCATTAGGCACTGACGGGGGCAGGGGGGGTACTATTAGCAGTGACTTTTGTCCCTTTAGAAATGGGAATGGGAGGAAGTGATCAGAAATGGGAAGGGTGCATAATGTTGCATGCTTTATGAAATAATGACTATGGCTTTAAAACCCAAGGAGGGTTTGTTAGGCTCACATTAATCTGCATGATGCTATTGTGCATAGAAAATGAGGAGAATGAAAATAAAGCCATACTCCCATTGCTCAACATATTTCTATGACAATGTATGTAGTGTATGGTTAGTTTACTATGAAAGACTAGTTTATTATGTAATGCGATTTGCATCCAAGGCATTGCTATAAACAATATGTTGTATGTATTATAGAAATAATAAGCTCATGAAATTTAAAGCAAAACCTTAATAAATATGTATATCAAATAAGCCTGGAAAGATGTGCGTTGGTGCTTAAATTGTCCACATCCCAGTTTCACCATTTAACCAATCTCCTATATGCTATTCCTGCGAGTAAGGGAAAGTAGGACTGCGTCATCTGCAAACATCAGAACAGGAGCATTTTCCTTTGCTAGTGATGCCGCATCCATCTAAAGTGATAACACATTTTCAATAACTCCATTGAACATAGACAAAATAGTCTGGGTGCCACGACAAACCCCTGGCGGACTGCCAGCTCTATTCTTTATAGCTTGATTGTACTGTCATCCACGCCCCTTCTCACAGTTGCTGTGTTTCCTGAGTAGAGGCACTGGATGGCGTTTCAGAGAACAGATGGTATACCAAGATTTTGGACTATATCCAAGAGATGCACCATTGGAACAACATCAAATGATGTACTCAAGTCGAAGAATACAGCATGTATATTCATTTTCCTAAGCGTGACATATTTATCACAAATCAAGCGTACTTAAAGGTTATGGCCAATAGTACTTATACCACTTCAAATGCCTTCCTTTTCTGATACCCATGCTTACAGACAATCCAGAACTGTTCAAGCATATATCTTCCCTCCAACATCTACGAGGGAAATAGGACGATGATTGCTAGGATCATCCCTTGCACCTTTTTAAAAAATCGGCACCATTTCAGCATTGGTCCAGGAAGGCGGCACCGTGAAACAGCTTAGCAGTGTATTAAACAGCTTTATTAGGTATGTGAATCCAGATATCTGGTTCTGATACCTAGAAATATACTCATACCTTGTTGGCACCTTACCTAATGTTTGGCTTGTATATGCACGCCCAAACTGAACACCAGGCAACATTACTGCCTTCACAATTGTGTTCTCCAAATCCCTTGTTTCAGAGTATAGCTTAGTAAAATGATCTGCCCATGATGCCTCAGTTATACAGCATAAGAGATTCGTGCCACCTGCAGGGTGCCCCACACTCATAAGGGACCAGAATTCTCTAGAGTTGCCAGTATCAATTGCAGTAAGCATAGATTACCACAGATCTCCTACCCATTCAACCTTTCTTTTGATTTAGCACCACACAATACCTGTTTGTAGCTGCACGTATTGCCAAAATACAGGAGTACCCTTCATTTCAATGATTTCTTGACTCGACAACAATCAATGTCGAACCAAGAATTGTAGTCATATTTTGATGTAAAGTTAGTATTTACTCCAGTCTTAGCTTGTTGGCAAACTCCCTAATAAGGGACCAGGCTTCCAAGTTAACCAAGGTGTAATCCATCCTACTTCTATTGACACCATTATCAAACGTCATTTGTACAAAGTCCTCAAGTTTACTATCGATAAGAGAATGGCCACATCTTCAGCATTTGTAGAAGATCGCTTAGATTTGCTGGCATTAAGTTGGCAATGTCCCAAACTGCATCTTCCTCTTCCAATAGCTCACACACACAGTTGTGGACTCAAATTGTTTATTAAAGTCCCCGGCGATCAACATTTTAAAGATATGTTTTACTGTGAGGTAAAATCAGCCCTATCTTTCCCTATGACAAAAGGGGTGTTCCCTACCCATTTTAATAACTAAGGTGCTCGTCAGTCAGTGTAAATGTCCTAAACAAGTCCCTCCACTACCCACATCTAATGTATCTGACCCTACCACTAATATAACTAACTAAAACCAGGAGAATGACTCCCTTCTCCTGCTTACTGTGCACTTCACAGGGATTCCATTTTGATTCTTCTGTAGACTAAATGCAAACAGTATTTTATTATCTCTTTAATTAAGTTCTGTAGCTCTCTTACGGGACTGGTAGTTTCCTATTTCTCTTCTGCTCTAATTATCTTAGTTCGATTCAAGTATGTTTTCTCTCCCTTGTAGAGTTCCGGGTCCAGTTGTACATGTATTATTATTTATTTTATTTTTTATTTATATAGTGCCAAGACAGGCAAGCCTGTTGGCATCAGAGCGCTCACAACAACATACAACATATACATACGTATTACTCCTGAGACAAATAGACCTATTTCCTGATGAAGATAGATAAGAAAGTACTTCATTTATTATTTACGCAACTAGGTATACTATTATTTATGCAAAAAGGTGTACACTAATAGGTGTTCTCTCAAATACTCTGAATACTCCATTTCAAATAATAATTCACCCTTTCCCAGAGCACTGTATCATGTATGAAATGTGTCTCAAGACAATATTTACCAAGTGTCTTTTCCTCTTACATTCTCCTTTTTACCACCAGGATATGTGTTGTCTTTTCCCTTTTCTCAACGTGAGAGATTCCCAACTTTTCTTCCCTCCCACTTTGTAGTATTTGTGTTTCTTTGTATTTCATTAACATATTTTTGGTTTCTTACTTCATGTTCAATTCCCTTCATACCATTACTGGGACAAATTTTGTTTGCTTTACATTGACTCTTTCTTGCCCTTCTGGTATTCCAGTTCTGCATACTACCTTTTGTGTTCAGGGGCAAAGGTGCTGGTACCAGGTGGACATCTTTCATCTGCTTTGTAGCTCCATAGTTTACTTTCTGCTGCATCTCTTTCTTATGTGCCTCACCCTCATCTTCTCAACATCACTGTTGTTGTGACTAGTATCAGAAGTGATTTCCTCCTCCTGGTGGTGTCAGCGTTACTGTACGGGTTGGACTGTCCACCATGACTGCTTTGCGGTCATGCCACCACTGAACTATCTCTTCCAACGGACTTGGTGTTCCTTCACTCTGGCACATCGGTCTCTCAGTGTTCTTTCTCTCCGAATCAGATCTGCTCTGGATTACGCAGGCTCCACGTTCTATCACATCCCTGCCTTCTTCCATTCTCTTACATGCAGGGGGCTTCCCCTGGTTCTAACAGCATTCGGCTATCTCCCAGCTCTCTGCCCTTTCTCGCTGGTTCTCTAGCATATCATCCTGTATCAGCCTTCTCAGGACAGTCCAATAGAAAGTCTGATTTAAAGGGATATCCTCATTTTCTTGGTGCTGATGATATTGGTTCACTTTATCTTCATGAAACTGATATCACTCTGGTGTTTTATACAAGTCCATATAAGCCATCATGTGGTGGGCATCAGGGAGTTCCTCACATGAATGGGATTCCTTGTCCCCAAAAGGGAAGTCTCTCCCGGTGAGGACCCGCTATCCTCGACCCCCAGGGAGGGTGTTGTGGGGTGGGCTCACCTCCATAGCCTCACGGGAAGGCTCCCCCTTGGGGAGAACTTGAAGAGTTCCCTTGACTCCTCAGACCACACAAATGCCGTTTAGCACACTTTTCAGGGAGCAGCAAGCTACTTCTCTGTGTTGCACATCTCCTGTTTATATGTTGTATCTGTTTTAGCATGAGACAGAGGGAGGGGGGCAATGACCCATTGCATTTGTGCTCACAGTGGAAACACACTGCAGCTGCCCAGTTCAGGAGGAGTGTGCGGTTCTTCTGCTGCCTTCTCTGACATGTACCCAAGACATCTTACCAACTTGCACAAAAGTTGCAAATGTAATGTGAATTTCTTATTTACAGCCATACATGAAATATAAGAGCACAATAAAACAACATATTCTTCTGCAAATACTGTATATAGCTTTGCAAGAATTAGTTTGACCTACACATCGAAAAACGGAGAGAATTCATGTTACCATGCAGATTTCAAATTTCTACCTCACTACTAGGAATTTACCATTTTTGGTAGCATACCAGTTTCATGATCCAATGAAAATGTCTGCTATGTAGAAGTAAATAATATGTTCTTGAAATACATGAACTATTTGAGCACAGCGCCTGTGCGCTTTCCAAATAGTCAAATGAAAAATCATTAATTAGCTGTATTTTATTGAAATTGTGTATATTTTCAATGCAGAAGAGGTGTGTGTGTGTGAGAGAGAGAGAGAGAGAGCTCTTTGTGTACGTGTTTAAAATGTTACTCTGCTAGATTAATGTTTACATTACCAGGTGTGGACCGATGAGTCTCTTGCTGTTTCACTGATCAGGAGTGACATTTTGTCTTTCCCGTATAAGGTAAAAGTCAAAATAGCCACAGGAAGACAACAGCTGAACATCACAACAACAATGGAGGATGCCGTGCTGATGCACATGCTCCAGCACCACCAAACCATTGTTTAGGTGCCAGCCTCAAAGAAATCGTGGCAACAATAAGGGCAATTTTAAGTGGACCGAATTTCCCAAATGTGCCCCGTAGGCAAGACAAGCTTTTCTGGATCAGTTTTACTTACCCTACGGTATTCCTGCTGGATTTACTTTGGTTCAAACTTTGACTCTCTAGGTGGGGGTCTAAATCCTTTGGACCAATGTGGAACTCGCATCTCAATGTAGAGGTTTGGCCAGTCTATCGGAGGACCCTGCTTACATTGTGGGTTTGTTTGACTGTGAAGAGAGGATTGATTACTATTTGCTGGTCTGTTGGAGATGCTTTGGAGTGATTTTAGCAAGTTTAGGAGAGATTTAGAGAAGTTTTGAAGACGTTAATTAGCAGTATTTCTCTTGTTGTTGTTATTTGATCCTTGTTTTATGCTATGTCCATTTGTATTTGATATTTGATTGTTAGGATCCCCTTCTAAACTTCCCTTTGTATCTTTACTGTCTTCCAGATAAAAAGCAGAAGTGGCTCTACTGATATGTACATTAAATATATTGAGGCAGTGTGAGATTGCAGTACTAGGTCATATCTCACCTGATTCTTTTGGAAAATAGACTGAGGTAGAACCACCACCAATACAATGCCTCTGCTAAATGGACTGAGTAAAGAAAAAGACAGGAACTGGACACCACTTCTTGGTAGTACCAAATAGACAGACATGGAACCACAAGGTGCATAGTTGGGCTGAGCCATGTAGTTTTCAGATGAACTTGACAACAGGAGTCTTGATTGGGGCTGCCCCTTCATTGAGGCAGAACCTCCTCTCAGTACAATTCGAGTGTTAACAGGGCTGAATATAGATAAGTCAGACATTGCATAGCTGCTAGGTACAGGAAAGTGAACTGAGGCACAACCATCAGGGATGTAGAACCGTTGGATTGCCTCAGCATTGGGGTGTCAAGGTATATGACCACATGGGGGCAGAACCTCTGAGTCCAATGCCAGTATTAACTGTGTTGAATAAAGAAAAAAACAGGAACTGGGCACCACTGCTAGGTAAAGTCAAATAGACTGAGGCACAACCACTATGGATACAGAATATTTTTGTTTGAATGAGCCCTGGACTTGTGGTGAATTTAAACACAGATGTCTTCGTGGGAGCTGTCCCTTGATTGAAGGATGTTGGTGTTAACAGGGCTAAATAAACATGAAGCCAAAATGTGGGCAGTTATTAAACTTAACTAAAGGTTAACATCAGAGAAAACGATTCAAATGTTGTGTGACTCAGAAGGTTTTGGCCTGCTTTCTCCACTGCCTATAAAATGAACGTGACTAGCAATTATTTGTCTTGCTCTCCTCTGCGTATAAAATGGGCACAAGAAGATACCACTGGAAGATAAGAGTGGCAGTATTCCATGGTTAGCTGCTCCAAGGTACCATGGTTCTGAACATTTTGAAAACCTTTCTGGGGTTAAGAGTGCTGTTTCGAGTGCAGTTTGGATGGTAGTTGTGTAAGCTCTCTCTTTAGCCCATAAAAGCAGAGCAAACATAGCCGGCAGGCAGATAGTGACAGCGATCAAGTCAGATTTGAGCTGTAGCTCTATGTACAATGGTGCATTGATGGAGGCCTTCCTCTACTCCCTATTCTATGATCTGATATATGGGGAAAACAAGATTCATATGACCAGGCCATATATACATCTAGTGTGTACAGCCATGACGCTTACCTTCATCTTGCAATATGTGGGAAATTAAACAACAAGCACCCTTCTCACGTCAGTTAATTTTTTATGTTCATTTTAAATTAAGTAAATGTTTTTAAAGTTAATTATGGAGTGCCCTTCCATCTTCAAGCTAAAAGACACATTAAGTGCAGCTTTTTTTCTTAGAAAAGTTTTCTTTAGATAACAAAGTTGATTGGATATCTAGAAAATGGAATGCATGTGTTTAGAACAGTTCTGGGGTTAGGTAATGGGAATTTAATAAAAGGGAAAAGGAGAGAAAAGGGTGGAGAATGGAGACTGGACAGAGGGTGTTTGAGCAAAACATTACACGTTCCCACCACCTTTGCTGCCTATCAGGTTTGCTGTCATGATGCCCATCTGTACATATTGATTGATGTTTTATTTCTATTGCGCTCGTACACAAGTGTTTCAGAGCGCGACAAGGCAAGGGAGGGGAACAGGAGAACAAAACAGCGATCTTACTAGGCCCAGTGACATTGAGAATCTGCAAGTGCATGGGAGAGGGGGGAGGGGAAAAGTGTATGGAAGGGGGAGAGGTGGAAAGTGCGAAGCAGAGGAGAAACAGATAAATAACAATAAATAAATAATAAAGGCAAAAAACAGTGGTAATGCAGCCAGCAATTTGCAAGTGCTAGGTTTAAGGCAGCAGACAGGGTAGGTCTGATAAGTGCAGGAAGAAAAAGGGCGGGCTGTATGGGTACAGATACAGACCCCAGTGCAAGGGGTGTCCCGGAGGCAGTGCGGGAGGGTGGCAGGATGAGCAGGTACCTGGGCCCAAAGGACAGAGGGTGGCCAGGTGCATGGTGCCAAGAGAGAACAGATCAGCAGGGGAGAGGGGGAGCAAAGGCAGAAGAAAAGAGGAAGGTCTTGAGGTGCTTCCAGAACCAGAGATGGTTCTCCTCAGGTTTTAGAGTGGCAGGGAGGCTGTTCCAGAGGGAGGCCCCAGCCAAAGACAGAGACCTATCCCCAGCTTGTTTCTTAGAAAAACGACTGACCCTGTGGGAGTTGGAGGTAGAGGAGCAAAGAGCTCGAGAGGGGAGGTATTTGCGGAGGGATAGCTGAAAAGTTCTCACCTTCCTTAATTTCTTCAAATTGCGCTTTTCTGTCTTTTGTTTTTTAAAACAGTTTTCATTTTCGAGAATCGCATCGCATTTCGACAATGTAAATATGCTTTATATTTGTGAAAGAGCATGCAGATGAATTAAACGGTAGTATGTGTTTATATGGTATGGTATGAGGCTCAGATACCACTAATGCGTCTGTATGTAAAGCCTTAGGGCATAACTTAAATAGTGGTATTGGGATTTTGAAAAAACAGATGCTGCTGGAGCTGAAGAAAGACAGCTTTAAAGAGGCAATAGTGACATAATGGGATCGATGACATCGCCAGCTAAGAAGAATTTACCTCAGGCATGTGCGTGTTAATCTTTGTTGTCATGCCTCTGAAATCTAAGTAAGTTAGAGATCACGGGCAAGGAGCGGTGTTCACAGGAAGAAGTAAGCTTGCAGACTATGTGGGAATAATCATGTCTGTTAGATTTTCAGACATATAATGAGATCGTGTCGATCTGTTGAACACAGTGCTGCTCCATTTGGATTTGATTAAAAGAACAACTGAAAAAGAACACGTATGCTGAACTCTACCGATTTCTTTTCAGTCCATTAAGGCCACGTGTTATCTCTCAGAAGTTCAATATTTGAAAGTACAGTAGTTTAATGAGATTGTGAATGTTTTCATAATATAAACGATTGTTTTAAATGTAATGACTTTCGAATAATAGTAAAGTGAAAAGTGTCATAGTGATGCATTAAAATAAAAGGGAATTCTTTACTTCCATGTGAGTAAAAGGCACACTTTCTGTTGAGATAGTCAGATGCATGTATCATCAAAGGCCTAATCGCCCAACGTCTTTTTGAATGAATTGCTGGCAGGTGAGTTTGGTGCCTCCATGGTGCCGATCAATCCAAGAGAGTATCAAGCAAACATTAAAATCCCCAGGCAGATTGATCGTTCTACAATACTTGTCTGACAATCTTTGTGACTGCTCCTGGAAGAATGCTTCATCTTCTGAGTTCAGCGAATACAAGCAGGTGATGGCAAACTCGATTTCCACTTTCATTTAACAATCAGTAGCTCACCTTCCTTGTCAGGTTTTTTCTGATGGACCTTGAGTTTCCTGTTCTTTGAAGTTTAAAGACCAACTCCCTGTGAGTTGCTTTTAAAGCTTTTAAATGCACTATGGAGATTAAGCTGGGCCTAGGCTTTTGCATGTTTTTTGTTTTCATCTTGGATTAGGTGTGTCTCCTACAGGTATTGCATGTTTTTTTATGTTTGTCGTGGATTAGATGTGTCTCCTGTAGGAATCCAATATCAATATAGTAGTTTACATGCATCTATCTACCTATCAATCTATACATCTATGGGTGCTTGTAAAGTACATATGACCATACAGCAACTAGGAGCTATTGCTCAGGACAATTTTGTCCCTTCTGAAGGACAGTAGATGAAAAAATAAGTTTTAAGTTATTGCCTGAAGTTAGACTGGGGTGTGTAATGGATTTCAGGTGAAGTGGAAGGGAGTTCCAGAGTTTGATGGCTTGTACTTGAAAATGGCATCCCATCACACTGGATCGCCTAGTGTTTACACTTGTAAGAAAGAGTGATTGAACCAATCTGAAGGTGTGCAGCGGGGAATAGAGAATTTACATTACAGGTATTTTGATGCAATCTCATGGGGTGCTTTACACACAAGGGTAAGTAGTTTACATTTGATTCTTATTATAAGAGGAAGCCAGTGAAGCTGCATAATGATGAAAGATGTATGTGATCTATATGGAGCACCTGGTAGCATCCGTGCAGTAACCTTTAGCATTACTGGTATGCAATTTGATCCATTGAGCAATCAATACTAGAACGAAAACCTACCCGAGCTATAGTTGTGGCATGCTGTTCAGAGATGAATGGCTTAATTTGTTTGAGAATGATCAAATGAAAATTACAGGAGCTAATTATTTTTATTAGTATGCTGATTCATGGACAGCGCAGGCATGCATGGGATCATTTCCTCCTGCTTTGCGGGATTACCTAGGCCATTTGCTTTTCAATCGTGCATTCTTATTGGCCTTTCAAGCACCTCTTTGATTGTCATGCTATGACTATAAGTGCATATTCGAGATTGCACATCAGGCTCACTTATTCAGTCCCTAATTATGTTCACCCTGCGGCATAATACTTTGGCGATAAGGAAACACAATGCATTCAACTGTAATCTACATACCATACGTACATAAGCCGTTCAGTAGAAAACATGTAACAGGCAGGTTGATAACTACATTTCAATGAATAGACCAAAAGACAGTTTAACAAACGGTTTTCTGACAACATAACCAGCTTCGAATAATAATCAAGGCTCAGAGAAAGGTCAGTGGAAAAGAGGAAAACATGTGAAGGCATAAAACAATGGGGTATCAAAAGAAGGAAAAGGGAAAAAAGTAAGGGTGGTGACAGTTGGGTGTTGTGGGTGATACCCCCCAATAATACATGGATAAATAGGAAATAAAAAATAAATACAAAATCATTGGGGGAAATGGGGCTACTTATTTTTGTCAAAATTAAGATTGTGGAGTCCTATATTTGTATATGTGAACAGTTGAAGCACTTTGCTGTGATTCATCTATCCTGGAAGGCAATACAGTCCTTGATGCCTAACACTTGGCTTCAACAGGACCCTCCAAAATCACCAAGACCCCGCATCTTTTCCTTCCCTGCTTAGTTTCCCAACATGTATCGTATGGACTGTGCTATATCTCTTGTCCCTTGGATTGTAAAGTTAAAAAGAACCAGTCCTTCCACCTCAAACTCCCGAGTTGTTAACTTTCTATTAGAGATTTGGTGGACAGAGTCATAGACATAACGGCCTTGGTTGAGTCCAGGTATGATTGTTACAATGCCCACTATGCATGCAACCCTGTCACCACCAGAGATAGTCTCCTGGCTGCTCAACAAGCATCTGTGAGGCTTGTGTAAAAGCTTTCTAAGTGCTGTCATTTCTTTCTGGTGTGTGGATGCTTGTACTATATGGATGTCAAGCACAGGATACCCACTAACATCCTGTGCCAAATGCATTTGTGAGTGGGACTTCCCCTGATTACCCAGCCAAGACAATTCACACATATACCTCGTCTAGAGACCTCAGATTCATGTAGAGAAGCATTCGTACTGTCCCTACAGTAAATTGTTCTAATTGGGGTGGATGGATCTGCTCAGCATGTGGCCATGAAAACAAAAACAAGCCCCCAAGCACCACATATCATTGTCACATTAGAGCTCTTCTAAAGGCCCACCAATTGAACAACTAATTCATCATTGGTGCATCTGTGACTTGGGCTTGGACTCCTTCTGGTGCAGAGATGATCAGCTCCAAAATGCGGTTTGGTTGACAGTGTTCTTGCTTTATATTTTACCCAGTTGCTCTCTTTCCATATCCAATTCTTAAAATAATCCCCTAAGGGGAATGTATAGGAACAATTCTTTTGATCTTCTCATTCTCATCTGGCATAATTTACAATAGGGACTTCCTAAAGCACACCTGTGCCTGTTTATCATGATTACCATTCATCATCTAAAACAACACATGTGAGCTTTCTTTCCACTTCCTATATGGTGGAAAGTAGCAACAACAAGTCAAGAGTAGGAGAAAAAATGAGACCTCTTTCAAAACACACAGCATGGTACCCTGCCATCTTGTTATTTCCCATAAGAATGAACATGCCCTTGAACGTATTGCCTGAATTGAAATTCTTTGCCTTAGGCTCGAACAATATCTCTGAATGTTCATCTTATTCCCGGCAATCTAATTTTACAATAGGAAACCAAACTTAGGGTTCATTCAGTAGAAAGTGGACAACTATACACAGATACACATTGACAAGATAAATGTATTTTAGCCTTCAATATTTAACAGGGCAACTATTCATCATTCTTGTCAGGGCCAGATCTTTTGTATTGTCGTTCTTTCCTGCAGTCCCACCTCAGAAGCAAATAATTCTCCTCTTTTTCAATCACAGCGGTATGGTTTGCCAATTTCTACACAAGTTTGCTATTATCCTCCAATATACACTTTTGTGTTGCTAACATTCATATCCATTCTCCATAGAGTACTCCTGTAATGCAACTAATGAATGATGCAATCCCATTGGATTGTGGTCCCATGTCATGTGTGTATGAAAGTATGCGTAGAAGGACTCAGTCTAGTATTCGAGAGAAAACTCTAACTTTCTCCAAGACATCAGTAGAAACAATCACTTGAAATAGCAGGATTGTTACACACGCTTGATTTGGACCACCATCACAATTTGTCAAAATGGTGTCAGAAATGTTCTTATAGTTAACCACATTAATTAACCATCTGGAATATTTCGATCACTCAGTTTGCATCAAATCTTAAATCTCTTGACAAAATGATATGCTGTGGCAAAGTTAACACATACCATGTATAAAGGGAGCATCAGAGCTGCTACATCATGCTTTGCTAGTAGCAATTCAGAGAACCAGGAAGCCTCAGTAATAAACACAGTGAGAAATATGGGACATTGTATTCATCATGGTTCAATCTGATAATTGTGAGATGTGTGTCTTAATAAGCTCTACCAATGACTCTAGTGCGGGTATTGTTCTGTAATTACACAACTATGACACTTAACCACTTTCATAAATGGAGATTAAATGTACTATCTCGCCTGGTATCTAGATTGACCACCAGAAGAGACATCTAGACCAAAGAAATATACATTAATTCCAATCTCTGAGGTGGTCTTTTGCAGCATTTCTGGACACCTTTCTGGACATACACCCTTGGAGTTTTTAGGTGATCAGATAAGGCATGTGCACAATAGTGCAAGATTTAGCTTCACTATTTGTTAACAGCAAACGTTTTGTATCAAAATGTATTTTAATAAAGGCCACCCAGGCATGCAGACATAGTCTTCAAGGGTATTTTGCTTTATTATATATGTGGGGCAAACACTGCTATGACGTTTTAGCTTTGATTTAATGTTTACTTTATATTTTATTGAGTGTCCTCAGTTCGGCTCGTACTTTGCCCACTCTAAATATTAATATGCTCCTTAAAGTGATGTAAGAATTACATGTTCACACCTTTCAAGAATCTATTTTTATATAGTACAAAAAACTTTAATTGTATTCTTAAATATTTAAATTTCTAGTCTAATATGTGGATGAATTAATATGCTTCAACCATGGTCTAATAACTCAAAAGTAAATTTTCCTTCAAGGATGGCTCTACCACATCAAAATATCAAAAACGCCTCCACAGTCGCTTTATGGTGCTTTCGGACCAAATTGTATTACAATGCTGACTATACTGTATTTTTTAGATGGCTTTTATTTGAAGAGCATGGATGCCAATTTCGATCACAAATTACTTGCAATAACACCTTTACACATGGCGGAAGCATTGCCAAGAAGGGTGCCTATACAATAGCATAAAGACAAGAACAAATAGTGAACACGTTTATGATTGTCTACAAAATTAAAACATGCACCAGAGCTAAAGCAAAACTTACAGAAACAAAATGTATATAAGGAAACAGATGGCATACATAGGTATAATAATGGTGCAAGTGCTTCAAACTAAAGAGGAGTACTAATTAAATATAAATAATGACATTATTATGCAACAGTAGAGGCAGGGATGGGTTCAGTAATGGAGGATGGGATCGAGGGCACAGTGATCTCCCTCTTCAGCAAGTTAGATTTAAATCAAGCTTTGAAGAGATCCATATTTAGGCTGGCTTTGATTGTTATGGGCAGTGGGTTCCACTGGAGTGGGATGAAGAGGGAGAAAGAGTGGAAGGGATAGAGGCATAGGGAGGGTGTGTAAAGGTATGGTTGAGTGCAGAGAATGATCAAAAGGAACAAGATGGTGAGTAAACAGAGCTGCAATCAGACAGCTACTGAGGAGCAAAACCATTGTAGCCTCTCTGTGAGATTAGCCACACTGATTGACGTCCAATCATGTGAATTACTTTCAGTTAAATTACCCCTTACCAATGCCCAAACTCTCAATATCCACCTGATATATCGCGCCCCGGCCCTCCTGGAACATTTGAGGATGACATTAACTCTCTCCTGTCTAGTAATCTCAAATGTTCAACACAAGTACTTCTTCTTGGAGATCTTAATATGGGTTTTAATGACCCTTCAGACCAGCCTGCCCTAACTACAGCCAACATCCTCTCAGAATTTGGATTTACCCAAAGAAGTAAAACTTCCACCCACAACAAAGGGAGAATACTTGATTCGGTGGCAGACCACAACTGCCAGGCCAACATTCTCTCCATCTCACCACTAATCTGGACTGACCACCACCTTGTGTCATTTATACTTTCTACTAACAGACCCCCACCTCCCCCTGCCCTTAGGGCTCCACCCACACTAACTAGAAACAAAAAGAATATTACTGTGGACAGACTCATCCCGGCCTTACTTCCACACTCAACTTGCTCCCAGACAACACCGATCCCGAGAGCCTGGTCGAGGAATACAACAAACTTATGACCACCTCTCTGGACCAGATCGCCCCCCTCAAACTTAGACCAAGTAAACCGAAAACCCACTTGAATAAATGGTTTACACCCTTCCTAAAAAATGTAAGGCAACAAAAAAGAAACTGTGAGGCTGCGGGGAAAAAAACTCCCAGCAGAAGCCAACAAGATTAAACTCACCAAACTATCCTCCCTCTACAAAAAAGAAATGTGTCTAGCCAAATGAATATCCTTCGACACGCGCATATCCCAAGCCAAGTCTAATATGAAAGAACTATTCACCATTCTCAAAGAAATTGAGACCCCTACAGCATTACCTGACACCTGTACTAAAGATACAAAATGCTGTTCAGATATCCAACACACCATTGTCAATAAAATAGCCACCTTACAAAACACGATTTACTGTAAAAAAGCATTTCTAAATGACTCCCACCATCTAAAACAACTGGGAATACCAATGATGATGAATCCACCAGATTCAACTCCAGCAAAGTTTCTATTCTCGAAGTGGAAAGAATCATTCTGTCCCTTAAACCATCCAATTGTCAAGGTGATCTCTGCCCTGCGCAGCTCATCAAGGATGCAGTCAGAGACCTATTACCCTTCATAACAAAACTTATCAATGCGTCCTTCTCCACTTGCACCATCCCTACCAACCTTAAACAATCCTGGGTACTCCCTCTCCTAAAAAAAAAACTACTATTGACCCATACACACCTACCAATTATTATTATATAGGCCAATCACGACAGTGCCCTTCCTTCTAAAAATTCTGGATAAGGTAGCTTAAATACAAATCCAAAAGCACCTGGAACTACACCAAGTACTAAGAGCCAGACAATCAGGCTTCCGGCCCCAACTTGGAACGGATACAGCCCTTATCGATCTCATGACCCAAGTGGATGAGCTTAGAGATAATGTCAAATCAGCCTTACTCCTCCTCCTAGATCTCTCAGCTGCGTTCAACCTTGTTGACCACACTATTCTATGTAACCACCTTGACACAGCAGCACACTTCTCTGACACTGCTATAACCTGGATTAGATCCTTCCTGGATGGCAGAACTATGAGGGTCTTCTTGCCTCTAGCAGCTGCCGACCCCATACCCATCACCTGCAGTGTGCCTCAGGGCTCTTGCGTCTCGCCCACACTCTACAACATTTTTACTAAGCCCCTTTTTGATGATCTGGATCATCTCGGTATCACCTACACTAATTATGCAGATGATACCCATATCCTCCTCTCGCATTCAGGGCGTTATGGAAAGGATTTGACCTTGGTGAATAGAATGTACATCATCACCCATGCATGGATGGCCACGCATGGTCTATACATATAAACAGACCTCCTTGAGACCACTCAGATCAGCTAAAAGAGATTGCCTCTCCATACCTAGCTTCAAACGCTCCACAATTGGAGGCAACAGGTTCCCTGTGAAAACAGCCAAACTATGGAACTCCCTTCCTCCCACAATGAGATCAGACCAATCTTACCAAAACTTCAGATCTAACATCATTATGTGGTTGAAATCTAATGACCAGTAATTGATAACACTTGATCAACCTATGTATATGTTGCCTCTGTAAATGACTGTATCATGTGTATATAACGTTTGTAATTAGGCACCTTCTGTATATACCCTCTTGTATTAATAACTGTATACCTTCCCTGTTTTAACTAAGCTTTGCATATACTTGTAACTGCTGTGCCCTGTTACCCTTGGGTATGATGCACATTATAAATAATAAACAAACAAACAAACATTGATAGCTTTGTAGGCTAGGAAATGGAACTTGAAAAGAAAGCAGTTGTGCATGGAAAGCCAATAAGCATGTTGTTGGTAGGATGAAGTGGGGGTGGATCTGGGTGGGTTGTGGAGAGCACAGGTAGCAAAGTTGAGGACTGTGTCTAGAGGGAGGAAGGAGTAGAGAGGAAGGTCAATGGGTAGGCTTGAGCAGTAGTCCAGTTGCCTGAGCGCAAATTAGGCAGTTAGAGTTTTGGTAGAGTGGTTTGTAAGAAAAGGACACATTTTCCAAATGTTGAAGAGATAAATACAAGTAGCAGAGGCAGTGGTAGGCATGAATCAATGCAGTCATAGGTCTCTATCAAAAAGGACAAACAGATTCCAAGCCTCGGGCGGGGAAACAAGAAGGTTAGATGGGAATGAGATAAGAGAGGGGAGGGTAGGGATGATATTGGAAGCTTGGTGAAAAGTGACTTCTGTTTCTGAAAAGTTCTGCATAAGTCAGCAGAGAAACATTCATTGATGAATTGCAGTGTGACCGTTTGTAATCTGTTTCCAAGTTGCCCTAAGCGCTACAGCTTGTTCTAAGTACTTGTCCCTCTACATTTTTCTGCCTCCGTACTAGCATCTCCAACATTTGCTTAGGTCCGCCGTATTTGCGGCTTTACGGGCAATATTCTGCCCTCCTTACTATAAGCACCGGGTTGCTAAGACGCCGCTCCCCCCGCGCATGCGCCGGGAAGCGACGTCTCTTACTTCTGAACATGCGCATTTCTCCACTGTGCATACAGCTTCATTCTGTACCGTTCCTCACTCACGATCGCACACGTCTGCTGCGGCTCGCGCTTACAAGGTAATAGCAGCTCTTGCCCTGCAATTTTAGGCCCTTGCTCATGCTCGCAGCCTTTACATACCCTTACCATCTTTCTGGGTGTTTTTTTTTATTTAGACTCGAGTTATTACGGTCTTCCACTGGCTACTTGGCTTTCATAGCCCGCTTTCCATTTCCATTTGGACCTCAAGTTACCCACCCGCTGGGAGTTCAGCTCTCTTACCAAGGTAATCAGCTCCCGCATTCCTTGTTGTTTTACCACAATTGGTTCTCACCTATTTCCACACGATATACCACCAGGGGCATTTATCCACTTGTGCCTTACTGCACTTTCCTGTTTCTTCCAGCTTCCTGTTGTTAGAAGCTTCCAACCTATTTCCATTAGAGTTTTCCACCGGAATTCTTTAAATTCAGCCGCCGGCTAGCACCCAGGTTCCAGTCCTGTGTAAGGTCAGTACTTGACCATCAATATGAGTTTACCAGAGTCTTTCTCATTTGTTTGTCCTTTAGTATCTTATCAATTTAATATTTGGCTGTATTATACACTGTACCTTGGCATCACATATGGTGTTTTAACCATAGTTCCCCTTCATCTTTCACAGGGGATTGCATACCTTGGCTCCATGAAGAAGGCTGTGACCCACTGTTTAGCCGAAACGTCCAGGGACCCTTCCACCTTTTGTTGTTAGGTCCCCCCCTTTACAATCTTGGGTTTGATTTATGTCAGGGACGTCAATCCACTTTGGTCACCCTCTAGCCTGGCTTTTGTCAGACCTATCCAAGGTCCTGTGTTTAGAGCAATAATTGATTGTGTTGTTTCTATCTGTTTGAGGTAAACGTGTTATTTACCTGGTGTTGATATTAGGTGAATTATGAGAAGAACAAGAAATGTACTAAATACAAGAAAAATCTGCCTGTACATGGGTCTTCCTCAAAGAATGTCAGCATACAGCATATTCCTGTATCCATTCATTCAGGTTCTGTTTAATGCATGCCGCAAAAGTCTCCATGCATCATGTTTTTGAATATGCGGAACAATTGTATCAATGTATAAATGAAATTTCTGTTTTTCATATTGGACAATCCAATTTTTGTTTCCTTTTAAAAAAGTGACTTTATGACTGAGGAGAGAAAATAAAAACTACTCCCAGCTTTCATTTATACGAGCGCATGTGTATTATTACTCCTTTGTTCGTACACCTATCCTCTGGATATGCATAAATAAGGCTACAATAGAGGATCAGATACACCTCTAATTTCATTTGCATATAATCAAATTGCAATAAGCTTTGACTTTCATAGACAGGACACCCCCTCATGTTTTCCTTGGGATGAAGGAGGGACAGAACAAACATAGTTCAGCGTCATCAGTAAAAAATTATAGTGATTGTCAAAAGATAAGTCTTCCTAAGGCAGAGGTACAGCGGGTGAAGAGCAGAGGTCCAAGGACCGATCCTGGGGGACGCCGACAGCGCGAGCAGTGGGATTAGAGGTTTGTGAGTTCCAAAAGATTTTAAAGGATAAACCTTCCATATGGGTGGCAACTCAGGCAAGAGGAGATATGAAAAACAAACCAAAATTCCTGGAGAGTGAGGAGGGAGTAGTGGTCGACATTATCAAAAGCAAAAGAAAGGTCTAAAAAGTATGAGTGCAGAAGAGTGTTTGGAGTGGTGAGTATTAGAGAGAAAGTTGGGGACAGGTATGAGTGCAGTCTCAGTGGAGTGTTTACTATGGAGGCAGATTGGTGTGGACTTCCAAGGCCATTATCCTCAAGGTACTTATTGATCCAGTTGACAACCACCCTCTTAAGGATATTTGAATAATGGGGAAGGAGATAAACTGGGTGTTTTGGTTAGCAGAGTTAGTAGAAATATTCTTCAATTGAGGTAGGATTTGAAGGAGGCAGGACTGAATCCAGCAGATAGTGATAAATTAAAGAGCTTAGAGAGTTAAGGGCAACTCATTGAGACAAAACATTCGATTCATGGAATTATTTGTGTGAAAAATGCAGAATTGCACGCCTTTCTTCCCGAAAATCCCTGTTTGAAGTATGGGTATTTTTGGGCAAAAAGGCATGCAAATCTGCGTTTTTCACACAAAAAATTCCATGAATCAGACTTTAAGTCTTTGACCATTTGAGATTTTAGAGGAATGAACAAAGTCATTAGCAGAAAGGGAGGAAGTAATGGTATGGGTTTGGCGGGATGTGTGAGCAAATATTTCAATGTAGATAAATGTTTCCAGGGTGATTATGAATGCAGGAGATAACATTTGTGAAGTAGGGGAATTTGGCAGATTCCAGTGCAGAGATTAATGCAGCAAGGGAATTTGTTTAGGGTAGGTGGAACAGTACTGCAAATCACTTCTCCAAAAACTCAATACCACACTTACAAACAACATCAACCACCATGCCCCAGAAAATGGCGCACCCTCAAGCCTAAATCGTCAGCACCCTGGCACACTCAAGAACTCAACCTCAAGAAACGAACCATAAGAAAACAAGAAAAGAATTGTCAAACATCCTGCACCGCATCCAACCTCAATCGATTCAAGGTACTCCGTTCTACAAGCCGGCAACCGATGAACACTGCCAAGGCCAACTACTACCAAAGTGCCAAGGCAAGCATTGAAAGCCAAACCATCAAACACTGCATCAACCCTTTGCCCAACCAACCCGTAACATACTGCAACAAAAAATCAACTGCCAACAAAGCTTTCTTCAACAAGATCAACATGATCTCTCAATACAGAGACACCATCGCCACAACTGACAGCACACTACAAATCTTATCTTGCAAAACCACAACCACCTGGACAACTTTCAAGACACTAACTATGGAAGACCTCACTGCCACCTTAGTATCGCTCAAGGCCACATTGTATGCAAATTACATCCTCCCTGCCTCCTTACTCAAGACCTTTCCAACTGAAGGTTCATACAATTAGATTCTTCCAGATCACCACTCTACCTATCACCTGTGGAGTCCCTTAAGGATCCATCCTGTCCCCCCTGAACTACATTATTTACATGGAACTGCTAGGAAACCTCCTCTCTCCATACAACATCCACATTCACCAGATGGCAAGCAGAGCTACCTCAAGACAACCCCCCTCAAGGACATCAACAGGCTCAAGGCCTGGATCCAGTCCTGGATGTCCAGTGATTACCTGAAGCTCAACCCCTCCAAGATTGAATTCCTACTGCTGACCAAAAATGCTGAACACCTTGGCATCCAGACCTGGCTCTCTGCTATGAACCTCGAGGGATTCACACCCCAGCTGCCCCCTTTGCCAAATCCGTTGCTTTCAACATCGACAATCACCTTACATTCAAACAGCACATTGCAAGCAAGAGAGAAAGGGTCCAGTACCAACATTCTCTCCTGTGGGAAATCAAGCTCGAGATCCCAGAAAACAACTTCAGATCTACTGTCAAAGCCTTGTTCCTCTCCCACCTCGATGGTGGAAATGTCCTTTTGGAAGGCCTTCTGGTGACTACCCTGGCACCAATACACAAAAAGGGGAAACCCAATATTACTACCTCAGTAGTAGCTCTACCTTGTATCAGGTGGGGTAGTATTATAGACAAAGAAGGTAGTTAGCTCATATCCAACAGTCCTCAGACTAAAGCATCAAGTCAAAACTGCAAAAAATACTTCATCAATCATATTTTAATATTCATTTCATTAGAAAATACACAGTACATCACATTTTTGTAAAAAAAGCGGTGGAGAGATTCCATTCACTTAGTACAATAAAACATATACACACTGTCTACAAAACAGACAATTTAGTTGTGACACATACATTTTAGTATAATCTGATAGCAAATATCTATTGTGCTATAAATAGATTTTGAGATCTTGGTAGGACACTGTTACTACCTTACCCTGATCTAACAGTACTCTAATAGAGGATGATTTTATCAAAACTAGTGGGTGTTAAACTAGTTAGGGAAGACTCGACATGTTTCAGTTCTCTGATTGTTCTAGGAACTTTCTTCAGGAGTTGCGTCACTGTATCTAAAAGGTTACAGTCAATCAATAAAAACAGTAAAACAGCAGCAAAAGACAAGAGCAGGAAATGTTATTGATACATATGTCATTAGACGATTATTCCTGTTAGCAGTGTCAATTTTGCACTTGAATGTTCTTTCTGTAGGCTAGTCTTGCCTTGGACGAGTGGATGTAATAGAGGTGGATTCCTGAATAAAGCAGGACTGTGTCCTCTTGGTCGATAGTGGACTCGAAGATGAGTATCAGAACGACCGCTTAATTTGAAGCTGTAAGTCCTTTAGGAAGCAAATCCGTCAAAATGGAGATTTGTAACCGTTAGTGAAGGTTCGTATGCATAATTGGCACGTAAAACGCCAGATAATGCCTTGTTCAAGGGAATTACTTGATGACGTGGGCGGGAGCCCGATGTAAATTATTTCGTGTCGAGCTAGCGTGAATTTCAAGCTGGTAGTTAGTGGCAAAGCACTGGGAGTTACTGTTGTTTGTATTCTCCCACGGCCTCCTCGAGATTTGCTACTCGTGAATGCGATTCAAGTGGACTACCCTGGCACCCCTGAAATGAATCCTGCATGCTGCAACAAGTCTCATTAAAGGACTGAGCAAATTCGATCACATTACCCTGACCCTCATCAAACTGCAATGGATCCCACTGCAAGCCTGTATCATCTTCAAATCTTTCTGCAAATCTACAAGGCTGTTAGACTGAAGTCCTCAAACTACATCACTGTGAAACTCAGCATCTCCGGTGGCCTGTGATCCACCAGATGTAAGAAAATGTGCAGACTTGAATTGTGACAGTGTAGAAAGGAAAGAACCAGAAGACGGTCCTTCTCTGTCTATGCTTCAAGATTCTGAAACCTCCTCCCTGTCAACATCAGAAACATCAGACTTGCCACATCACTTCTGCAGTTCATGAAAGAAAGAGCCCAGGACTTTCCTCTTCAAGGAATGGTTCCTCCTTAATGCCTAGGTCCACACAACCTGCACTCTCCACCCTATCTGAGACTCAGTGAGGAGCTCCCCACTCTCTTCCTCTATGCTGCCAATTGCCCACCCTCCCCTGTTTACTCCCCACTCCATTTTTCTCTGCTTCCCTGACTATGTAGCATTGTGTTGCTTCCTGGAGCTAGGTGTGCGCTCAATAAATACCCTAATAAATACCCTAATAATAATAACAATAATAGGCATAAGGAAGGTGCCCATGAATGGCATTAAATAAGCATATCCTACGTATAAAATTCTCTTTGGATATCTGTGCATTGGCAACTGAGCATGTGCACAGCCACCTATCCTGGGACATAGCTAAAATCCTGCACAAGCAAATTAACAACTTCAGATGAGCCATGTATTCCAATCGATTGACTTATTTAAAAGTCTATCTATTGTAACACCACATTTTTCTGAAGCTATTCAAATCCAAATATATACACATATATTTTTAGATTAAAAAAGCCTGAGAACTTTTTGGGAATATATTTTCTGCATACATATTTCAATGTTTAAAGCATGCCAATGTTAGAGTTAGTCTTAGAGAAAAAGAACTGAGCAGCAAGCCCAGTCATTATGTAGTTAGTGATTCAGCATACAAACCTTTTATCAAAAACGTTTTCTTTCAAATATAACGATCCATGAGCATTGCTATGATACCAAAATTCTCTTTGATTTTACGTGAAGTAATCTGCAGCCTTAATTGGTGTTATGTGTCCCATTGTCCTTTCTCATAGGGGCATTTTGAAAGAGTACAATCGAATTGTAACAGAATGTCGGACTTGTAATAATACACTTCTATCACAAAATAATTTATGTGGTTATTCTAGGTTTTGCTGATATGCTTTGCTCACTAACCCAATTGTAACATTCTTATTATGACTGAGATACATACCGCAAGAGAGAATTACACATTAACATTGCAAACTGTTCAAAAAGACTCTGCTTACAAGGTGAGCAGATGCATTTTTGTGTTAATTTAACAATTTATTTTGTGAAAAAATACATCCTGCCCCAAAAAAATTCTGTTCTTTTTTTCTGGTTACACAGATGACTGCAATGGCTGGCATGGCTATAGAAAATGCACCATTGCCAATGTGACCTCCTCTCACATAAGAAGCAGCATAGATGCATGAGGGTGAGACAGTGAGAGAGCGAGTGAGAGAGAGAGCTATAGCAGTGCATGATACTCATAAATGATGCATCTGATTCTAAGTTCTTATTCAGATCTACAATATGCAGGAGAGAAGTCTAAGGATGGAAGCTTACTAGCATACATTAGGAAGATTAATGTATTCTGCTATATCTCTAGCATCTCTAGTAACTATAGCCAATCTTGTTTTTCCTCTTTAATATATACGTGTAGGTTCCTGGCTACACCAAACCTTTTACAAGCATAGCCTTTGCCATTGCAACTGCACCACACATATATATCATATCTACTTACCTAGGTACAAGTACATGTATAAATTGACTTGGTGCCAACCGTCCTTTTGTTAACCCACTAATAAGGATACAACAGACACTAGAAAAATAAAAAATAAAATACTCGCTGGAAGAAATCTTAACAATCCGACGGAAGCTAAATGGATCCTGACGTGGGAATTAGGCGATCAGTTGGCCGAGTTGGACTATATATTTGTCTCAAGGAGGTTTTACAAATAATTTCAAACCTTAAGGTAACAAGAACTGTGAATAGTGATCACAATCTACTTTCCACAAGGTGGAATGGTAAACTAAAGCCCCCTGCAGAATAGTTTGATAAAGAAGTAGAGGTAAACAATGCAGGGAACCGTTTGAGGCTAAAACCTAATGACATTAAAAAAATTACAAAGAAGTACATGGACGTCAAGAAACAGAACATCTACTTGCGAGATGGAGTGGGTTATACCCCCCACTACACCAATACGTAAGAAAGCCCTTAGTAAATACCAAGCTAAAAACACCACATAATCATGAATATGATCAGATTGTAGTGGAAAAAAGCAGTTAATGAGACGTGCAAAAAGAAAGGCGGCCTCCTCATCTGAAAAGAGTATAAAAGACCATGCAGCAAAACTGTGTAAAGAATATAAATCATGGGTAACCAAAAGAAGACATAACATGATCCTACACGATTCAGCGATTATGCTGAGTGCACTAATTGAGAGAGGATCTTCCAGTTTCTGGTCTTTGATCAAACAGTCCCCTGCTCCCATACATGACACTCAATTAAACCATGTGACCGAATTATCTTGGATCACCCACTTTTCAGAATTATATCAAGGCTCTCCCTCGCAAATAGACCTTATTGAGTCATCTCAAAAGATACAGGTCTGGCCTTTTCAATATGAAGTGGATGACATCTTGAAGAAAATCACAAAGCTCAATTCATCCAGAGCTCCAGGCTCGATGGCAGTTTTCATATTTGAGGTATTGAAGAACATCTCAGAGAGATGACCCATGAAATTATAGGCCTATCGCATTGTTAGATGTGGTGGGCAAGACTTTCGGTTCACTATTGTTGGAAAAGTTTATCGAGTGGAATAGGGTGTCTAACTCTATTGACCCTTTACAGACGGGTTTCGTGAAAACATCAGGCATGATCCCAAATATACTTGTCCTTAACATCTTGAAAGACAAGGTACATGAGGGTAACGGGAAGATCTTTCTTGCATTTGTAGACCTTGTGCAAATTTTTGATCAGGTGGATCGAAATCTGTTATGGAAAAAACGAAAGAAAAGGAACTGCCGTGGAGAAATAACAGAGCCTCTGATCGCCCTCCACACGAACACTAACATCAAGGTTTGTTTAAATCGAGCAGGACATTTGTCTGCCATGGTTCCCGCCACTCAAGGAGTCAAGCAGGGTTGCCCCATGGCTCTGGCAATCTATACCTTTTCATTTCAGACATCGAAGAGAAAAAGTCCCTAGACTACTGGCTGCAGACGACCTGGTATTAATTGACCAGACTAAAATCGGACAGCTGGATAGTCTGCAGAGATATACCTCATTGAACCACCTGGAAATAAACCAAGAAAAAACCAAGATAATGTTGTTCCAATTAGGATCCTAGAAGAAAGAACCGTTCAGTTGGTCATTGGGTACCACAAAAATTGAAAAGGTCGAGGTATTCAAATGCCTGGGAGTATTGATCAACAACAGTAAAGTGAAGACTCCTATCCAAGATGAACTGATATCGAAAGCAAAATCATTAGCAATCAAGGCAAAAATGATCAACAAGAGATATGGTAGATTCTCCCTTATGGCAACCATTCAATTCTATAAAGGAATGGTCGTACCCTCACTCACATTTGGTATGGGGGCTTTTCTGCAGATTCCTAAGAAGTTATGGTCCAAACTCGAAGGAATAATTTGGAAAAAGATCTGTAATCTACCAGCCTCAACTCCAATCACCCTAATCAGAAGAGAATTGGGCCTCCTATTGTTGGCCGTAGCTGTTGAATGGAAAGAGCTTGCTCTAATACGCTAAATAAAATATTGTTGCTCAACAGCCCAGCCATCTTGAAGATGTTAAATCAGGAAATGAAGACATTCAAGTCACTACTACTAAAGACTTGGGTAACTCGACTGAAGAAGAAACTTAAAAAGTTGGGCTGTACTGAGGAGGTCTTGCTGTCCAATCCTATGAGAGTGAAAAAAAAAACTCATATAACTTGACTGGATTAACACAGAAGATTCTTTTGATGTTTACAAGCTGGCAGCTGAATTACCAGCAGACACTAGGAAAGTAAATTATCCATGTGCCTATACTCTGAAGTTTCTTGTCAGGGGACTTATAGACACTTTTATGCGAATACGCTTATATCAAATTCTAACAAATTAGATTAGAGAAATCTGGGGTCCCGGTGCCACTGAGACCTGTAGATTTTGTCAGAATTCAGAACAAGAACAAGTGGAGACATTGAAACATGTAATAATGGACTGCACTGGTGTGATGGTGCAGCGGGACCTTTTGTTGAAACCGCTGATGAAAAACATTTCCACAATGACTGACGAAAACCGTTCGTCGGTCTTGATCAACAGAGATAAAACAATGTGGATTATCACAGTGGTGTCTTTTATAAGGAAAGTTTTTACTACTGGAAACCTAATCGAATGAAGAGGACTATGTAAGAGCATGAATATGTTAAGGATTTCACTGTTTGGAACTTTCATTCTGAGCTCAGAGTTTCTGTCTTTCTTTTTTCATTTTGCTGGGAATTTTGAGTTCTGAGTTTTTGTTTCTTTTGTTTTGTAAAGATTGGTTTGCAATTAAATCAAATAAAAAAAATATAATAATGTTAGCAATTCTTTGCCTGATATGGCCTGTAGCACCGATGCTCATTCAAAGTTAACATTAATGGTAGAGCTTCAGTTTTTGTAGATCCTACTGACCTTAAAGCATTTATGAGAGCTCTAAAAACGGAAGTATGGACACTGTGTTACCCTCTAATTCCCAAATCTCATGCTCCTGAGAGTTTACATATGTTTCCTATAATATCCTGATGTTATGAAGTGGGTGTTGCAGTTTTCTGTTTAAACAAGCATTACTCTGGGTGGGGATGGTAGTTCCTAACTCATCTGAAGTCACCTAGTCTTAAGCTTTTTTGCTTTTCTCTCCTTTAGTAAACTTGACTTTATTATATCCTCTTATTTTATTTTCACTATACTATGCCAATATTCAATCTTATATTTTCTAATCTTATTCAATGTCTATGTCAAGTTTTTCAATCTCGCTTATTCCTCCTGCATGCTCCCCTTTTGTGTTTTGAACCTTTTTGGATTTGGGTACTAGCCACCATTTTCACTATTTTAAATGTTCAATTGCCTGGCCTACTCACTGCCATTATTGTATAATATTCACTTTTTTTGTCTATCTCCATTTGTTGGTTACTTCTAAATTCATATAATGGTGTTTAAGTATGTGTTTTGGAATAATAAAAATATCAATAACCCAATCAAGAGACATAAGATAATCTCCCTCTTGAAGAAATTCAATTCCTCGGTTGCTTATATTGAGGAAATACATTTTTCCATGCCTGATAAAATTTAAATAATTGTGGGTTCAAGATGTCATTGCCAGTCCAGCCAAAACATGGCATAGCAATATTAATTATCAAGAATCACCCTTATAAAATTATTTCTAAAAGCTCTGATGGTGAGGGAAGGTGGGTTTGGGTCAACTCAGAACTAGAATTTGATACTATACCCATCATGTACATTTATGTCCAACTAACCATGAATTTTGGGATACCATCAGACAAAGTCATTTTGCAATCCAATTAGACTAATCTCATTGTCTTTGGTGATTTCAATCACATTATTGACCCCTTTATGGATAAGAGATCTAATTGTATCTTTAAATGTTCAAAATCCCCCAAACATGTACACGTTGTTTATCAGAGGTTGCACTGGTTGATACTTGGTGGCTTTCTCATCCTACAGACATTCACTGCACTTTTAATTCCCTGCATCATGACCCAATCTCACGCTTGCATTATATTTGTGTAGCTAAGATCCTCTCTGATACTATAATTGGCTTTGTCAATTGTGAATATTATAATTTTGGGCCGTGCCCTGGTGATAACTATGTTTGACTTCTTGGATATTTTAAGGCATTCGTCTAGATGGAGATTCAATAGCATCTTATCACAAGATAGGGAGTTTGTGTAATCCTTTCTCACTTTACAACAGCAATTTTTCTGTAATAGCCGTGATGGAGACAGCTCCATGGTTAATAATTGGGATGCTTTTAAAGCTGCATTAAGAGGTCATGTCACTGCATATGTAAGTAAACAGAGGAACGATCATACTTAGATACATTATTTCTGCAGCTTATTTTTCTGAAAAGCAATACTATGAAACCCTTTCTGAGTTTGGTCAACAACGAGTTTTGTCCTTCTTCTTTCAAATGGTATGGCAAGTACCTTCTTCTACCAATAAAGGAACTCCAGGATCCAAAAAATGCAATGCATAGGATACAAGAAAAATCAAAAATATATTGCAAACTGCTTGACCAGGGATATATCCATAGAATGTAAACTTATAATGGTATGAGTACAGGCTTGTATTAAGTTTCACAGAAAGCAAAAAAGCAGCAAGTTTGAGCAATGTGTCTTCCTGAGTTTCTGTTGTAAGTGATAATATGCATGGTTCGACTCATTATACATTTTCATTGGACTATTGTAAACATGTGGTACCATATTGGATGTACAGGTTAGCTCATCTATAAGAAGTAATTTTGTTTTACACAAGTTAGGATTGGTTGAAAAACATTCGACAGATGTAGCTAATAAGATTGCAATTTCCATTGGTTGCCTCAGTAAGCTTAGAATTGGAGTGGTATGAATACAGTTAGAACCAATTATTCACATGTGATATAATCCATGTAATTCAAACTTTTTAGTTCTGTCCAAACTCCTCTTCAGGTTGGTATCAAAACACTTAGCAGGCAGTGAGTAATTCCACTGTAAATCTGCAGAAAATGAATTAGCGTTACTGCCACTTGGTCAGGCAAAATGTCTGACTGATTACAAGTGGTGGTGGCGGTGTAATTCCCCATCAATTTTGGGTCCACTGGACCCAATGGGGCTCTTTTTTCAGAATTACCGGGCAGTAATTCTGCCAATTCTTCAGATTTTTTGGCATTTTGTGAAAGATTTACCTCCAGGGTTTTGCTCGAGGTAAATCCCCCACTCAAAGACAAAATTAATCATTTGGCGTAGTGGTAAAATTGCAGTAACTCAGTTACCACCCAACTCGGATGCGGCCCACTATTCTTTGACATTGAATTCTATGTTACATTTTGTAGCTCGGTGGAAACTTACTTCGACACCATTTTCCTGTTCCCATGAGTTATCTATGTCCTGTCTCTGACCTCACATGCAGTGTTTAGCTGCCAGTGAATTGGCTCATTCATACACATACTAATGTGTTAGTGCAGTACAATGATCTCTGCCAGTAATACCGAGATTCTCCTCATCGGCACACCTGCTCCCTCCTTTCCTGTCACTCTCTGGCTGGCGTCTCTTGGCCCCCTTCCTGCTCCCACCTGTCAGGCTAAAAACCTGGGGGTCATCTTCGACTCCACACTCTCCTTCTCTCCTCACATCTCTGACGTCTCTAAGATTTCGCACTAGCAGCTTCACCCCCTCAGAGGTATTCTTCCATTCCTTGCCTTTCCCCAGAAGCTCAATGTCTCCAGAGCTCTGGTTCTCTCTAGGCTGGACTACTGCAACAGCCTCTTTCTAAATCTGCCTGCTACTACTCTCTGCCCTCTGCAACTCATCCAGAACAGGACTGCGAGACTTTTCCTTAGCCTCAAGCCCAGGGATCGTATCTCTCCAGGACTAAAATCTCTGTACTGGCTCCCAGTGGTCACAAGGATTAAGTTCAAAACCATCTGCATTGTCCACAAGGCCTTCTGGTGCCTGGGGCCTCAATACCTTCAACGCTCTCTTCCTAAATATCTTCCTTCTCAAGCTCTTTGCTCAGCTGCCTCCAACTGCCTCAGTGTCAGTCGCTTCTCCAAGCAATGAGTTGGTGGTAGATCTCTTTCTTCGGCTGGGTCTTCACTCTGGAACATATTCTCTGCCTCCCTTAAAACACCTTTCTCTTTGCTTCTACTTTTTCTCCTCCTCCCCCTGCTGACCTCCTGGCTGAAACTGAATCTGTACTTGTTATCTGGCCACCCTCTGATCTCTGGCCCAGGTCCCTCCCCCGTCAGCCACACACACCTGCACTGCCTTCCTGGCAAACCCCGCACTTGGGGACTGTTTTTCTCTGTATCCCCACAGTCCCACTACCAGCACTTGACACCTGATGTCTGCACTTATCCTTGTACTTGCCACCTGCTGGCTGTACTTTCACTTAAGGTTTATTTATTCTATTATCCCATGCACTGCACCGTCCCTCCCTATCAACCCCCGCACTTTACCCCTTCCTCCTTCTCATGCACTTGTGCGATCTGAAAGACACCTGGCCTAGTAGGATCGTTTTCTGTCTTCCCTCTGTTCCCCCTCCCTTGCCTCATCGCGCCTTGAAACACTTGTGTATAGGCACGTTATAAATGCCATATCATATCATATCATAATCAAAAATGGCTTTATTTTCCTAATGCATTCAAACATTGTGTCCTAAGTATGAATTACTGCATTGCCCTTCAGCTCCTGGTTAATACTATGGTATAAATAATGTTACTTTGTATGGTGTGACATCACAGGTTGTCTTTCATTAATATGGCATTCCCATGGACGTGTCTGTGTTTCCCACTATCTCTTGAAGGCTTGTGCTGTAAATAATGGTTTCTGCATAACAATTTGTTAGAAAAGAGCTTTTGCACATGCCTATTGAGTCCACAGATGTCATAGTGGTACTGCGCTCATTCTATCTCTATGACAGGTTCTGTCCATTCCCGTTTTCTGCCAGAACACGTCCTTCACGTTTCTAGACAGAGAACACAATTTGTTATAGTTCCTCTAAAATGTGGCTGTATGACATGATTAGCTTGCATCGTCTCAGCTAATCAGTGCACCATATCCAGCCCTCGCCTCCAGGGTGACTATCTTTTTAAAGTTGCTTTTATCGTTCACTGCTGGGAGCTAAATGCCTGTGGAAAAAAGCTGTATTAATTCTTAATTGTTGCGCTACCAATTTCTCCATGGCATGAGGCTTGTCTGTGCAATGTTCCAAACTATGGAATGAATTCCTAATATCTTGCTCTGAGAGAAGGATTGTGTGCTTGAAGAGGAACTGACTCAGCTCTGGGCTATCCTAAAATATAAATGTAATATTTACCAAACATCTAGCAAGGCCAGAAGATATCTTTCCTTTTATCATAAAACCAAACAAGAAAACAAACTACATTTTCCACATTAGAAATGAAGGCAGGTGGCACTGCAATGCATTCAGGAGGAAATATTATGCAAGTGTCTGAGACATTTTACTGTAACTTGTACTCTTTTGGTTCAGTTAGTCTGCCAGCAGATCTTAAGTCCTTTTTTGAGAAAATCAGCAGAGGCTCCCACTCGAAACTGGACCTTTGCGGCTTGGATAATAAAATCACTATTGATGGAATCACCCAGGCCATTAAAGGTTTACAGAAAGGGAAGACCCTGGACCTGGATGGCCTATTTATTGAGCTCTTTAGTCACTTCTCCAAGATTCTTCCCCTAAGCTAGAAGCGCTTTTTACATGTTTTGGTAGTCAAGGTTTTTCATCTGGTAAGTTTTCTGAGGCACTTTTAATAATTTTCGCTAAATCACAGAAAGATGTGGATCTCCCAAAGTATTATAGACCCTAAAAAACATTGAATGTAAGATATTTATCAAAATCTTTGATTACCAAATTGAATTACTCCTTTTCAAAATGATCAAATCTGATCAGGTTGGGTTTATCAAAGGAATGAATATTTCTCCCAATGCGAGAAGGCTGCTTGATGCTATGCACCTGGTTACAAATGATAAAAGAGACAGGGATGGGTATGCAGCAATTACCTTAGAGGCGGAAAAGGCTTTTCTTCAAGTTCACTGAGAGTATATTTTTCATGTTTCACCAATGCATGTGTGTGGTCTAGGTTTTATATCCCTTGTCAAACTTCTTTACTCAATCCCCAAATCCTCTATTTTCATCGACAGGCAAGCTTAATCGTTTTTCTACACAAAAGAGGAACTAGACAGTGCTGTCGCATTTATCCTATTTTATATGTCATTTCTCTTTAACACATATTGGAACTTATTAGGAGTGATATACATATCCCAGGTATTAGTATTGTCAAGCATGAAAAGAAGATTGCTGCTTACGAGGATGATATCCTTCTGTTGTTAAAACATCCTAAAGTTCATTTTCCTAATCTGTTAGCTGTATTGGATACAGGGCATAAACTCAATAAAGATAAATTTGGAAATTGCACCGCTTAATCCATTTTGTCTCTTTTGGTTTTAAATGTTGTGACAGTTACATTAAACATTTTTGCTTACATTTTAACTCATCAGTTTGCAGCACCATTAAAGTTAGTATGAATGCCCTTCTTGAAAGGCTTAGAGATGTTGGGTATTTCGTGTAGATTTGGGGCCTAGCGGTATTTTCTTACCACCAAAAATAAAAATAATTTAGCAATAATCACTCCTTGCATTCAGATTGAGTTTGGTATTATAGTGGTATCGTGGCTATGCATTATTTCAGTACCCAGATACATTTGGTTGGTATACATTTCGTTGTGGTATAGTGATGAGCAACATACAAAACCCCTTTCTTTTGTCTAGACTGTTTTTGTGATCTCTAGAGGTCTCAGGCTTCTACATTATTCAATAACACCATATTTTCATATGGAGTGCCACTTATGGCTGTCATCACTGATTTATCTACACCAGTGAGCTATGCTTCCATAAAGTATTCACAATAACATGTGGTATAATCACTAATTTGTTTACATTAGTGAAACTATTTCCAGAGGCCTCTCTCTCTGCTGACTCATGTACGTCCAGCAGACTATCAGATTGTGTTCCACTCAGAAGTCACACACACATATACACTGAGTGGAACCAGGCACACAGCTATTTATAATTACTCATAACATAACTTTTTCCACATGGGATGCTTGGCATATATTACCTAATAACCTCCCGTTTTATCATGTGATATGGGCTAACTGCACCAGAGAAAAACAGAAGCAAATAGAAGCCTTTACACAGGTTGTGATTTACATCAGTTTCATTTCAAAAATCATACATTACCAGTTTTGCGAGGCAGTCTTTTCTAGAATAAACATAAGAGAAACAATTTCAAAATACATGGCATTTCATTAGATTCTTTGCAACAATAAAAAGAACAGTGCATCAGTTGACTTGCAGTTCTGAATGGCAACATTAGAATGCAGCTATCACTACATTGCCTGACTGAAATAGATTTCATTCACACACCGCACTCTCACTTTGTATAAGATTGCAAATCTTATAACAGCAAACTGTAGCTGTTCAGCACGCAAACTCTCTGGGTTGGTCGCTTTCTTTAAATAGCTCAGGGCTTCCTTTTAGAGCACCGGCGAGAACATGCAGTTCCAATCTGCACTCCTTTGTCCTCAAGCTGGTGCTAATTGACTGGAATCTCCAGCCTATGAAGGTCAGCAGTGCACTGGAACGACGCCTCTCAATCAGGCAACCTCACAGCAACTCCCGAAGCTGTGCAAAATGTCCACTAACTTTCTTTCTCCTCGGGCTGCTTCAAGAGACCTCTGTTACAGCCCCTAACGTGATGCCTGCCCAATAAGAATCCACTATGTCATACCATCCTTCTTCAAACAATAGCTCACTTTTCAGTAAGAAACTGTATCCACCAATTTCCTGCTTATTGGAGTTTTGTTTTGTTTCCTGAGCAAGGACCGTGAAAAGCACAGAGAAAGAGAAAGACATTTTTTTCTGAATGCCTGTTTAAAATGAGCTTCAGCCTGCCTCATTTTGCACATGGAGAACACAGTATAATATTAAGAAGTTAGAATCATGTTAGTACTGTTAATTATATTAGTTCATTAATTCTCTGTGTCTTCTGCAACAGAGGCATTTCAGGTGAGAAAAAAAATGATGTGTTTTTAAATGTGAAAAAAAATGATGTGTTTTTGACTGAGTAGCCTGTCCATATGTTACACTGGCAACACATGGCTTGCTGTACCGCATTATAGTAATACATTGATCCCATGCAGTGGCCTGTTCGCCTTCATAATTGCTGTGGTGGGGACGTTTAGAGATAATTAAAATGTTGCTTTCTCCCATTGTACTTTATTATCTACAATTGCTCCCTGTCTCCCTTCCTTTGTATTTTTTTAAATCTATCAACTCACAGGGTAATTCAAAGAATTTCGCAGAAAAGTGTCGCAAGCGGCTGGCGCAGAGTGTCCGCGTGCGATTGTCTGCGCCAGGCACGTGCGCTAAAACCGATTTCCGCGCACAGCGTATTCATGGATTTTAGGCTCCCAAACCAGCCGTGGCGCAGAGTATCGCAGCGACCCTGCAGCAGCGCCAGTAACGCCCCCAAGAGCGCCCTCGCGCAAGGAAAAGCCATCAAAATCGCAAAATCATCGCAAAGGGCTGCGCTAACCCTGGACCAGTTTACAGGGCTGCCAAACAAGGAACGCAAAGCGGGTAACGTGCATATCAGGGGTACGCGTGAAGTTATACACGCGATTAGCCAGGGTACGTGTATTACAGGGGTACGCGGGAAGTGTAACACGCGATTGGCCAGGGTACGTGTATTACAGGGGTAGGCGGGAAGTTATACACGCGATTAGCCAGGGTACCTGTATTACAGGGGTACGTGGGAAGTTTAACACGCGATTGGCCAGGGTACGTGTATTACAGGGGTATGCAGGAAGTTTTACATGCGATTAGCCAGGGTACGTGTATTACAGGGGTACGCGGGAAGTTTAACACGCGATTGGCCAGGGTACGTGTATTACAGGGGTAGGCGGGAAGTTTTACACGCGATTAGCCAGGGCACGTGTATCACAGGGGTACGCGGGAATTATCACATGCGATTTGGCTGTGTACGTGTATTACAGGGGTACACGGGAAGTTTTACACGCGATTCGGCTGGGTACGTGTATTACAGGGATGCGATTTGGCCAGGTATTTGTATTACAGGGGTGCGCAGGAATTATCACACGCGATTTGGCTGGGTACGTGTATTACAGGGGTGCGTGGGAATCATCACACGCGATTTGGCTGGGTACGTGTATTACAGGGGTGCGTGGGAAGTCACACGCGATTAGGCTGGGTGGGTCCTCACAGGTGTTCCCTGTACACCCTCCACGGCCCCTGCAGGCAGCCTACAAAACAGGGGACTACCCTGCACACCTGCTCATGTCCCCCTGCACCCCCACCCCCCAGCAGTGCAGGGGCAGCCTCCACCAGGCCCCCACCCATGTCTCCCACCACCCCCACCCCCCCGCCACCAGGGGCAGCCTCCACCAGGCCCCCACCCATGCCTCCCACCACCCCCAACCCCCAGCAGTGCAGGGGCAGCCTCCACCAGGACCCCACCCATGCCTCCCACCACCCCCAACCCCCAGCAGTGCAGGGGCAGCCTCCACCAGGCCCCCACCCATGCCTCCCACCACCCCCAACCCCCAGCAGTGCAGGGGCAGCCTCCACCAGGCCCCCACCCATGTCTCCCACCACCCCCACCCCCCCCGCCACCAGGGGCAGCCTCCACCAGGCCCCCACCCATGACTCCCACCACCCCCACCCCCCCGCCACCAGGGGCACCCTCCACCAGGCCCCCACCCATGTCTCCCACCCCCCCACCCCCCCCCGCCACCAGGGGCAGCCTCCACCAGGCCCCCACCCATGTCTCCCACCACCCCCACCCTCCCGCCACCAGGGGCAGCCTCCACCAGGCCCCCACTCATGTCCCCTATCACCCCCACCCCCCAGCAGTGCAGGGGCAGCCTCCACCAGGCCCCCACCCATGTCTCCCACCACCCCCACCCCCCCGCCACCAGGGGCAGCCTCCACCAGGCCCCCACTCATGTCCCCTATCACCCCCACCCCCCAGCAGTGCAGGGGCAGCCTCAACCAGGCCCCCACCCAGGTCTCCCACCACCCCCACCCCCCCGCCACCAGGGGCAGCCTCCACCAGGCCCCCACTCATGTCCCCTATCACCCCCACCCCCCAGCAGTGCAGGGGCAGCCTCCACCAGGCCCCCACCCATGTCTCCCACCACCCCCACCCTCCCGCCACCAGGAGCAGCCTCCACCAGGCAGGACACTCAGGATCACCACCACCTTCCAAGCGGAAGAGGAAGAGTGCTCGTCCGGCACAGGCTGATGCCCCCGACACGGCTACACAGTCCGGTCCGTCGAGGAAGCCCAGCTTCACGGATGTGGAACTGAATGCACTTGTCGAGTATGTGTCCGGACATGATAACGAGATGGTCATTGTTGCAGGATCCAAGACCACACCTGCACAACGCCAGGCACACTGGCAGACCATTGCGGACATCGTAAGTGCCCTTGGAATCGTGAGGCGCACAGCCAATGATTGCTACAAGCGCTGGAATGACCTAAATCGCAGGGCAAAGAAGAAGCTGGCCTCAAGTCATGCCGCAACTCTAGTGACTGGAGGTGGGTCTCCAGTAGAAGACATGGAACTCACTCCACATGAGTCAGTCGCTGGGACCTACGTCACGGAGGAACAGATCCAAGGCGTGGGAGATCTGCCTGATTACGAGGTATTGTCCGGTGAGTGCACATGCATGTGTGTGTCATCCATGTGCATGGTGTGTGTGTGAGGGCATCTGTTTGTGTGCCAGGTGAGAGTGTGTGCGCCTGAGTCGAATGGGTCAGCCATGTGCTTCATGCAACACATCCTGCGCAGCTGCATTTCGCCATTGCAGTATCCCTTCTGCCAACAGTAGACATCTAGCCCAAAAGCACCCAAGTTGGCCTTGAAGTGTCACCTTGCCACTACATTGTTGATTATTTTCCTATGTTCAATCAGACAGATTGTATGCATTCCACCACTTATACTAGGCATTCCTCAGTCCTCTAGTCACATGTATGGCATGGCCATGGTAAAGTGGAGTTACTTTGTTACCTGGATATCATATGTTCACACATGTCCCTGTGCAATTGGACCATATTGGACTGGCAGCTCCAGGTGATAAAGCAGACCTGTCAGAATTAGAAAAGCTATTGCATGTGGGAACTGGACAGAATGAATAAGTGCTGCCCTCCTCTCCATCTACACTCAATAGCAATGGCACATGCCATCTGTGTGATGGCATGTGTGTGTCACCTGGCAATCACAGGGCAATGTGTGATGCCACTGCCAGGCAGCATGCATGAAATGTGTTCATCTTCCATCTTTGTGTAATGAGTGTGTGCCATTTGCCTGCCCTTCATACGCAGTGAGGGTGCATGCATGGGAGGGTCTTAGTCATGTGGGACATGTGTCAATCAAGTACTGGTTCTCTTGTTTCACAGCCCTCATTGTGTGCCATGGTGCTAATGCGGGTTTCCATTTCTTTGTCATTATGTCATTGCAGGGGAAGACGCACCTGATACTGCTGGGGTTGTGGAGATGGTGCAGAGCCAGGAGGGGTCCGAGGGCCGACCAACCACCAGTGAGGGACGTGGTGTGCTGGTGGGTGAAAACCCACAAGTGCTGCAGGTCGTGCTCTCAAGGGGTGTCTCTGGCTGCACTTCCCCCGAGCTGTACTCAGCTGTTGACTCGGATGATGAGACCTACGTGCCGTCGCAGGTGAGTGTTCCTGGGAGGGAATCTGTTCTGTCCCACCCACCTGCACCAGGGTCAGAACCCTCAATGGGGATGTCAGTGTTGGCAGCTAGGCCTTTGGTGGTTACGGATGCAGGGTCACACTCCGCGACATCTGATCCTGTTCCTGGGCCAGCAGATCAGAGGGGGAATGCAGTCCTGCAGCCTCAGGCAGTGCCGGCACAGCAAGGCGCAGTCCGCCTTGCCCCAGACAGGTGTGGTGCCCGCCGACGTGGTGGCCGTACGCCACCTGGCAATACCGTATGGGAGCAATCCATTTACGGTATGGCTACCCAACAGGCAGCATCATCCGAGATGATGGCTCAGGCCATGGATAGGGTGGCCACTTCCATTGTCCCCCCTGAAAGGCTGATGGAGCGACTAGAGCAGGCAACCGACTCCATCTGCCAGTCACACAGGGAGGACATGTTGGCGTCCAACAGGGACAGGCGGGCGGCACTGGCGACTCTGCAGGAGGCCATCTCCATAGAGTCCCAGGGCCACAGGGAAGCCTTGAGGCAGGAGCTACATCAACTCAGGACGACTCTTGTTGAGCTAGAGGCTTCAACACACCAAAGGACAGAACAGCAGCTGGAGCGTCTCACCCGTACGCTCTCAGCTGAGATGCAAGCAACGAGGGCGGAGGTCCGGGCATCCCGTGAGTTGTTGCATGGGGACCTCCGCACCCTCATCCTCCAGAACGAGACCTACCACACCCGCATGCTTGCAGCCATGGAGGAACAGAGTAGGGCCTTGCGTGGGCTGCCTCCCATAGTGCAACCACCTCCGGATGCAGCTGCACAGGGTGATAATAGCGACAGCAGTGATACTCCCACAATAGGGTAGCCGTGTGGGCCATGAGCCCATAGAGGTGTTTCTTTTTCCCAGGATCCACACAGGTGGTTTCTGGTGTGCACCCTGACCTCGGACCTCCTGGGTGGCCTCCCCAACCCCCCCGGGCCCTTTAATGGCCCTTTTTGATTTTCTTTTTATTTTTATTTTTTTTTAATTTTTATTTTTATTTTTATTTTGATATTTTTCCCAATTTTTTTGGGACAAATTGTTGGCTTCCGTGGTTCCTGTGGGCATACGCTGCATTGTGGCTGGGCACATGCAGGCTTGTCATGTATTAGGTTCAGATGCCTGGGTTTGAGTCACACACACCCCTCCTGCTTCCCGTTTCCATGGGCTTGCAAAGGGTGTGCCCAAGTGACATTGAAGTACATGGTGACATTGGACTCCCACTACATGTGTGGGTAGTCTAGTCAATACTGTGTATACATTCCTAGTGCATATTGCTGTTGTGTTGTACACTGCATGTTGCATTGATGTGTAACTCATCATCTGTGTCTGCCTCCCAATTTGCAGGTCCCTTCCTCATGTCTACACAAGGCCCTCTAGTCTGGAGATGGGTCCTTGTTGGCAGCAGTGCACCTACAACTCTACATGGCACCAACACTGTTCAGTTGGAAGTGGTGGGAGTGCAGGCATATCCAGGTGGTGAGACAACTGATTTATTACATTACTGAAGTCATGTTTATGGTAGTACGTGCTCAAGTATGTTGTTTGTCCTGCATTACAGTGAGCATTTCAGGTGTAGGAAGTTTCAATTGGGGACACGGGGATGGGTTGGGTGACATGGCACTGTCCTCTTGTTGCATTTAGCAAGTGGGTATTAATTTTGGCTGCTTGAATGTGTTCCTTCACAAAACTGCATTGGTGTTGTGTGTGGGTAGGGATGCACACATTGTAACACTTCCAGGTGAACAATCTCAGGCTGATATGCTTTTCACGGTTGAATCTCCAGACATTCAGGATCAGTGTCAGGTTGAGTCATCATTGATTGTCAGATGGAATGTGCCAGGCCAGTGTGCACTCCACAGGGGAGTGAATACTATGTGAAGTAATTAGCCACTAGCTGTGTACGGGCTGCCTCCCCTCGTGCCCTTTCCCCTCCCATGCGCAGCGGCTGTGCATGTGGTTGGGGATGTGGGGCCACCACCATGTCCACGGGCAGGCCCCGGCGTGTTGCAACGTTGTGCAGGACACATGCTGCCACTATGATCCTGCACACTACTGGGGGAGCGTATAACAGCTGCCCGCCAGAACGGTCAAGGGAGCGAAAGCGTGACTTTAGCACTCCGAATGTGCGCTCCACTATGCCCCGGGTTGTAATGTGGGCTGTGTTATATCTTACCTCGGGTGGCGTGGTGGGGTTCCGAATTGGCATCATCATGTGGGGGCTGAGAGGGTAGGCACTGTCCCCTGTGGAGGTGGTGATTGGTATCATTGGTGGGGTTGTGACCTTGCTCAGTATCCAACATGCATGCATGTGCAGTGGCATACATACTCACCGAGAAGCCATGTATCGCCATGCCGCCCAGCATCTATGTCCCGGCATAGGGTGGACATTCGGTAAATGAAGCTGTCGTGGGTGGACCCGGGATAGTTGGCATATACTGAGGTGATGATTCCCTTGGCATTACATACTACCTGCACGTTGATGGAATGCCAGTGCTTGCGGTTCCTATAGATGTGCTCAGATGCCCTGGGGGAACGTAGAGCCACATGGGTGTAGTCGATGGCACCTAGCACTTTGGGGAATCGTGCCACTCCGTAAAAATCCAGGGCGGCAGCATGCCTTTCAGCAGGTGTTCTGGGCAGGTATATGTGCCTGCGGACTGATGGGCGTGCAGTGATGATGTCCAAGACCTGGTGTAGGCAGCGTGACTGGGTGGCCTGTGACACCCCACCCACTATGGCACTTGTCCGCTGAAATGATCCAGTGGCTAAGAAGTGCAGTACATTGAGGACCTTCTCCAGGGGGCTGAGTGCTTGAGAGCACAGGGTGGGTGATGTGAGGTCATCCTCCCACTCACTCACCAGGTCCAGTATTATGTGTGGTGGAAACCTGTACCTTCCATACACCTGGTCATCAGGCATCCCGAAAAGGCTGGTTCTGGGTGTGAATATTCTGGCCCTGACTCTCCTCCTCCTCCTCCTTTGGTAGCCCACTGCCACTGCTGCTAGGAACGGTATGTTCATCCTGGCATCTGGCTTGTTATTTGAAAAGTGCGCAAATTAATGCTTTGCGCGTGTTCTAGGCGAGCGTGTGACCCGCGCACCCCTGGAATCTAGTTCCCACTCCAATAGCGTGTGGAAATTCCCACGCAGCAGGCATACAGGTGCGCTGACGTACTTGCGTGTGTAAGTGCCCGCGCACCCCTGAAATACACGTACATAGGCCAATCGCGTGTACGCGCACTTTTGTCCAATTACACGCGATGAAATACACATACATAGGCCAATCGCGTGTACGCACACTTTTGTCCAATTACACGCAATGAAATACACGTACATAGGCCAATCACGCGATGACACTCTGATGTGCAGTATTTCCACGTGTGTTCCGTCATCACGTGCTGAGTGGGGAACGCCCGTGCGGGTCACGTCAGATGCGCTTACGCGCTGAGGGACTCTGGTCCAATAGAATCGCGTATGCCTGCTGACGCGCTTACGCGCTAAGGGCCTTTCCTCGGATTTCACGCTGACGTGCAGGATTTTCACGTGCCAAATCACTCCGTATCAAGCTGGCCACCCGAAAACACACGGAACACCACGCTCCTGCCCAGAAGGCCGAGTTACTGCCCCCCAGTGCCCTGAGCAGCCTCCCACGTGCTATCTGCTGCTGCCTGCCTGCCTGCCTGCCTGCTGCCACCGTGCCCTGCCATTTGGTGCCTGCACATCAGCCATCTGCAGGGGTCCAGTTGCTGTGTCCACCCCTGCCTGAACTGAAGACTCCCAACTGGGATTACATCGCTCCACAGCCCAGCCCCAGGACCCAGTTGCCCACCCACACCTGCCTCTGGGGTTGCCATGTCGGGCACTTCCACATCTGGCACCAGTGGCAACCCCAGGCCAGAGGGGCAGAGGGGCACCAGCTTCACTGCCACCGAAGTTGGTGTCCTGGTGGAGCATGTCCTGGGGCAGTATGATGCCCTCTTTGGATCGTCCCGCGCCAGCAAGGAAGGACGGGAGAGGATCTGGGCCGACTGTGTGGTTGCCATCAACGCGGAGGGGGTGGCAACCCGCAACGTCCAGAAGATCAAGAAGCGCTGGGAGGACTTGAGGTCCAGGACCCTTGTGAAGGCCCGGCGCCTCGTGGAGGGGGGCCGGGGCCGCATGAGTTCCATCCAGAAGAGGGTCCTGGAACGCGTACGCCCAGCGCTCCACGCCCAGGTCCTTGAGAGGGAGGCCCGTCTGGAGTTGAGCGGTATGTGTCCAAGCATTACTGTGTGAGACAGGGCATGTTGCGGTGTGCTGGTTCTATGATACTTGCCTGTATGTGTGCCATGGGCCATGTATGCATGTATGTGTGCAGGGACATCATGGTAATGCATGTGCGACCAGTGATGTGTGACCCACATGGTTGTTGCATGTGTTGAAATGCGGCATGGGGAGCCCTATGCAGATTTTGGACATGAGAGCATGCCAGTCTCTGTACCTGGACATGGATGGGGGTGAAGGATGGGTGCTGGTGCCAGGTACATATATGGTAGCCATGTCTGTGTGCCTGACCTGCGTGTCTGTGACTTGTGCATGCCATGGATGCATGACACATGTGTGTGACAATGCACAGATTCAGTGACGCACCCAACTTACCCTTGTTTCGCCTGTGTTCGGTGTGTTTGGGGCCAGATGGATGTGACTGAGGTGAAGTGTGTGCATGTGATATGCATGAGCCATGATGCATGTGAGTTACATATCATTGAATGTTTCAAGAGTCCATTGGACATGCATGGAAATGTCCATTGCATGCACCATGCCTGTTACTGTGTGTGTTTTGACTGGACTGACCCATGTGTTGTGGAGGGACATGATGGAAGTGTACTTTGACAGTGGTGCTCATCTGCTATTGCTTCCTGTCTAGGGGACCATTGTACAGTAGCCTGATGCTTGTGTCCTTTGTCTCCCTCTACGCAGCGGCTAGTGAAGAAGAGGGCGGAGACGGCACTGTGGAGCAAGGCGGCGGGGATGCCCCCACGGCTGCAGCGGAAGGGGTGGGTGAGCCCCCACAGGGGCCTGCTATGGCGGGAGACGGTGAGGAGCCATCCAGGTTGGTGGTTTGCACAGAGGAGGAGGAGGCCGACACTGGTGCACACATGGGGCCTGGTGGGAGCATCCCTGCTGGTGCAAGTGGTGCAGTCCAGGGCCAGGGGCAGGAGGCAGCACAGGTCACCGTGGAGGGGCCTGTGCATGGCACTGTCCCTGACCCTGTGAGTGCACCACCATGCACCAGCAGGGATGCCCCGTCCCAGGCCCGTCCGCAGGTAGAAGGGATGTCCATGTCACCTGACTCCCCTCCACCTGCGGACGTGGTAACCCCTGGCCGCGTGGAGAAGGTCCTGATTGGGGTCGCGATGCGCACGGCTGTGATTCGTGATGACGTGCGTGCTTCCCGGGAGGAGCACGCACGTCATCACGAAGTGTACCGTGCCGACATGGCCCAATTGGGATCGGCCATGTTCGGGGGTTTCCTGCATGTGTTGGCCAATCTGACGGCCCTCTCCTCCTCTGTGCAGGCTATCCACCGGTCGTTCTCCTTGCCGTCTTCCGGCCCAGATGCCACCAGGGCCCCCTGTGGACCTGCCCCGACCAATGCAGCCAGCTCGGTGGGGATCCCATCCCTGCCACAGTTGGGAGTCGGAGGTCCAGCAGGGGTGGACAACACAGCAAGTGGACCCCAGCAGATGGAAGATGTGACGGCATCATCGGGCAGGGCACGTGCACGACGGCGTCGGTGGTTTCCATCAGCCTGGATGCCGTCGTGCTGGCAGAGGCAGTGGCGTCGGAGGCAGCAGCGGGCTCGACGTGGGAGGCATCATGGCTCGGGGCCATCAAGATCAGAGGGGCAGGCATCGGCCGGAGGGCAGGGCAACCCTGGGATGGTGGTGTGTTCCGTGTGGGAGGAGTTTGGCCAGCGGATAGGTGCGGAGCGGCAGCGGGCAGAAGAGGAGCGGCTCGCCATGGTCAGGGCGGAGTTCTCCATGCGTCGGGCATTGAGGCGGGCTGAGTGCCTCGAGGAAGCTCGCAGGGAGTTTGAGGTGGACATGGGGTTGTCCCTGCGAGACCTCGGGGCCAGGACAGAGTCCCGCCTCCAGGACATCGACATGGAGTTCGATGATGCCCTGGCCAGCAACATCACCAAGTGAGCCGCAGGACTTGCCCGCTGCCTTTGTATATAGTTATTTAGTTAGTTAGTGCTAGGTTTCCTTTATTTATTTTTATTATTTTGGACCGCTCGGACAATGGCCACTTTTTTGTACATATATTTTTCATTAGTTAGTGGTAGGTTTCATTTTTGGTGTTGGGCTCATGGACCCTGGAACATTCCTGTATATAGTTTGTTTTTTTGGGAGATACATTTTTTTAATTTCTTATTGTTTTCACCATGACGTAATGGTTTTTCATTAATTTCCTATGACATGATATTGCTTTGGACAAATTCATTTTTATTTTTTATTCCTTTGTTTTTTTGTTTATCACTTTTGTTATCGGACATGGACCATTTATTTACTTAGCCACATCGTTGTATGTTTGAAAAGTTCACTTATTTTTGGTATTTAATACATTTTTTATATTTTCTTACACTTGTGTTATTTTCTCATTGGTTTGTTACATGTCATGATATGGGTTTTGACATTCACTTGCACCCATTGTGTATGTGTGTGTGACGGACATGTGTTCTTTTGCATACTTGGCATTGGGGTTGTGTCATGTGATTGCATTCACTATGTGGGTGGATGCAATCCTTGCCTGGGTGTTTGTGCTGGGTATGCTGGCCATTACTGCCATGATTGTGTATCGTCAGGACCTGGGGCCAGGGGGACATGTGTGGGGGCCTGCTGGCAGGTTCCCCACAGTGCTGGGGGGTGGGGGTGGTGGGAGACATGAGTGGGGGCCTGGTGGAGGGTGCCCCTGGTGGCGGGGGGGTGGGGGTGATAGGGGACATGAGTGGGGGCCTGGTGGAGGGTGTCCCTGGTGACTGGGGGGGTGGGGGTGGTGGGAGGCATGGGTGCGGGCCTGGTGGAGGCTGCCCCTGGTGGCGGGAGGGTGGGGGTGGTGGGAGACATGGGTGGGGGCCTGGTGGAGGCTGCCCCTGCACTGCTGGGGGGTGGGGGTGGTGGGTGACATGAGTGGGGGCCTGGTGGAGGGTGCCCCTGGTGACTGGGGGGGTGGGGGTGGTGGGTGACATGAGTGGGGGCCTGGTGGAGGGTGCCCCTGGTGGCGGGGGGGTTGGGGGTGGTGGGAGGCATGGGTGGGGGCCTGGTGGAGGCTGCCCCTGGTGGCAGGAGGGTGGGGGTGGTGGGAGACATGGGTGGGGGCCTGGTGGAGGCTGCCCCTGCACTGCTGGGGGGTGGGGGTGGTGGGAGACATGAGTGGGGGCCTGGTGGAGGGTGCCCCTGGATGGTGGGGGGTGGGGGTGGTGGGAGGCATGGGTGGGGGCCTGGTGGAGGGTGCCCCTGGTGGCGGGGGGGTGGGGGTGATAGGGGACATGAGTGGGGGCCTGGTGGAGGGTGTCCCTGGTGACTGGGGGGGTGGGGGTGGTGGGTGACATGAGTGGGGGCCTGGTGGAGGGTGCCCCTGGTGGCGGGGGGGTGGGGGTGATAGGGGACATGAGTGGGGGCCTGGTGGAGGGTGCCCCTGGTGACTGGGGGGGTGGGGGTGGTGGGTGACATGAGTGGGGGCCTGGTGGAGGGTGCCCCTGGTGACTGGGGGGGTGGGGGTGGTGGGTGACATGAGTGGGGGCCTGGTGGAGGGTGCCCCCGGTGGCGGGGGGGTGGGGGTGGTGGGAGGCATGGGTGGGGGCCTGGTGGAGGCTGCCCCTGGTGGCGGGAGGGTGGGGGTGGTGGGAGACATGGGTGGGGGCCTGGTGGAGGCTGCCCCTGCACTGCTGGGGGGTGGGGGTGGTGGGGGACATGAGTGGGGGCCTGGTGGAGGGTGCCCCTGGTGGCGGGGGGGTGGGGGTGATAGGGGACATGAGTGGGGGCCTGGTGGAGGGTGCCCCTGGTGACTGGGGGGGTGGGGGTGGTGGGTGACATGAGTGGGGGCCTGGTGGAGGCTGCCCCTGCACTGCTGGGGGGTGGGGGTGGTGGGAGACATGGGTGGGGGCCTGGTGGAGGGTGCCCCTGGATGGTGGGGGGTGGGGGTGGTGGGAGGCATGAGTGGGGGCCTGGTGGAGGGTGCCCCTGGATGGTGGGGGTTGGGGGTGGTGGGAGACATGAGTGGGGGCCTGGTGGAGGCTGCCCCTGCACTGCTGGGGGGTGGGGGTGGTGGGAGACATGTGTGGGGGCCTGGTGGAGGCTGCCCCTGGTGACTGGGGGGGTGGGGGTGGTGGGAGACATGAGTGGGGGCCTGGTGGAGGGTACCCCTGGTGACTGGGGGGGTGGGGGTGGTGGGAGACATGAGCAGGTGTGCAGGGTAGTCCCCTGTTTTGTGGGCTGCCTGCAGGGGCCGTCGAGGGTGACAGGACCCACCCAGCCTAATCGCGTGTGTAACTTCGCACGCACCCCTGTAATACACGTACCAAGCCAAATCGCGTGTGATAATTCCCGCGCACCCCTGAACTACACGCGGCCAGGCTATTCGCGTGTGGAAATTCCCGCGCACCCCTGAAATACACGTACCCTGCTGTAATCGCGTGTGGGACTTCCCGCGCACCCCTGTAATACACGCGCCCAGCCTATTCGCGTGTGGAAATTCCCGCGCACCCCTGAAATACACACGCCCAGGCTATTCGCGTGTGGAACTTCCCGCGCACCCCTGAAATACACGCGGCCAGGCTATTCGCGTGTGGAACTTCCCGCGCACCCCTGAAATACACGTACCCTGCTGTAATCGCGTGTGGGACTTCCCGCGCACCCCTGAAATACACGCGGCCAGGCTATTCGCGTGTGGAAATTCCCGCGCACCCCTGAAATACACGTACCCTGCTGTAATCGCGTGTGGAACTTCCCGCGCACCCCTGAAATACACGCGGCCAGGCTATTCGCGTGTGGAAATTCCCGCGCACCCCTGAAATACACGTACCCTGCTGTAATCGCGTGTGGAACTTCCCGCGCACCCCTGAAATACACGCGGCCAGGCTATTCGCGTGTGGAACTTCCCGCGCACCCCTGAAATACACGTACCCTGCTGGAATCGCGTGTGGAACTTCCCGCGCACCCCTGAAATACACGCGCCCAGGCTATTCGCGTGTGGAACTTCCCGCGCACCCCTGAAATACACGTACCCTGCTGTAATCGTGTGTGGAACTTCCCGCGCACCCCTGAAATACACCTACCCTGATGGAATCGCGTGTGGACCTTCCCGCGCACCCCTGAAATCCACGTACCCGGCCAAATCGCGTGTGAGACTTCCCGCGCACACGTATTTTTTGTCAGCGTGTCCGTGTTTGTGGGTACCCCTTTGCACCTCATTTGTCCTGGAGGGCCACAGTATAGGACATTCATCATGGCAGTATATGGGTGCTATTTGTTGGCGCACCTTTTGGCGCACATTTCTTACAGCCGCTGAGACGCTACCGCCTGCTTTCTTGTGGCGGTCGTGTTTGTGCCTGTGCGCTGGTTTGAGCGTGCGCTTTTTTGACCTATTCTATTCCATGAATACGTGTCGTAGGCGAGCGTGTGGGCGTTCTGCGCACTTTTACCCTGTGCTTCCCCCGTGATGCCCACATTTTGGCAAGTTGTTCCCCATTCCGAGTGTTACGCCCCGTGTTCCGCCTACTTTTGTTGCGTGCGCCGCGCTATGTGCGATTTTCGCTGTGGACTGTGCGATTTTCGCTGTGACCTGGCGCATGCCGTTAGATGGCCTGTGCGCCAACGTGCGCCGCGCACTTTCTTATCGCACGTCCGATGGTTTTCTCACGCACGGCCTTCCATGAATCGATGTGCGCTGCTTTTCGTGCGATTTTCGCTATTCCACTGCGATTTTCGCTATTCCACTGCGATTCGCACATTTTTGGCCACTTGCGCCGCTCTAATTATTCCATGAATCGGCCTGTCAATCTGGATTAACTTTCTATGGGGGATAGGGAAACATAAGAGAGTTGACATTAGAAGAATCAAGTTTCCCTATGAAAATGGTGGTGTCTCCTTTCCAGATTTTAAATTTTATCATAGTGCTTTTGTACTCAAACTCGTACCTTTTTCAACCCCTATGTCTTTGATGATATTCCTACCTGATTTGACCTGGAAAAAGAAATGGTATCCCCAATTAATATTAATGATCTGTTTTGAATTTGTGGGCCTGTTTCCTCTGAATTTCCAAGCCCTATGAAAGCATCCACTTCTGCCTTGAACGGTTTCCTTTTCCCATTTACTAGGTCTCCATCACATGGGTTCACACATTATTTATGGCATAATAAATCTATCACTGTGAACGGTATCAGAACTCTGGCTAAATAAAGGTATCAGGTTTTTTCATCATGTTTTTTAAGGTACCAATCTGAGATCCTTCAATGATTTAAGAGATAATTTATTTTTAACCTTGTCTGATTAATGTTTACAATAATCTAGTTAATGCTTACCTAGGCACATTTGATAATTAGGCATATAATGAACTAAAATGTGATTGCACACAAGTACAACATTTAGCCATAGATTCTGAAGTTAATCGTGCTACATTTTACAATCTATTTTTGCATGTCAGACCTTCAAATAAAAAATGAGACTCTCAAACCCAATGGGAAATAGATTTTTGATGAGAAAACCTGTTATTATGATTCAAGATAAAACTTTGCATATAACTTTCCTTACCCTGATGAAGATTCAAAAGACTCATCTTGGAACAGATGGGAAATGTTGGAATTTTAAGAATTATCCTGGTTCCTATAAACACATGTTTTTTGAGTGTTCACATATTCATGGTTTTTGGCAGGATATTTGGAAACTGTTGAATAATATTTATAAAATAAATGTCCCATTATCCCTCTTAAATATTTTTTACTAGGCAGTATTGCGTTTAGTGATGGTGTACTGGATCCTTCATTCATTTTGTATGATTTTTTATTGTCATGGAAATTGGAAACAATTTCAAAATGTCTATGTTCCAGGTTGATGCAATAATATATGTCATGTACAAAGACCTGACCATTGCATTGACCAACGTCATAATCATCAGCTAAATTTGATGCCAAATTGATCCATTTCACTAATTATCTAACCTTTCACAACATGTCTGCACATGGCTCATGAACTTTTTGTGACAATATTTAGCCTATTTAATATTGGCTGAACCTAACTCCAATTGTGGCTTTTGCACATGGTTGTTTTCAAATAAATTCATTACATTTCTCCCCACGTTGCCCACTTTCATAGTGTATCATGTGTGTATTTTGTACTTCGTCTTCCCCATTGCTCCATTTTACCTCTCGACTTATGTAGTTCATAATGTAAATACATTTGATAATATTGCACACTAGATGCAGTATTGTTGTTTATCTTGTTTATATTTCTTATACCTTACGAATCACATGACTATTGTCCTACCATATGCTGAGTTATTTATACTGTATTTTTGCACTTTGTGATTTTTTGCTAACATATTTCCATACTATGCATTTATGGGTGTTTTACAATTACTACTGCTTGATCATATTTTCAATCATTTCAATAAAACCTATAAAACTGAAAAAATCCACACAAAAAGTAATTTATAAAACCAGTGACATCAGTGATGTCATGCATGATGTAATTAGAGATATCACCAATGATATCATATGAGATGTCATCATTGAGGTCATACTCTGAGCAACAAGGGGCGCATAGTAAAGGTTTACTTGCTCGAAATGTGATTGCTGAATTTGAGTTGTTTTGTTGTGCTAAATCTGATCACCTTAACTCTCTCCTAACTAATGTTTTTTTTTCACTGAACTTCCAGGGCTTTGTTATACTATAGTTCTTCTCGACCCACTAGACATTGTCTTTGACTGTGGTCACTGTATATGTTGCACAAATACGTTTATTTGGTGCCCACTAGTCATGGCCTTCATCCATGACCAGTGTCCTCCAATTTTGGTCATGGCCAGTGACCACAGCCTTCAGATATGAACACTGTACATGTTGCATCGATAGGTTTCTTTGAGGCCCACTAGCCATGGCATTTCGGCCATGGCCACCATTAGGTTTCTTTAGTGCCCTTCGGATATGGCCACTACAAGTATTGCACCATTAGGTTTCATGGGTCCCACTAGCCATGCACAGTGGCCTCTGAACATGTTGCACCAATAGGTTTCTTTTCGTCCCACTAGCCATGACCTTCGGCACAGAGATCCATTCACACCTGCCTAGGAGATGTGATCACTGCAGGTGTAATATTGTTTTTTTTGTTTCAATTTCTACCCATTCCCACATGATTCCCCTGTTATTACCCTGATACAGGTAACAAACTCCACAGACAGTGGTATTGACATAACCATGCATGCAGGAATCCCCAGTATGCCCTCGATAGTGGTTGAAAATCCCAAACTCTTCCCTGTCCTCACAGGTGCTCACCAAGTGCCCCCTTCTCTTTACGTGGTCCTCCCTTTCCCCTCAATTGGTTTTTCCCTCCCTGGTCCTTTCCGGACCATTACCCCTTATCAGTGTTTGGTTTGTCTGATGCATTTTATTTTCCGACGTGGACTTGATTGAAATTCGAGTGCTGAAATTCAGGGGTTTTATTGTGTTACATATGATCACCTTAACTCTCTCCTAACAAATGGGTTTTCACTGAATATCAAGGATTTTTTCTATATCTTAGTTTCCTCAGTGCCACTAGACATGGTCTGCTGTGGCCTCTGTAAGTGTTGTGCCAATGATTTCTTTTGGGCCCACCAGCTATGGCCTTCAGCCATGGCCAGTGGCCACAGCCAAACATGTTGCATAGCTTCTTGAGGTATCACAAACTATGGCCTCTGGCCGTGGCCTCTGTGCGTGTTGCAGCAACACCATTAATCTGATACCAAACATTCATTGCCACCTGCCCAGTAGATGTAGGCACTACAGATGCTAAACCTTTTTTTCTAACTCCTCATCCCCATGATAATTTCACACTAATCATTCTGAATATCAGAAATGCCTGTGGTAGAATAGCGGCTCAGAACTATAAAGTCATCCATGGCCTCAGAGGCACTCAACATGTGTCACCCTTCTTTTTTCCAGGACCCCACAATCCACTCAATTGAATGATCCTTGTTTCGTTACCCCCATGCATCTCTTATTGCTTCATGAGACGCACATTCTTTTCTGAGTGTGGCACTGCGTCTGTAATCTCGTGAGGTTCATGTGGTCTTTCCCTAATAAACTGACAAATGTCTACCTGTAACTGGCTCCCCAATTCACTCCTGAATTCCGAACATCACTTGGTGTCTTTTCTCCCACTCCTGACTGTTAGCCTGATGTGATTGCTATTGCTATTGCTAATGGTAATGATATTTATATAGCACCTACGGCCAGGCAATCTAAGGGCAGTCGTTCAAAACAATTAAAGTTCCCCTGGGATTGACTACATAAACAGAATGGTTTTGAGTCTATTTCTGATGTTGAAAAAATGATATCAGTCTCTGTAAGGTCGTGTGGGAGTTCATTCCAAAGCTTGGTCCAAATCTGCCCAGCGGTTCTGGCACTACGGCTGTTCAAACACTACAGTTTTTCTCTGTGGGAACATTAATGGGAGTAGGCTGAAAACTGTGTTTTTATATTTTTTAATAACTTTTTTCATTTTTTTTATGAATTGTTCCCCAAATGTCCAGTTTGTGAGGGGCCCTTGACTCATTTTTTGTTTTAAAAATGTCATCCAAATCCATACAAACGTTACCAATGTCTCTCAACCTCTCTGCTACAAATAACCAAGACCAATATAAAGGATAACATGCCCCCGCCTAGAAAAACGTGAACGCGAGCATGTGCCACACTCAGAGCCGTGAACACCAGCCTGCGTGGCGTTCGGATGGATGTGTGAATGTTAGCTTGCCCACACCTGGACTGATCTCTAAACACCAGCCTGTGCCACACCTAGATAAAGTGTGAATGTTGGCATGACCACACCTGTATGGAGCCCTAAACATTGGCCTGCGCCACGTATAGATCGGAATGTGAGGGCCAACAAGTGCCACACTCCTCAGAACTACGAGTGCTAGCATTGGTAAAGGTCAGGTAACCCACTAACCTATATAAGCTCAAACTCTGCATACCTATCTCACTCAAAAAACTCACACAACCATCTCTCGCACAACCAGCCGCACGCACTTCACAACACTGCAACAACACATAAGCCGGAACAACAGCACACGCGGACTGACTCCGATCCGATACCCGCACCAAAGCTCAGCACCCGGTGTATACTGAGTTGAAGCTGCCAACAGCACACCACTCCTATCACTATCCTACTCCCTTCTTCAACCTACTAACCCATCCCACCTTTATCATTTACAGATCCGCCTGAGCGTCTGGGGACCAATTCCGTTGGTGACGGTGCGCGGTACAAATACCTTTAACATTTAACATTTAACAAAGGTTTGAAGGAGCAGGGGGCACCCTCTTCTCTGTCGAATATTTAAAAAAACTACTGGATGGATTTCCCAAAACCAGTCAATAAAATGATGTCAATGCTTTGTGCTCAAGTTATTTTGTATTTGGTATAAATCTACTGTGCAATTTTCACATTACTGTTCAAAAACTGCACTTTTTATCAATGAGAAAATACATGTGCCGAAAACAGTGGTGTTTTGGTTTTTCATTTTTTAATATATAATTCCTGAAATTTCCAGCGGGCCCTAGAGAAACTCTTGGCTTTGAACATTTCATCACAATCCATCAATCAATTCAAAAGTTATTAACAATAGACATTTTAGAAATACATGGCTGAATTTTTCATTTCTGAAAAGCCTCTCAGCCTCTGCTGCAAAGCACAATCGGAGGTATACCTATAATTTTTGGGAAAAGGGCGGCCCACTTCCCTGTCAAATAATTTTAAAATTACCTGACAGAATAACTGCATCCCCTCCAGTAAATCGAGTCAATGCTTCATACCCAAGTTGTTTCTTATTTGGTCCAATTCCGTCCAACAGTTTTTGGCTTGCGCTGACCATAAATGTTGACTGTTTCTCTATTGGAAAATGAATGGGACTAAGCCGAAAACAGCATTTTTTTGCTTTTCTAAAAACATTTTAATTTTGTAACAAATCTTTCCCTAAACATGCAGTCTGGGGGGCCGGGACAAACATTTTGTTTGAAAAATATCATCGACATCCATCCTGCAAGTCAAAAGTTATTAGCAATCCAATTTTCGGGTTTTCTATGGAACTAGGTTCACACCTTAACTATAGTGTGGCAACTGACATGTTTGCTCATGCACACAGCCCAAACCGCTGGGCAGTTTTGCCCCAAATAAGAAACACGTCGGAAATGAAGAGCTCCAAGGAAATGCTTTATTGGTTTGGCTCATTGTTTTTTTGTTTTTTTTGCAACAGAGCAGGGTGCACTTTGTACCCAAACATGTAGTTATATCTACCATGATGCGTTGCTGGTGGAAATGTTTTTTTTCATTTCTGAAGGTCCGCTATTACACTATTTGAGATCAATTTCCAAATCAACATTGCAAAGTGACATAAAATGATACAAGGGGTATACATCAGGCAGATTTGAGGACAGGGAGCGTGTGGGAAGGGTAAGGAGATGAAAAATTGCCACGAACAGCAACAAAAATAGAAAATACTCAACAACTATGATATATTGAGAGGTGGCATTTAATGTAGTTACGAGTTAGTGAAATATGAGTATTGAATGTAGTTACGAGTATGTGGAATATGAGTATTTTAGCAATTTAGGAAGCATATTAAAATTATATATTCAAAATGCTTTGTAAATTAACTTAAAATGTGTAGGAGGCTGTACTAAGGTGCTTCAACATTCTGCGTTTGTGTTTTGAGATTGAGATCTGTTTGATTGAACTTTGTTTTGTGAATATAAAGGGTGACACTGAGACACATTTATGGGCGAACTGTGGTTATATTTTTGTTCGCTTTGATTGGATGTGGTTTTCATGTAGTCTGAAGGAACACTTCTCGATTTAGTGTTCTCTCCCATGAGGTTCTTGAAGTCAGGCTTTATACAGAGATTTTAAAAGAAGCAGCGTGCACAGAGATTAATCTGCTCTATTTTGCATTCATTTTCAATTCGTAAGGAGAGACTAACGAAAAAAGCATACAATTGAAGACATGTACATCATTAGGGACTGTTAAACCGTAATCATATAGTGCCTCGTAATTGTGAATATTGGCCTAAACCCATTTGTATTACGCAGAAAACCGTGTTTGCAAAGTTCAGATTTTGGGTTAAATTTGCTGCCATTTTAAGACTCATCCGCCATTTTGATTTCAGCTCATGTTCCATGTTCTAAAATGGTGGACTGTGTTTTTGACTTGCAGTCGAGCCAAACGACATTTGAGTTTCATTAATGCTTAGGTTGACTAAGAGCCGACAGTTTAACCTATGTAAAGAAACCTTTCGCTTCATACGACCTGCCATTCAAGTGTTGTCTGCGCTCACAAGCCTCATCCTCATATAAACACCAAAACAATGAAGAGTAAACGTCGATCGTATGCTTTAGCCAAACTGCATTGTAGTGACTCTTGGAATAAGGCTTACTGTGGATCCGAGAATCTCCAGCATCATTGTATTTTCATGGACATGCACACTTGTTTTAATCCTTTGTATAATATTGTAACATCTGTCATGTGAACTAGGCACAATCTCTAGCCTGTGAAATTATTAACGTGTCGCAAGGCTGGACAATATTGCAGAAATCGTATAAATATGCCTGTGTTTAGATGTCCAGCACTCTCGCTCCACACTGTGTCAGCTGGTACACACTGCGAGGTGTTGGGAGCTAGACAGCTATCTGTTTTGCTTTGTAAACTGTACAGTAATGAAAGATACTTGTATCTTTTCAGCCCATGACTGGTGTATTTCATTTGTGGTACTCAGCCTCATTATTTCTTTGGTCTTTCAGATTGCGCCCGAAATAGGAACCCTCAAGATTGATGCTACCTCGTTGAAGAGAAGACGCGGCTATCGGACAGGGATCGGATGCTGAGAAAAAAAGGGGCACAAAACTATGAGACGCGATACCTCGACAGTACTGCGCGATCCGATCCCTGGGCGGTGAGCACGTGGTCCGAGAGGGCATCTTGACGAGGGTCCATATATCGAGGCGGGCAGTTTCGCCGAAATCACCAACCACGAGGGTCCTTTGTAATCCGATCGGACCTCCTCAGTCCTTTGTAATCAGGTGAGTCCTGCCCCAATTCCTAAGGATCCTGATGTTTGGTTGCAGATGTGTCCTCATAAGCACAAACAACACCAGGTAACACCAGTGATCTGACCTGCCTGGGAAATTGTCTGCCTGTTTCAGTGGTTTATTCTGCAGAGACAGAAAATCTTTGGAATTTGGCTGACCGGCGGCACAGGAGGGGCCGCCGGTATGTACTATGTACTGTAAGTACAGCATTGGTAGTATAGTGTTCAACGATATTTGGCACAGAAAAACTAGACATGTTTCCGAATTTCAGTGGACGGTCAATGGTAGTTTTGAGATTGCCCGAATAGAGTCTGTATTGTTAAAGAAAAAAGCTAGACCTGCAGCATTTGATGTAATTCAGCCTTGGAAAAAAGAAGCTATGCAGCAATTTAAGAGTAAAGAGAAGCATGCTCGTCGTCATATGTCAAATTCAGAAAAGGCATTATTGTATGATCAAGAGAAACAGTCAGAGTGTAAGAAACATGGATAGGGCTTTTCAACTTGGTGTACAGAAAATATATCCATCTAAAGATTTTCATGTCTCAGATTAACTTATTCATAAGCTTTTAAATGAACGAAGGCCTGGTGCCACTGCACCACCTCCTTATGTACCTCTTCCTGTTGTCTTACCTCTTCCTGTTGTTGTACCTCCTCCCGTGGCAATCCCTTTTCTTCCCATTGTTCCTCCACTGCCAGCTGCTGCTCCACCTCTTATTGTTGTTTCTCCTTCTGTATTTCAGCCTGTGTTTCCGCCTTTGTTGCCAGTGGTAGTGTCTCCACTATCTGTTGTATAGGATTTGTCTACTCTCTCTTTCCCATGCGGTTCTGCTCCGCTTGTAGCCGATGAAGGGGCAAGTGCTGAATCTAAAGTAGTGACTCATAGTACAGTTTCTAAAGATAAGAAGTGAGATTTGTATGCATGGGCTAAGCAATGTATAGAAAAAGGTGAAAAATCAGCCGTTTTAGCTACACTTCCTGATCTAGAAAGTATTCCCGAACAGAATGTTTTTATTGAGGGGATGGGAATACACTTGGCTGTAATGTGGAATAATTTTACGGACATGGATGTCCCACAAGGGTTGAGGGATTTGAATGTTTTAGCTTATTCAAGGGATACTGCAGAGAAAGTAAATGAGAATATCAAGGGGGTTTTTGAGTTAAGGAGGGAGTTAGAACGGTTACAAAATGATGAAGTAGATGGTGATAAATTGGACGCTTTGTATGTGCAGAAACAGTTCTTTCCTCCTTATGAATCAACAAGTGAAGAGATGTAAATTTGCACAAGAGATGCCCTTGGATGGATTTTGGATTTGTCAATATCTCCCATAGATGTATATGAGACGTTTAGTCAGCATACTCCAGAAATGCAGAAGAAAGTGTTACGGGTAATGGTAGAATACCTGAAGGATGAGTGTATGAAGAAAAAGATTTGTTGTCCCGCAGAATTGATGATTATTTATAAAAGAGCCTTTCCGCCCGATATTGTTTCCACCACTTTAGCGCTCAATCTGGCTTTTTTCCTTAACAAACGTTCGGAGTTGCCTACTACTCAGTTGCCTATGAGAGAGGTTCCTCCGACATTTGTTCCTAAAGTTGAGATTCGAGCGAATGCCGCAACAGGCACAACAGCTACTACGATTGAAGCTCATTATGTATCACAATTTGTTCATGTCCCATTCTCCAGACAGGAAGTGAACACTATTAGGCAGTCGATTCCAGACATTAGGAAAAATCCAACAGGGTTTTACAAAGAAATAGAATCTGTTTTGCATTCGTCAGTTTTTACCCTAGGTGATATAGACTTGTTGTTCCCTGTGATCCTACCTGCTGATTTATGGAAACATATTAGGACTGTAGATGATTAAGCAGGGCTGAGTGACATATAGGTTAAGTTGGTGCGGTTAGACGGAGAAAGGAAAGCTGGTAAGAGTCCACCACAGGTGATACTGACATTGCCTGCCAGAATTGGTTCCAGAGAATAATATTGTTTGGGACAAACTCGCTGCTTGTACCTAAGGGAAATTTGAAGGTGCTACTGAATTCTTGAATCGGTTCAAACAATTATTTTCAGACTTTAGCGGACAGGATTTTAGCACAGAGTCAGGGAAAAGGTTGTTTGAGGATATATTTGTGCATGGATTTTTTGCTTGCTATCCAATCACAAATCATGACTTCCAAAAGTGATTGGCAAGCTAAATCCCAGTCTGAAGTATTGCATATGGCTCAGTATTACGAAAATAGAGTCAATAATGAAAATGAGAGGATTGAAAAGAGAAAGGGAGACCTGAAAACCAAAGTATTTTTGCAGCAGGTAGTTAGAGGACCAAAGGTGGGAGTACACAGTTTAGAGGCCAGTTTGTTCCACAAAGAAATACACAGTTGGGTCCTGTACACATGAACCAGTGTGCTTATTGCAAACAAGAGGGTCATTGGCGAGCACAATGCCCGATCCTTCAGCAAAGGTCGAATAACACATATGGTATCATGGGTAGACGATCCAGAGGTCGACCAGAGGTAGGGGGTCCTGGTAGAAGCCAGTTCTCTCAGAATCCACAGTCATTCTCGCAAGATAGTCAGCAACCTAGTGCAGATAGCAGATATTTTTCGATAATCCATCAACTGCCTACCTTTCTGAAGATCTTGGGCCTCATTGCACGGTAGGAGGTAACCATGCTGCTATTAGCGGCATGGCTACTCCCTTACCACATACCCGGTAAGTCCCCATTCCAAATACTATTCCCCATTCCCATTTGAGCCCCCATAGGGCTCAATGGGAATGGGGAAGGAGCTAATAACGGTACTGCAATTTGCGGTACCGTTATTAGCTCTGAAGTCCCTCAGCGGGTCCCATCCTTAACGCCTGGTCGACGAGGCATTAAGCACGGGACCCGCTGAGGGACCTCGTAGTAGGGCGCTAAGGGATTACCGGCACCGGTGACCTTACCGGTGCCGGTAATCCCTTAGCGCCTACCCTGTAATGAGGCCCCTTGTCTTTAAAGATATATTGTTTCGTTAGGACAGCCCGAAGCAGGGTCTGGAACCAGTACCTATTCCCGTTTGTTTGTTTGTTTGTTTGTTTGTTTGTTTGTTTATTGAATTTATAAGGCACACCAGACCCAAGAGTAGCAGGGCGCTGAAGGATATGCGAAGCTTACACATGTTACATAGTGTACAGGAAATAAATGAAAAGTCACATTACACAAGAAATAATACAATATACAAGACTTAAGTTATGCAGAGAGGCATCGTTATTTACATTTTAGTAACTAGGGACACAATTTATAAATATACAATCTAGCAACAGGCCGTGCAAACGTACCACAGTTTCAGAGGAGAACTAATTCTCAGTCAAGCTGAGGTGAGTGATGAGGTTCTTTCTGAAGAAAGAATAGGGGAGGTCAGCTCTCAACTGGTGTGGCAGAGAATTCCAGAGTTTAGCGGCCTTCACAGGGAAACTGTTGCAGCCAATCTTAGAAGATTTGAATCTGGGTACTACCAGACAGTTTGTGTTAATGGTTCTAGTCGGTCTGCTGGAGGTTCTTCTAGATATTCTGTCAATTAGGTAACTCGGTGCCACATTGTGTAGTGCTTTATGTGTCAAGGAGGCGATTTCTAGTTGTATTTTGTTATGGGTAGATAACCATTTGTGATGACGTCTGATAGCAGAGATGTGCACTCTTTTGTTAATGCCTAATGCAGCTCTAATGGCATTTTTTTGTAGCATTTGGAGTTTTTGGATAACGGTTTTATTAGCACTGCTGTAGAGGGCATTGCAGTAGTCTAGTCTTGATAGGATTAATGCTCTGGCCAGTATGAGACAGCTATTATTAGACAGGAAGGGCCTACCTGCTCTGAAAAGCTTACAAGAGTAGGCTGTGGTGGACACCAGAGAATTTAGTTGTTTAGTAAAGGACATTGTTGCATCAAGATAGAAACCCAGAGTTTTAACCTCCTTGGAGACAATGGTGTTATTACCGTCAATGATGAAGGAGGCATATTCATGCCCTAATTTGGAAATGTTGGCGGGGAGCCGAGGATTATCAACTCTGTCTTGTCATCATTCAGGCATAGACCATGAGTGGCCATCCGTGCCTGAATGATGAGATAGATTCAATTCACCAACGCCAGGTCCCTATCATGATCCACAGAAAGAGGGAGGAGAATCTGAGTGTCATCCGCATAGTTAGTGTAGGTGACACCCAGAAGGTCCATATCATCGAACAGTGGCTTGGTGAATATATTGTAGAGAGTAGGGGACACACAGGAACCCTGAGGGACACCACACATGATATGGGTAGGATCCGCAGCTGCAGAGGGTGAGAATACTCTGCTAGTTCTGTCACTCAAGAATGATTCTATCCACTTAACAGCGCCTGTGGAGAAATGGGCTGCTGTATCTAGATGCCTACAGAGGACCTTATGATTGACCAGGTTGAATGCAGCTGAGAGATCGAGTAGCAGCAATAATGCTGTTTTCCCTTGATCTCTCAGCTCATCGATCTGAGTCTTCAGGTCTTTCAGTGCAGTCTTCGTCCCATGTAGTGGTCGGAATCCTGACTGTCGGACCCCTAGGAGTTTGTGCTGTTTGAGGTGTTTCTGGATCTGTAAATATGCATTTGTATCTAAAATTTTAAGTAGAAATGGTACCGTTGTGATGGGGGCGGTAGTTGGTAGCAATAAGTGGGTCTAATGTTTGCTTCTTGAGAAGCGGAAGCACCCATGATTGTTTGAGATTGCCTGGGACGGTGCCGGAGGCAAAGGAGGCATTAATCAGTTTGGAGATGAAGGGGGGAGGTCTCTTGCAGCCTCTTTTATGATGTGCGCTGGGCAGATATCTCCTTTGCAATTAGACGGTTTGAGAGAAAGGATGGTTTTTTCCACTTCAAGGATTGTAGTTTTTGTGAAGCAGAATGTGGTATTTGGGTCAGAGATATTTGCATTTGGTGGAGAGTGGTAGTTAGTTGGTAGAGGTAAGTTCAGAGAGTCTTTCTTGTTTTTTTATTTTGGTTTGGAGAGTGTTGACTTTGTTAGTTAGTGCTTGTTGTATCTCTGAGCACCAATTTGTATCTTTGATGCAGCTATCGGTTGGAGAGATAGGGGACTCTAGTTCTTTGAGGATTGTGAATAATTCTTTCATACTACAGTTAGAATTAGCTATCCGTTCATTGTAGGAGTTTCTTTTTGCCTGGCATATTTATTTTTTTATAAAGTGACGCAGTGGACGCTAGCTTCTATTTGTTCTCATGAGAGGGGCAAAGGCGCCAGTCAGTTTTGCATTTTCTTTTGAATAGTCGCAGGTCCTTTAACTGTGAAGTGAACCACTTGTTGAGGTGTAGTTTAGCTTTACTAGCTCTCAGTTTGAGGGGGGGAGAGGGTTTTGTCCAAGGTGGAGAGCATGATCTCATTATATTTTTGCACCATAGTGCTTGGGTCAAGGTTGTCTGGCAGAGAATTTAGGGTAGGTAGAATATTGGGGATCACACTGCCCATATTCTTGTTTAAGCGGGTTAGACAGGGTGGCGCTTTTTGTGGAGCTATGAGTTTTTCTGGTAGTGGAGAGTGTCAAGGACACAAGGAAATGGTCAGTCCAAGATAGGGGAAAAATGGAGGTAATGGTGGCTGTGCAATTGTCAATCTGAAAGGGCCCTACAATGAGATGAAAGTGGGGAATAGGAAGCATCTATTTTTGATAGATACAGGAGCACAGAAGTGTTCCATTGATCATGAATGGGTTCCAGATATTCCATTGTCAGGGCAGAATAACGTTTCTGTAGGGTTTTATGGCACGGCAGTGGTTAGTCCGGTTTTCTCAGCCGGTACCGATTTCACTGGGGCCATTCAAGGATCACTGTCCATTCCTTCTAATGACGAATTGTGGTGATAATTTGTTGGGGTTGAATATGTTGAAGGAATTAAAGGCACTAATTCATTGTTCTTCACAAAGAGTACGTTTGACGATTTCACCCCAGCGATCTTCTGCCTCACTGTTTTTGACTAGACCTTTACCGCCTGAATTTAGTGAAGTTCCGGCATGTTTATGGGTGGTTGATGACAATGATGTCGGCATTTTGAAAATTGAACCTGTTAACATTTTTTAAAGTCAGGAGCTAAGTTGCCACGTATTCCACAATATAAGATTTCAGTTGATGGTGAGCAGGCTCTGAAGAGCATAGTTTCTGATTTTGTCCATCATGGAGTAATAGAGGAAATTGCAGGAAGTGTGTGTAGAAGCCCGATTTTACCGGTATATAAGAAAGGGGATAATGTGATTCCTTTTCATTTTATTATTGATTTGCGTGCTATCAATAAGATTGTTGCTCCACAATTTTCAATTGTGCCTGATGTAACAACGATATTAACAATGATTCCAGCTTCAGTGTGGTGTATCTTAAGAATGACTTCTTTAGTATTCTCGTACACGTGGATAGTAGATATTTGTTCACGTTTACCTTAGGGGGATGCTTGTTTACATTTACTCATGTGCCACAAGGGTACACAGAGAGTCCGAGCATTTACAGTAGTCTCTGAAAGAGCAGCTCGATACACTTGAGTTGCCTTCCACTTGTACATTGTTGCAATACGTTGCGATCTTCTCTTAGCTGCAGACTCAGAAGTTGCTTGCAAAGAGGGCACTGTTTTGTTGCTTATTCATCTAGCAGAGCATGGGCATAAAGCTTCATTGAAAAAGTTTCAGTATTGTCAACAGGAGGGAAGAAGATTGACACCTGAACGGATGTAAATCATCTCTAGCATGTCTGTCCCAAATACACAGAAAGAGGTCAGAGACTTGATAGTAATCGCTTCTTACTGTAGACAGTGGATCCCTAATTTTTCACTAGTGATAAAACCAATGTTGGCATTGAGAAAGAAGGGCATTTCTTTTCCATTACTGTCGAACTTGGAACACCAGAAAGCTTTTCATCTGCTTAAGGCTGCAGTGTTCAGCACCAGTTTTGGGCACACCAAATTATGATAAGGCCTTCGTGTTATATGTGCATGAATGTGATGGATGTGCTTTGGCTGTGTTAACGCAGGAACATGGGGGAAGAATAGACTGTGCAGTTATTTTTCCTCCACACTTGATCCTGTTGCATGCGCTTTGCCGAGATGTTTGAGAGCTGTCGCTGCTGTTGCTGTGTCCGTAAAACAATGTGCGGGTATGGTTTTAGGTCACTCTTTAACCGTAATGGTACCCCACACCGTAGACGTTCTATTAAACAGAACGCAAATGCATCACCTTACTTCCACACGATTAACAAGATACGAACTGATCGTATTTGCACCACATATTCAAATTAAGAGGTGTTGCGTACTGAATCCGGCTGAATTATTGCCTCTCCCGAAAGACATTACTTGCAGTGACGAAATGTCACATGACTGCCTCTATACTACAGAGCAAAAAACCAAAGGCAGAATTGAATTAAATGGTACACCATTGAAAGATCAACAAGGGGAGATGTTTTGTGATGGCTCCTGCTTCAAATTTCCAGATGGTACATCCACTGCTGCTTATGCATTCACTACATTAAGCACGATTGTGGAAACCAAGAGAATTTTGCATAACTCCGCGCAGGCCGCAGAGATTATTGCATTGACTCGAGCTTGTGAACTTTCCAAAGGGCTTACAGTAAATATATTTACAGATAGCCAGTATGCCTTTGGGGTGGTTCACTACTTCGGTAGACTAGGGGCAAAACGAGGTTTCTTGACCTCACATGGAACTAAAATCCAACATGGTACTTTGATAGTTCAGCTACTCTCAGCACTTGCGCTTCCTACTCAACTAGCAATCATGAATTGGGCCGCACATCAGAAAGTGACAGATGATGTAGGGAGAGGAAATGCTTTTGCTCACAGGATAGGTAAACATACTGCTACTGATTTATGTTCAGAAATATATATAACAAAAGAAGCTATGAATACCTGTACAATAGATGAAGGAATCGATTTGATAAAGAATATTCAAACTGATGCTACTCCAAAAGAACTCAAACACTGGTCTGAGGGTTTAGCAAGTCTGGATAAGGAATGTTGTTGGGTGGATAATGAAAGAAAAAGACGTATGCTACCCGATGCTTATGTCACTGCCATGGTTACAATGGCTCATGGGCCTACTCATATATGTGCTAGAAAAAATTGTAAATTGCTAGAACCTGTTTAGGTAAATTCAAATATTTTAAAAACTGCTGAGCGTTTGGTCCAAAACTGTATGGTATGCTTACAGCATAATGTGGGGAAGGGTACAGTGACATCAAGGGGTAGTTTTGGCCCCCCCTATGTGCCCTTTCAGGTAATACATTTCGACTTCATCTAAATGGTACACTGCTACAACTACAAGTACGTTCTGGTAGTCATTTGTGCATTTAGCAAGTGGGTCGAAGCTTCCCTGTGAAAGATGTCACAGCAATGACAACGGCGAAAACGATGCTTAAGGAATATTTTCCTCGGTTTGGTTTGCAGAGAGTCATCTGGTCGGACAATGGTCCACATTTTATTGCTGCTGTTATTCTGCAAGTATGCGCTGGATTGCAGATCGATAAACAGTTCCATTCGGCTAGACACGCTCAGAGTGCCGGACTTGTAGAATGCCATAATGGTATCCTGAAGAACAAGCTAGCAAAAGTCTGTACTAGCAGTAACCTGAAATGGCCAGATGCCTTACCAGTAGTTTTACTGTCCATGCGGACGACCCCACAGACTAGAACTGGACTCTCCCCGTACAAGGTTGTGATGGGGAGGCCAGCTAATATTTGGAACCTACCTAAACCCAAAATACTGAAAGACGTGGAGCATATGCTTCTTGCTGGATACTGTGACCAGTTAACTCAAAACTTGTATTTGATTTATCAACAGGTGCGAGAAGCCCCCCAAGTTAAATACGAGGGGTCAGGTCATCAACTTCGACCTGAGGACTGGGTGCTTACCAAAGTTTTCCAAAGAGCATCCAGCCTCGCACCACATTGGAGAGGACCTTTGCAGGTCCTGTTGGCCACACAGACTGCTGTACGAGTAGAAGGAAAACGACACTGGATACAAGCGACGCACGTCAAAAAAATACCTTTTCCTTTGCCATTCGACGAAGAAGAAAAGAAAGAAACTGTTTTTTCTGCATCGCATGATAAGCTTGTCTCAAACAATGCCAAGGGTGTTTTGTAGATTCTTTCTGAGCCCATGGGGCCTGGGGAGACTGTTGCTTTGTCTTTGAATTCTTCTTTGGATCTTTTTGCACCCTTGAACAATCTTGCTTCTCTTTCACCACTTCCATCAGGAAGCAAAGACACTCTGTTCGCAGATCACACCGTTCCTGGAGTCTTGAGGTACGATCTGCGTCCACGGCACTAGACTTACAGCACAGAATGGCTGTTCCCACGAGGAATCACTGTTGAGCTAGTCCCTTGCCACTCTCTCACTGAAACATAAATATGTGGCCGGGACCGGCAAAGTTACTTTCTCGCAAGATAAATCACATGGTCAGCAGATCACCATCGCACAAACTTAAGAAGTCTGTCGCAGAAACCTTTCAAAATGAACTTTGAGGAACAATGCCCATCACTAACTCTACTCGTACGAAGCAACCAATCGGTCTTGTGGCTAACAAAGACATTGAGCATCAAAAATCAAGGTTCTTGAGGACTTACTGTTTTCTTGTGATAATGTTAACTGGTCTAATAGTTGTACTAGCATTTGGGCTTTGGTATATTGAAAGGGTGCGTCCACTTGTGATTTTGTTACCTACCAAGAGTGTCCCACTATGTCTTCACCTTTCGTGCATCTGCACACTCTACTTCTAGGGACTCCCAACACAGACAGAGTTACCACAGTAATACACTTCTATTAATCATGAATGCGATCAATGTGATTCTGAACAGAGCGAATTGCTGGATATGTTTGCATTGCCACAGCACGGGGAAAAAGGGTTGGGCTAGTATATTCATCTTCTTCCTTTAACTACTGCATGCTACGCCTCTCTAAGGGCACGATTCTTTGGTCGTTGGAATGATAGCATCTCTGGGAACTTCAATGGGACTAATTTGAATGAGTTTGAAAGACGAGTTCTGACGCCTCTGGGATGTTCCCTTTTCTAGACCTTTTCAAGCATTGATTTCTTTTAAGATGGCTCCCGTAGGCAACCGGGATGCCATTGTTATGCTCACCTGGTCTCTGCGGAGGCATTGGGGCACGGTTCCAGCCCTCCCTGAACTTGAATCACCTCCTTCAGGCCTCTCCCTCAGTAGAAAAGCTGTGAGCGGTGGTACGTGGCGATACTGCTCCTGTGTGGAGATAAGAGTGTGTGAGTGTGCCAATCTGTGATTGTTGTACCTCTCGAACCCTTCACCCCAAAGTACGGTTTATGTGGGCATACGCCGGCCCATAAAGCTTGCATGTGAATTATGGAAGATAAGCTCTCCGTCATGATACTTCTGGCAGGGGCGTGTCGAACGGGATCTAGTTCCTTCACTGATCCCTGATAAGGATTAGTCCAGTCCAGCTGTGACTATGCTTCTCCTTATGAATGGTAAGTTTTTCTTGAGCTCTTGTGATGCTGTTTGTTCTATTTAATGTTGTTATATGTTGCTCCTATTTATGCCCGCAATAAAGTCTCTCTTGTGTTTTCTTCCCCTAGATGGAAATGCAGCCTCAATGCAGCTGTGAGATGCGAGACGCGGCTGGATGGAAGATGGATGCTACCAGAATGTTCGACAGCAGGTAAGTGATGGTTTAAGGAAAAGCGCAAAGTATGGCGAAACCTGTCTTCTGTTTTTACTTGCATGTGCTGCTGTCGACAATGGATCGTGTCATGCTGCAGTGCCAAGAGGAAGATTTCGGCATTCCGGAAAGTGTAAAGATGAATACTTGGTTCGCCGAAGAGATGTACAGGTAAGAACAGCTTCCCCCAGTTGGTAAATATGCTGGCAGGAAGCAGGATGTCCAGGAAGCAGGATCTTCAAAGGTAAGTCTAACCTCAGTTGACGGTGAGCGTTACGCTGCTTGCAAGTGCAGAATAACGCAAAGCGTCTGTCTTGAGGATCGGGACAGCTTATATAGCTAAGATCGTGGACACGCCCATTAGGGCCGGCACACCAGCCACACCATGCCACTCCTAGAGAGTGAGCATGTGCAAAGGCAATCTATTAGCAGCCACACCCAAGAATACACTTGGGGCTGCTTAATAGATGGCATGTTCAAGGTTAATGCATATTGCTTAATAGATGGAATGTTCAAGGTTAATGCATCTGAAGTGTTATGTCCATCATAAAAGCTTTTTGGTGTTAAATGGATGTTCTTGTTTTACTTTACATGAACCTGGTGCCAAAGGTGCCAGGACAGTGTCCACCTAGGTCTCCTGTGCATGCAACCCCCGCATGCCTATGCCCCTGACTTCATGACCATGACAGCCATGCCTCCTTCTTACACTATCAACCATAGCCCCAACTCTGTTTCCTTCTGCATACAAAGGGATGCTTCTCAGTCAATGGGTGCTTTGCAAGGTTGTACCAATAATGCAAATCTGACTAGAGAGGAGAGACCTTTGTATGTAGGTGATTCCATTTATTTTGACTGTGGCAATGAAGCTAATCCTTGGCTACCTAGAGATTGGCAGGGTACTTGTTATTTGGATATCTTGCTACCAGGGGTATTTGTAGCCAGCACCTCTGAGGTCTCTAGAGCTTATCCAAGGCGAGACAAGAATGGTGATACTCCTTCGCAGGTCATGGGAGATGTAGCGAAACTCCTTTGTGCCATTTTGGGGACAGATCATGAACTCCGAGGATATTAGGAGACTGACAAGAGGATTGGAGGTAAACATCAACAGAACCACTGATATACTATACAATATGACGTTGGAACAGAAAGCAATTAGATTAGTGGCTCTACAGTACAGGATGGTGTTAGTCGTCAACCTAGCTGAGTGTGGTGGAGTATGTAAATTGGTGGGATTGGCTTGTTGTGTTTTTGTGCCTGACTCCTCCCCTACCATATGCAGGGCAATACAAAATCTGCACGTCCTAAGTACAGAAGTACATGTTCCCGACGGAAATTGGGATCTTAGTGCTTGGTTCTGGGACTTTCTACGGTCTTGGGGATGGAAACTCTTTTCAGTCTTAGTGGTAATCCTTGGTATTCTATTATTCTTTTGTTGTTGCACACAATGCCTTCCTGCCATATATTTGATGTTAGGCAGATGTTGTGCGCAAACTGTAGGTACATTGGGACCAAATTACATGACCTGAGAAAATGAATAATGTTTTGTAATAAAGGATATCACTGTCAAGGATCTAATGGCGATTGATATATATGAAAAATGCGATTCAGGATGTACGGACATCGAGCCATGGGTTTTTGAGTAAAACGAATGGTTGAGTAAAGCTCATGTCTCAGGCCAAAAGGAGGGTTTGTTAAACCGTAATTATATAGTGCCCCCTTATTATGAATATTGGCCTAAACCCATTCGCATTACACAGAAAGCTGCATTCGTAAAGCTCCGATCTTGGGTTAACTTCGCCGCCATTTCAAGACTCATCCGCCATTTTGATTTCAACTCATGTTCCATGTTCCATGTCCTAAAATGGTGGGCTGTATTTTCGACTTGCAGTCGAGCCAAACGAACTTTGAGTTTCGTTAATGTTTAGGTTGACCGAGAGCTGACTGTTTAACCTATGTAAAGAAACCTTGCGCTCTCCCCGTACAAGGTTGTGATGGGGAGGCCAGCTAATATTTGGAACCTACCTAAACCCAAAATACTGAAAGACGTGGAGCATATGCTTCTTGCTGGATACTGTGACCAGTTAACTCAAAACTTGTATTTGATTTATCAACAGGTGCGAGAAGCCCCCCAAGTTAAATACGAGGGGTCAGGTCATCAACTTCGACCTGAGGACTGGGTGCTTACCAAAGTTTTCCAAAGAGCATCCAGCCTCGCACCACATTGGAGAGGACCTTTGCAGGTCCTGTTGGCCACACAGACTGCTGTACGAGTAGAAGGAAAACGACACTGGATACAAGCGACGCACGTCAAAAAAATACCTTTTCCTTTGCCATTCGACGAAGAAGAAAAGAAAGAAACTGTTTTTTCTGCATCGCATGATAAGCTTGTCTCAAACAATGCCAAGGGTGTTTTGTAGATTCTTTCTGAGCCCATGGGGCCTGGGGAGACTGTTGCTTTGTCTTTGAATTCTTCTTTGGATCTTTTTGCACCCTTGAACAATCTTGCTTCTCTTTCACCACTTCCATCAGGAAGCAAAGACACTCTGTTCGCAGATCACACCGTTCCTGGAGTCTTGAGGTACGATCTGCGTCCACGGCACTAGACTTACAGCACAGAATGGCTGTTCCCACGAGGAATCACTGTTGAGCTAGTCCCTTGCCACTCTCTCAATGAAACATAAATATGTGGCCGGGACCGGCAAAGTTACTTTCTCGCAAGATAAATCACATGGTCAGCAGATCACCATCGCACAAACTTAAGAAGTCTGTCGCAGAAACCTTTCAAAATGAACTTTGAGGAACAATGCCCATCACTAACTCTACTCGTACGAAGCAACCAATCGGTCTTGTGGCTAACAAAGACATTGAGCATCAAAAATCAAGGTTCTTGAGGACTTACTGTTTTCTTGTGATAATGTTAACTGGTCTAATAGTTGTACTAGCATTTGGGCTTTGGTATATTGAAAGGGTGCGTCCACTTGAGATTTTGTTACCTACCAAGAGTGTCCCACTATGTCTTCACCTTTCGTGCATCTGCACACTCTACTTCTAGGGACTCCCAACACAGACAGAGTTACCACAGTAATACACTTCTATTAATCATGAATGCGATCAATGTGATTCTGAACAGAGCGAATTGCTGGATATGTTTGCATTGCCACAGCACGGGGAAAAAGGGTTGGGCTAGTATATTCATCTTCTTCCTTTAACTACTGCATGCTACGCCTCTCTAAGGGCACGATTCTTTGGTCGTTGGAATGATAGCATCTCTGGGAACTTCAATGGGACTAATTTGAATGAGTTTGAAAGACGAGTTCTGACGCCTCTGGGATGTTCCCTTTTCTAGACCTTTTCAAGCATTGATTTCTTTTAAGATGGCTCCCGTAGGCAACCGGGATGCCATTGTTATGCTCACCTGGTCTCTGCGGAGGCATTGGGGCACGGTTCCAGCCCTCCCTGAACTTGAATCACCTCCTTCAGGCCTCTCCCTCAGTAGAAAAGCTGTGAGCGGTGGTACGTGGCGATACTGCTCCTGTGTGGAGATAAGAGTGTGTGAGTGTGCCAATCTGTGATTGTTGTACCTCTCGAACCCTTCACCCCAAAGTACGGTTTATGTGGGCATACGCCGGCCCATAAAGCTTGCATGTGAATTATGGAAGATAAGCTCTCCGTCATGATACTTCTGGCAGGGGCGTGTCGAACGGGATCTAGTTCCTTCACTGATCCCTGATAAGAAACCTTGCGCTTCATACGAACTGCCATTCAAGTGCTGTCTGTGCTCACAAGCCTCATCCTCGTATAAACAGCGAAACAATGAAGAGTAAACTTCGATGGTATGCTTTAGCAGAACTGCATTGTAGTGGTCTTGGAATAAGGCTTACAGTGGATCCGAGAACTTACAGCATCATGTATTTTCATGGAAATGTACACTTGTTTTAATCCTTTGTATAATATTGTAACATCTGTCATGTGAACTAGGCACAAAGGAATCTAGCCCATGAAATTATTAACGTGGAGAGAGGCTGGCACAATATTGGCACAATATTGCAGAAATTGTATAAATATGCCAGTGTTTAGATGTCCAGCACTCTCTCTCCTTACTGTGTCGGCTGTTACACACTGCAAGGTGTTGGGAGCCAGATAGCTATCTGTTTTGCTTTGTAAACTGTACAGTAATAAAAAATAATTGTATCTTTTCAGCTTGTGATTGGTGTATTTCATTTGTGGTACTCAGTCTCGATATTTCTTTGGTCTTTCAGGACGAGCACTACAGGGGAAGCTCTGAGAGGCAATAACATTCAGTGGTGGTTCAGCAAACCCAAACATTACAAATGTAATAGGGGAAATGTGGCGTTTGTTCGGGTAAATTACCCCTGGATAAAAAGCTGTTCATATTTAAGTAAGCAATGGCATTTGGACTAATTGTTTAATGGGGAAATAAATGTGCCACTGTTAAAAGAACGAGCCTACTACCTTGATCATGATAGAATGTTAAGATACGGTACAAAGCTATTGTCATTGGAACATCTGATTGATGCCCATCATGTACCTCTGGCCGAGAATGTACTTATGCAAATGAGGTCTCCTGAACATCGTATGATCATTTTTATGATGTGACTGAATGTACTGCACCTGAGGGCTGGATGTTTTGGCTTGTAAAAATGAAGCTTTGTGAGTGCCACTCATGGAATGCCGAAAGCCTGCTACATTTTATGCTGATCTGTACAAATATCATATTCATAGAGTGTGGCTAAGGGGTCATTCTGTTATGTATAACATTAGAAGCACTGCTGAGGCAATGCTATTCCTTTTATGTGTTAACAATATTAAAGCTTTAAGGGAAATAAGCACATTTGTGAAAGCAGCTTTTTTAAAGATTGGCAGAATATTTTAAAGACATCTGGAAAAAGTGCACACTTTGCATTTTGTACTACCCATTGGCAATCAGTACTTTTTAAAATATCTTTAAATAGAATATAGAGCTACCTTTTCTATTCCACTGTTTTTTGGTGATTAATGGCGATGAGGAATAAAAATATATATTCTCTCTCTGTTTTCTCTTCTATGAGGTTCTGGAAGTCAGGCTATGTAGAGAGGTTTTAAAAGAAGCAGTGTGCACGAAGATAAATCTGAACATTTTTCATTAATTCTCGATTCGTAAGTAATAACTAATGAAAAGAGTATACAATTTAAACATGCACATTATTTATATGTGTTAAGTGGACAATGACAGTGTGCCAATGTTTGTTGTTTGTTGAGATCGAGAACTGTTTTATGAAACTTTATTTTCTGGGAAAAAAGGGCATCACTGTAACACGTTAATGGTCGAGCCATAGTATTGCTGCAGTTTGTTTTCATTGTATAAAGTTTTAACCTGATGTGAATGTACGGTTCTCGTTTCAGTGTACTCTTCTGCATGGCTCTCAAGGTTTGTGTTTTTACTGATCTTGTAAAAGTTGATTTCTTGGGATTGTTTATTGTTTGATTTGGTTGAAGGTTGGCTGTGAAGGATATAAAGAAGGTAGATGTGTGTTGTCAGTTTGAGAAAGAGGCAGTGGCACTGGGATAAATCTACACTATTTAGCATCATTTATCGATTTGTAAGATGTGACTAGCGAAAAGAGTATAGAATCTAAAAAAAGTAAGTTATCAAATGTAAAAAATGAGTTCGAGTTCTGTTTTATGGATGGTTATTTTCGGAAAATAGAAGATGTTTGGATATTAGTTTGATAAGTGTGATAACTGTGATTCTCCAATCAAATTGTAAGTTGATGATGTTGCGTTAACTTTCTTATGTTTATATTTAAGTAAGTATGTTGTTGGCTCTTAAAAGAGCCTTTGGTTCTTCAGTGTCATCAATAACCAAGAGTAGGTTTTAGATGCCAGTTTGTTGTGCCATCTATTAGTGACCTAATTAACTCACCATGTTCTTTTTTCATTAGAAAGATAATTTTATTTCCAAAGGAATAGAAACATGTGGATCCAGTGAGGAGAGGCTAGCCACATCTTGAGCATGAGGCAATTGTTTTCTTCAATACTGTCTAAAGTGTGGGTATGGAAAAAAGAAACACACCCACTGACATTTTTGTTAAACATCATCATTGTCTACCGAGCTTCCTGCTCTGCTGGTAGGATCACTGTAGCTTTCTTGCGAATTGAGGTCTTCATCTTAAATGATACTCTCATTACCAACATCACCTATTTTGTACACTAGTAAGCTCTTTAATTAGTCCATAGAATTGTCAGTCATCAATGGACTGTGTTATATTGGTTCAATAGCTGAGTAAATGGAGGTGCTTGACATTCTATCAGAAACGTGTCACTTTCAAAAAAGAGTAGGGCACCAATGAAAAATGAAATAGAAAGTATACCTCCTTCTCTGCCATGAAAATATGTTTTAGTTTTTCATTATAAGCAGAGGAGAGGAAAAGAGAATTTTCTGTGTGGAGATTGCTGTTTTTGCATTGCTGGAGAATGGATAGCTACCATGAGTGGTTGAAGGAGAATTTCCCCTCAGAGAAGAAAATCTAGGAGGAGGACACTAATGTGCTGCCACCTGTAGGAAGTTCCAGTTCTGGATTATTTGAGTTTGTGTTAATATAAATGTAAACGCAAAATAAATATCCTTTATAGAGATCGTTTATGTTTAAGGTGGTAAAGAAGATGGTATTGAAAGTGAGAAATTTGACTGAGGTGCTTATTTTTTAATGATGTTTTTCATTTTAACGTTAAGTTCAGGACTTGGGTGAGTGGTAGCATGCATGCCACAGAAAGGGAAAATTATGTCACTATGATAATAGCAGTGAGTCCCTCTAGTGAGGTGTGTTATTGGATCTGGCAATATCATGAGTTTATGTTTAATATGTCCTTCAACTCTTCACAAAAGTGTTATTGGCGTCAATAGTTTGGTTAGTAGTGGGTGCAGTATTAGTAGTATTTTTAGAAGTAATTTGAAGGCAAGTGAGAAGGAGGATTGTCCAGATGTCATATCAGGATGTGTAATTGAAATAAAGGTAATGTTACAGAAAGAAATTAAATACTGACTCTGGGGAAAGTTGCAGTGGTGAGGAGATTTTTTCTTTTGAGGTAACGAAAAAAAAGAATTCCCACCAACACCTTCCCTCCCAAATACATTTTTATTTTTAAATTATTGTTTTGGCCCATATGTTTTAAAATTGTTAGTGCTGTAGGTGTTGCTTGAAGAGGTCATGACAGGTAATTGACTAAGGGGTTATGCATTAAATTAAGGTGTGTGTTTATATGTTTTCCATATGGTTCTATGTGAAAAGACTCATGTTAATGATTACCAGAGATAAAGACGGATTTACAATGACCTATTTTCTCTTGATCGCAAAACCAGCATTGTTTATCATTGTCAACAGTCTTTTTCTCTGGAAAACTTTAAAACGAGTTGTTTTTTTTCTTTTTTAAATATACGGGGGTTTTAGCCCCTGAGCTCTCCATTGCTCCTCTTCACCACCTACTCCCACACTCCACACTGTATTCCCCCCAAATCCTGGAATTTGCCACCTAAACTCCCATCTCTCAGCCCCTGCATCCTCCCTCCCCACTCAAGACACCCCAAACCGAAAAACACTCAGACACACCAACACGCACTCTCACACACACTTACCCTTTGTCCTCGTCCTGCACTTCCGCCTCTTGATGAGCCTGTAAGCCCCTGCACGCACTGTGCGATCACCGAGCGGTCTTTCAAAAACCATCTTTTTAATCTTGTTCTTCCCCTAGAACCTTCCATATAAGTATTTTGCTTGAATGAACGGGGCACTCTTAGTTTATTATCCGTTTATGTAAACAAAAAAAGATTGTTATCAATATGGCATTTTTCAACATGGTATTTTAAAAAAACAAGGTTGCTAATGTGAAAGTTGCGAAGATTGAGAAAAGTCATAGGTGAGCTTTGAAAGTGTTTTAAATGTATGAGATGGGTTACTGATAAGAATGTCTATGAAGTGTATGAGTGTATGAGGTAAGTGGTTGGACACCTCTCACACTTAGTGGTATTTTAACAAAGATAGTTATCAACAAAACTATAAAGTAACTTTGGCATTCACTGAGCTTGATCAAAGTTATGAATTTTGAGATGGTATTTTTAGTGCATTAGAAGCTGGGAAGCACCAGATGTTTAGAAATGGGGATCTTGCAGGTACTTAAAATGCTTCAAAGGGGAGGCCTGTCCTGCAATTAAAGTGTTTTTGACTGCAATATTCAACAGCGATCTTGCACAATGGTGAGTTCATTTTTTTACTCATTTTCACATAAGCAATAATGAGAAAAAAACTGATAAGAAAGTCTCAATGTGTGGCTCTTTATGAATTCACTGTTTCACTGGGTCACTCTTTGCGGTTCAGGTGAAGATAAATGTTCTAGCACATTCCTCCAAATACATGTTAGCAGCTCATCATTCTAAAACCTATCACCTACTTACCGAGTTATACATTTGTAAGGCACCAGTACTTTAACTTGTACTTTTGAACAAGGTATTGATTTGTTGTACTGTGGATGAACTGAAGACAGGACCAGCATCATTATAGCAGACATACTTTGGATCACATTCACTATTTCAGAAGACTGCTGCTGGAGCAGGGACAATAAATGTTATGCTTTCCAAGGAAGTATTCCTGGAAAAATATGGAAAAGATATGTCTCTGTTTCAATCAGTTGCCAGTCAAAAGCCAGACACATTGTGTGTATCTTTTCGATGAACATTCTATATACCATGTACAAAAGTTGAATATTGAGAGGAAGGTGTGTCCTGACAGAGATGATGTGTGGAAAGCACATTTCTTGTATTTGGTTGCATAGGTTTGATCTGACCTTACTGAATGTCAGCTCTTGTGTAAGAATTGCTTCAGCAGAATGAAAATAATTGCGATGCCCTCTAGAAGTGTTTTGAACAAAATGGAAGTTTGTGATTTTCCCTCAGCTCTGAAAAACCTTCAATGGAAAGTGAACTAATGGGTGGTGCAATTGAATTATATCAATTGCAGCAATTAACGGGTTCAATGATTAGTTTGTGGGAGAAGATGTTAGAGGCTTGATGTTAACCAATGCATTTTCCTTCTGGAAGAGGTCGTTGGTTGGATGAACGCCCTTCACCCATTTCTACATCAGAATACTGTTGTACACGCAGGTATTCTGAGGACCCAGGATTCAGGACAAATATAGAGTGCATTTTCCATTTGTTGTATGAGAGTGAGATCTCCACATTTTGCTATTCAGTATCACAAACACTAAAGACTGGCACATGTTTTCAAAACATCACTGATAGTGAAATGGTGCAGAAGATGAAAAATAAGGATGAGCCTCATTACGAGTTTGGAGGCAGCCATGGTGCTATTAGCGCCATGGCTGCCTCCAAACTGGGGTCCGGGTTCCTTGAATGAGGAATTACCTGGTCATTCCAACCTTGGAGGACCAGGTAATTTCCCATTCAAAAAACCCATCCCCATTCCCATTTGAGCCGCACAGGGCTCAATGGGAATGAGGAGGGAGCTAATAAAGGGCCCGTTAATAACGGGCCCGTCATTAGCTCCCTGGTCCCCTTGCGGGACCCGCAAAGGACATCTGGTCTGACCAGACGTTCAGAGTGGGTCCAGCAAGGGAATCTCGTAATAGGGAACAATTTGTTTACTGGCACCGGCACCATTACCGGCGCCATTAAACCCATTCCGCCCACTTCATAATGAGGCCCGATGAGGTGTTAGAAAGCAAGATACATATTCTTGATAACATGAGTGGAACTAAAGTGTCCTGGTGCAGCCGTCATTCAGAAGTTAGGGGCATCCTTTGAAAAGTAGGTCCATCTGCCTTGTTTGTAACTCTGAGTTGTGCAGAGTATGCATGGGATGACCAGGCAGGTGTTATTCTTGAAAGCAACCCCTCTAAATGTGAGGTAGAGCACATGACACCAGCTGAATTCTGTGCCAAGGACCCTGTTCTTGTCTTTCACTTTTGAAACCATTGTTTTCTCGCTATACTGCATGACACACGGTGGGAAGGGACCTATTGTATAACTGGGGTTTTCAGCTGATGGTCTGTGTTCAGCAATTAGCAGGGGCCCACGAGGCTGTCAATACAGGGGGTCATTTCCACATCCCAATCTACAATAGTGGTGTCGACAATGTGCTCACCAGGGAACATGTGTTGTCTGGGAGTGCACATGTTCCCACTGATGTTTGTAGGTCCTATGGTCACCATAGAGAGGGGGATGCCATGAGGTATGGAAACTGACAGCAGGCAAAGACAGTTTGTGCTTTTGCCTCCACCGGGGTGGTAAGTAGTTTTAATTCTGTTCAATTATCCCCAATCCCCTCGCGGACCACACAGAGCACTACTGAGTGTTGTCATGGAGCATCACAGGAATCACAAAGGATATAGTTCATTCAGAATGGTTACATCTGGTGTGTTCCCATGATCTGATAGCTATGAGTCCTGGTTGATTGTGGCATGCAGTCTCCAGGGGTATGCATCCTTCCATATTCCTGTGGTAAAGGGGAAGATAGGCCGCCCAAGTGGGTGCCTAATTTGCTGAGTAAAGGCGGGCCTGTTCAGGTCAATTGACATGTGCCCCATTATCTCTGATGATTTAATGGAACTCTAAATGTGCTGCCTTGATAGGTCATGGCTCTTGTGCATTAAGTTTATAACCACAACAGCGCCCCAGCCAATAATTCTTTGTTACTGGAGGAATGCATTTTTGGGTGGAGGGAAAGCCATCAGGGCCCATCAAAAATCATTGTCTGTGGGGATCTTAACCTTCAAATTGAGCCACTCATCACTATGGCAGGGCTCCCGGAAGATGAGGACCACCCTAGGAGAATGCATAGATTTGCAAGAGATGCAGTAAGTAGGTTTATGACCTCTGGCATGTAATGGTTGTTTTTATAGCGATCAGTCAGCAAGCAAGACCTATGGCTTGTATGTCAATTCCAGCATGATAGACAACATTTGTCTAAATGTGGAAGCCTGGGTCCATCTTCATGTTTCCTAGGGTGTTGAAGAGGCTGAAAAGTGACCATAATACAATTGTAGCCCCCCTAATGGGCCACTCTCTGGTGTAAGAGGGGAGGCCCATAAGTGCAAGCCAACTCTAATGGAGGCAGGAGGCGATGAAAGGCGCCCCATCAAGTGACATACATAGGACCTTGATTTAAAAATTACAGTGTTGTACGCATCTATCCTGCCTCTGCTGGAGACCCTCTGCCTCAATGAGGAGTCCAATGTGGATTATTTGCTGCAGGTGTATAAAAGCATTATGAGTGTTTTAAGTAGAGGCCTGAGTAAACCCAGGTCTGCTACTAATCGCAGAGCCAAGAGTAGAACACCCTGGTTATGATGGGTCTTGTCGAGCAGCCACAAAGGTGCTACTCGAGTGAGCTAGGTGTCCCAGGGATCAGGGCTCAAGTGCCCTTGTGGCTGCAAGAGCGCAGTACCGTACATTACTTATGGGGAAAAAAGAGGAATATGCTGCGTGGCTCAGGGACAGCCTTTTCCTAACAGCTAAATCTGGGGATGCCAAATGTTTCTGGCATCATGTTATTGCAGGATATAGAAGGCTGGACTTCCCAGTGCAGAATAACATCCCTGAGGCGGCTTGGGTCTCACACTTTAGAACCCTGCATGGCTAGGACAGAACCCCTTATGGCTCTAGCCTGGAACCCACTGCTCTCTATAGGCCAGATGTGAAGCTGCTGCCCCATTGGTGGTGGGGATGCACGATATCAAGAGGGCAGTAATGACCCAGAAGCTGGGAAAGACCCTGACCCTTATTTAGTTTCCATTTACTAGTTTAGGCAGGAACCGACTAAATGTCTCCCATGTCTGCATATGCTTTTTAATGCTCTGCCGGTCAGTAAAAGTGTTGCCTATTCTTAGACACAAGCAATTCTTGTCCCTATATTTAAGAAGGGTGACAGGGGCTGCCCGGCCAACAATCGCCTGATCTCCCTCCACAATGCAGGGGGGTGGGGCTGTTTGCAAAGTCAGTGTTGGGTCACTTGGAGGCCTGGTGCCAGGAGCCCGGGGCCGTTCATCATCTCTAGGCTGATTTTCAACAATGTGTCAGCACGGTTGGCCATGGCCTGTGGCTCTCGTCGATACTGCAGAAGTAAACTGTGCTATAACCTATGAAGATCTATGTTGCGTTTGTGAATTTGAAGACTGCTTTAGACAGTGTACCGAGGGCAGGCCTGTGGGCCGCCCTGTCTAATTTAGGCCTGCCATCTGCCATACTGGGTGCAATCCAGTCACTGTACTGAAATAACAGAGAAGTTATTAGGTACTCATGGGGTGGCCAGGTTTCCTTTAGAATAGAAATTGAGGCCGGAGTACGGCAGGGCTGTGTTTTGCCCCGACCCAGTTCTGCCTCTTTATTAACAGAGTGATTGAGTTGCTATTGGCCAAACAGACAGGTGCCCTATCTCTGGTGCTGGAGAAAATCCCCATTCGGTTACTAGCCAATGATGCCGTATTGCTTTCCTTGACCCCCTCTGGGCTAGGCAAGCAATTAGCCATTTCTGAGAAATTTTGCACGGCCAATGGAATTGAAATTAATTTGCAGAAAACTCAGTCCTGGTGTTTTACACACCTTGTATCAAGAAGCAAATCCACCTGAAAGTGGCTTTGAGAAACAGACCAATTGAAGAGGTTGTGAGCTTTGGTTATTTGGGGGTCCTTTTAACAGCCAATTGTGCCTGGAAGGAACAGTTACAGCTGGCTTGTTTAAAATTGGGCAGGAACTGTGCAACCCTATCCAGATTCATCCAGGCACAAGGGGCAGGTGCAGTCAGTGTAACCTTGCAAATTTATAAGAGCCAGGCAAGGCAGGCAGCTCTGTACCGGGCCGAACTGTGGGTTGTCTGCAACCTAGCAGGCCTCCAGGCTGCAGAACAGAAATTCCTCAAATCAGTCTTGTGGCTCAAATGCTGCAGTACTGTGGGAATTAGGCCTACAGAGTAATGGGTCTATAACTCTGCTGAGGCTGGTGTTCCTCTGGACTAGATTATTGTCCAGGGGTAAACTGGCCCAATATAGGAGAGCGGTCATTGATGTTCTGGCGTGCTCGGGTGGGCCAAGCCTACCTTAGTTTGGGCCATACACAGGGGGTTGTCTGCTGTGGGAATGGATGGCTACTGCATCCAAATTCTATCCCGAGGAACTTCAAAGATTTATTCAAGTAGGCCTCTAGGATTAGATGGAGTGCACGCTCGGACACTCTAGCTCCCTACTTGGCAAGGAAATTAACCCCTGGGTTTGAATATTACCTGGATTACATGCCCCCTAAACTAATGAGGGCCCTGTACATGAAAATGGGCATTGGCATACTGCCTTTGGCCTCTATCAAGCATTCTTGGAATGCATCTTATCCGGCTACTAGCCCGTTTTGCCCTAGTGCGGTTGAAAGCATTGAGCACTTTGTTTATTCCTGTCCACCTTACACGCATGTGAGGAAGAAATATTTGCTACCCCTAGTTATGCTCTCTAATTCTAATAGGACATCGTTGGTGTTGCCTTTCTGTCTGGCAACATTTTTAACACTTCTATACACTTATATACAATTTTTTTTTTACTTTTTCCACTGTTTTCGTGCTCGCAGACATTGTCACCCATACTTCGTGAGCCCATGCTTCATGAATAGTTTGAAACTGCATTTTCATATGTTCTTGGACGTTTTAAGCTGAAAACAGCTCCTACACCTATTTTTACTCAATACATTAACAATCTAGGACACAGCACATGCTTGGAAGAATGTTTATTTTCAGAAATGGCATCCGCTATTGCCATCTCTCCTCCTCAGGAGCCACCACCACCAGCTGGAGGGCCTAGACAACAGAAGAACTGCAATAATTCAGAAAGCAATTAAGAGGACCAGGATGATGAGGTAGAGGAAAGGCCTACCTCTAGCACCCACAGAGAATCATGGTTGTGGCAGTTCTTTACCACTTTTGGGGGTGTACCAAAGGCCAAGGATACCAAATTGAAATGCACTGAGTGAAACATTGTACTCAGTCACAGACAACCTGGCCAGTACTCCTATGGGACCACCTCCATGCGCCGCCACACCAAATCCAACCACTAGGATGCTCTCATAATGGCTGTTCCTTTCTCAGGAAGTATTAGGCTGTCTTCCTCTACCTCAACTTCCTCAACCAAATCATGCGACCACACAGGCTACTCCTGTTGTGCACAAAATCCCACCAGCTACCTTACAAGCTATAAAAGAGGCAGTTGATGAATATCTTTCAAAGGCAACAGTACTCTGTATTTATTTCCCCATACCTTATATGTATTGCACGCCCAACATCTTCCCCAGTTCACCTGCTCCTCCTTAGCTGTGCTTGCTACCCCTTTCCATTCTTCCCACCCCACATTACTTCCTGGCCTCTCTTGCAAAAAAAAACATAAAACAAAAAAATAATAGAAACACCAAAGAAAGTCTCCTTTAAGATCCACCTTTCACAGTTAAAATAGAAGTCGAAAAAATAAGCTTATATACATCTACTTTACATTTATAGTTTGACTCAATACGATTCTCCAACATTCCCATTGACACTTTGTACTATGCTAATGGAAATAATGGACAATTGTATACTAGAAAAACAGAAAAAAATAGAACAGAAAAAATGTTCTCTCCCAAATACATTTCTACATAATCCAAGGCCCTTAATGATTAGCTGTGGTCTCTGTAGTCCCCTCTCTAGGCCATGCATTATTAAATAACCCGGATTGCATGTGCACACCATTGCACAAGACAGACTTTCTACACATTTTACTGTTATGTTTGTAGTACTATTTCATTGCTTGCTTTGAAAAAGTCACACATATATCCACCAATCAGTTTTACAAACAATAATACATATAACCCTATCAACATATGAAATTTCCATACCACCACTGAAAAATATTCTGTAAACCTTTTGCATATGCTTTTCACTCACTTATCCAAAAGAAATTGTACACACGGCTGCTATGAATGCACGTATGCATTGTGTAGTGAAAGAAGTGCATGAATGGAAAGAAAAGTAGGGATTACCAAGTGCTCATCCAAGCCAAGAAGGAACATGCAAGACATGCCAAATTGGGAGGCCACTAGCTACCTGCTGAAGCAGAGGAGTCCCAATGGTGTGGGGTACACATCTGCCAGATGGTAGACCTGCAATCCCAGCACTGAAGGGGGAGGGGGGGGGGTTTACTGGTGTCAACTACAAATAGGGCCTGGACCCTGTAGGTTCATGAGGAACCAGGCCACCAGTCTCAGTGGCATGAGTTTGCAGGCAAGGGATTAAGGAAAATGGGAACACAAAAGTAGAGTTTTCAGAAATTTACAGAGCATATAGAAGTCCAGCTCAAGTATAAGAAGAGCAGGAAGGCTGTTCCAAAGACATGCACTGGCTGAAGACAGAGACATGCCTCCCACTCTCTGTTTCAAAAAGCATTTGACAAGCTGAGTATTGGAGTACAGCAGTGGAGGACTCTAGCAGGGCAAAAGACAGGAGAAAAACAGGGCACAGGTGTCACAGTAAAAAATATCTCTGTCTTACTGGCATTGAGACACAGATTGTTAGCCACACACAATGCCTCGATGACGGTAAGACACTTAGAGCTAAAGGACATCAGGTGAGCCAGAAGGACGAAATATAGCCACAATTATATGATAAAACCCTGGGGTACTCTGCAGGTACACAGTGAGGTGGTGGAGTACAAACAGCCCAGTTGCAACTGGTAAGGGCAGTTAGTGATGAAAACTAATCAGCCAGTCCATTGCCCACTCCATGATGCTAATTGAATCATGTAACGTTTAATGATGATACAATTGTTGACCATGTGAAAGGTGCAGGAGACATCAAGAAGCACTGTCCTCAAGTGTACTGTACAACAATCATAAATACCATATACACTTTAATGATATCATTTCAACATATTACAAATATTGTACACTCCCACTACATTACCTATAATTACTATAAACATATTACTATAGCGTGGGTGGCCCGAGGCTAGAATCTTGGACATGCAACCAAGTATCTGGTCAATGCTCACAATCACCACATATAATGAAACCATATAACAATTATGTACAATACACCTTCAAATATCAAAACTTACCTGCCATCCATATGATGCCCATGGACAGTAAGAATTGACCATGTACTCGGCGGCATCTGCAAACCCTTATTTCACCTATAAAAACAGCTCCATATCATCCTTATTCCACTTCCCTACACTTACGATGCCCTTTTTAAGCCATCAAATAACCCCAAATGTGTTTTCCAGACTTTTTCCCCAGTGTTATCCAAAGACACCAGCGGCTACTGTCGACGGATCCGACATGGTGACCGTTTTAAATAATATGACGCACGTCATTTATTTAACCAACCAATAAGCGAGCGTGTGTGATGTCATCGGACATCACGCCGATCCCTCATTGGTCCAGGAGGGTGTCCGCGGCCCGTATAGGGAAGTGAATCTGTGGACTGAACCCAGATATCACTAATTTACCTTTACCTACTTTTTGTTAGTTTTAAAAAAAATGTACGTAAATTTACAAAAGCATGCTTTTGGGACCAAGCCGCTGCTCCTGGTGCAAATTTGATAAACATCCGTCCAGTGGTTTGGGTTGTTGGCATGGAAAATTCTTTTCCATTGCACCTATGAGGATTTCCACACATTTTTGAACTCCCCCTAAAACTTTGCCCACCCTAGATGGAAATGCACCAAACTTCCCAGAATCATTTCAAGGGGTCCATATACTTTGTTTGCAAAATTTGGTGAGGGTTCATCCAGGGGGGTGTGGGGGCTGAAGTAATAAGCCACACAAGAAATTTTCTTTCTATGAGTTGAGCAACTTAACCATAACTACATAGCTTCTACCGCAGGCTGTGTAATGTATTAATGTGCATATATATGTATATATATATATATATATATATATATATATATATATATATATATATATATATATATATATATATATTCAGTGAAAAAACTTTGTTAAAGGGATGTTATGGTTACAAGTAAAATCGAAAACCCCCTGAAATTCGCCAGTTATGGTAAGCTAAGCAACCATAACTCGCGCCACCACCGTGCACTGCTCAGACTAACACCCAGGACATCAAAGATGACATCACAAATGAGAGTAATAATGTCTGGATGATGCTGTGTCACCAAAGTAGCACAAAGAGGTACCAAATCCAGCCACTTCAATCCATGCACTCCATGCCAGTGCACTTCCACATGAGGGAATCCAAGATGTGCAGCCACTCCACAGTAATCTGCATGCACCTCCAACCAATTTATCCACAAGTCTCCCAAAATCTGCCTTCTGAAAGACACAGCCATAGCTATCTGCTCTCCTCTCAGGAAAAAGACTTTCTGACAAAGTCTGTCCTTAGACATCACACCCAGTAAACCTTACTGACCAATCCCTTCCCCTGCTAAGTCTCATTTGCATGCCTCTCAACCTCAAAATCCCTGTATGTAATCCGTGCCGTCCATGGACAAATCGCAAAATCTGAGAGTGGGGAATGAAAATTTAAATCATGTGAGGTTGGCACTGAAAAGAGCCGTTTTACATTTTTTTTTTTTTAAAGAAGCTTCAGAAACACCTTTTATTTTGTACATTTTTTTGTCTTTTTTTTCCTTATTTTCCCCCAAATATTTTCACATTAGCTTCTCCAAAGCAATCCTTATGTTCCAAAACAGCAAGGAAAAGATAAAGACATTACCAGAATCAATGTTGTCATGATTGCAAAAGAACATGCCAGCTCTATTCATAAAAGCAAACATGCCTTGGTTAATTAAACACCTAGCAACATTTTGCTGAGGACGAAAAACAGAACTGTTATCCCATACTGCCCTATGTATCAAAACAGAAAAAATAACCTTGGCATTTGGAAGTACTTTCATTACTGCCTGAACCAGGTTTTCCAGATCTTCCAACAAAGTAGGTGCACTGACATAGCCCAAATGCAAAGCACCACAGTGCAGGACAACCACATGTGGACTATTAAACCTAGCCATATCCTGAGAAACTTATATAATTGCCTGCAAATTGAAACCAGGCACAGTGCACCACACCACCTCCACTCCTTTTATGTCAAAATTGTTACTCACATTCCTAGATTTAGCATACTGCTCCAAACCATTCACAAACATATCTCCAAACACCAACACCCTGACTTTCTCCACTGCTGCCATTTTCACTGCACACAGCCTCTCTCAATACGAAGCAGAACCTCAACACCTGATTGGCTAATCCCCAAAATACACTCCCATTTCATGCTCAGAAGCCCCGGATCTGGCACGCCCTGTCTGTGAACAGCCGCACTGTCAGCGGAGCACCTAGGTAACACTGGGGCAGCCCTTCTACCCTTTCCACTTCACTCTCTGCCCAATTCCCTCATTGGCTACTGTTAAGCAGTCACACAACCATCCACCAATCACATCCAAGAACTCTACATCTAACTCCATCATCACAGTTCAGCACTTTAGATATACTGTTGATTACTCTGAGTACAATTGGGCTATGATTGCAAAGCACATACCGTAATAAATACTGTAACACTCTCCAAGATTTCTTCTTGCAGATTCATCCACATCCACATGAATGAACACAAACTACAGGTATGAATATTTTCTGCAAAGTACATGTACAGCTCTTGCATAAATCAATATAAACGGGGTGATTGCCACTTACCCTGTATAACCTGTAAAAAAAAACTTACTGTCATTTCTCCCATCTGCTACGATCACGTGTTGCTTGCAAAGCTTTCTGCTCTCCAAATGTTTATTTAACCATATTACTAACTGTAAAGTGCAAACAGTTGTTCTCTTCATTCATTCTGTCATTTGTGTGACGACTACCACATATGTATCCACATTTCAACTATAATAGTATTTAATGCATTATAGTGCATAGGATTACATACACATTCCTTTCTATACATTCTGGATATTTTACTTACAATCTATCATTTTAACTCCCTGATTACAATAGTAATCAGACACAACACACACAGCTCTCTAACAAAGTGTCATTTCATGTTGAAAGATGTGATAAATAACAGTATAGTTGTGGGAGAAGGCTTTGTAGTGTGTTATAAAATGACACACAGCCAGGAAGAGTACATGCATCTTTATTCATGCGCACAGATAGCCAATATCATTTGAAAGGCTCTGAGCTGAAACAACACCACTGCCTATACAACTGTTCTTCCAATCTAGACAGCTCTCTCATTCCAGCTGGTTGCCTATTCCATTCTAGAATTTACCTCACCATTCAACTACACACAGGTGCAGTCATGTCTATCACATCATGTAAAACTATGTACAAACAGTGTAGTAAATCAACACATTTAACATCTCCCCCGTCCCTTCAGTCTGCAACGCAAGCACCACACCCTTCATTGCAACACTTACTTTCTTTCAGACTCTTTCAACTCCAAGCACCACACCATCACCCAGTAGTGTGGTAATCACCTGCAGTCTGGTAAATTTGCTTTGTCCCTTTGCCACTTTTCGAGGTTTTCTTATTTGAACATTCTACCCTACAACTATCCTGGAGAGTAATAAACTGCTGAACCCATCAAATCCCTTTGCTTCATTTCCCACACCTTCACAAATGCATACAGTGCATGCTTTTTCCCACAGTTCCAGTCATTTACCCTGTATAAATAGCAAGAAAAACATACAGTTATTTCTCCTATCTTCGAACATCCAATAACACTGCCTTAAAAAGCCAAGTGTACTCTGCGTGCTTTCCATTGTACTCATTTCTAAGGCACGTTCGACTTACAGATTGTAAGTAAAATATACACAATGCACATAGACAAAGGAAAGTGCATCTACATGCTATGCAAAGTTATCAGAAAGCACTGCTACTACAAAAAGAAACACATTCATGTCTACATTCAGAACAGTACTATTATCACACATATTTACTAACTCATTTATTTCACAATTGCAGTGAAGACTACTCTCCTGAAAACCAGCAGCGTCTGAAGTACGAACCAGAACTCAGAAGGAACCTACTCTTTCCATCCAAAAATGTAAGTGCAATACTGCCATAATGTTCTAACTGTTAATCAAACACTGTAGAATTCTAGTATTGTAGAACAAACAATTGTATTCACAATGATTAGGCTTACCAACCTGAAGTAACAGCGCATTGCACAATCACACACCTCTACATACATGCTTAGCATCATACTCAAACACTCATGCACAAAGCACATGTACGCTGCACAACATCCCAAGCGACAATTTCTTTTTTTCTCCAAAAGACCCCAGAGAATGCCTATCAAAAAGCAACTCCGTAGAAAGGAACGCAAAAGTAGACAAAATCAAAATAAACGTGTCCAAAATAAGCATCCACCTCTACCCAAATTTGTACAAAAAGTTCAAACAAAAAAGCTAATACAGTCAGTAAACGAAACAAAACCAGCTTCGACTAAGGAAACTTTACATCCTCTTTCAAAATGTAAACAGACTAGCAACAACTTTACAGACAGAAACCTTCTACTACACACATACAAAAAAGAAATACTTAAGTTTAAAAGTACATCTGCTGAAGTACCAAACCATGTCTGTGTGTGTTGCTGCAGGACATTTTATAAGAATAGCACAAAAACTGTAGACATAAGGTTCAAAATAGAAGACAATGAAGATTCCAAGTGGTTCCAATTAGCTCTCTATCTTATAGCAGAAAACAAATACGAAATTACTGACCCCTTAATACTTTGCAGTTACTGCACTGCAAAACTTGACAACAACCAAACACCTTTGCGTGCTATTTCAAATAACTTGGAATTATTCCAACTACCAAAACCCCTGCAACAACTTAACTTGTATGAGAGCATCATAATTCAAACAGTGCACCCATTTCAAGCAATAATACACCTTCAACCGAAAACAGCCAAATTACCTACCTCTGAATTACTGAAAGGCATTCGTGGCAAAGTAGTTTATTTTCCGTTAGATCTCAATGAAAATGTACACACTCTGGGAGTGCAACGTCCAATAGATCAATCTTTAATTATCTTAGTAAATGGCGTACCTAAAAAAGACAAAAAATGTGGCAACAACTCGCAAATTTACATAAAGTTAGACAAGCCCTGCAATATCTGAAAAACAACAGTGAATACTACAAAGAAATAAATATTGAAGAAAACTTAAGGGAAACCACTGAAATAATTCAAGACTCATCACAAACTGGTAAATTTCAACTTCGAGATCCTGCTACAGAATCCAATATTTTAGACCATTATACAATTCACCCATTACACTCTAAAGATACGATAGACGATGCACTGGAAACGTACCAAATGCGACAAGCCAAAGGATCTCCAATCAGCATATCGGAAAAAAATTATAGAAGCACATGCCTTTCCTTTACTCTTTCCTTCTGGAAAAGGAGGAAGGTACGATGATAGACCCACACAAATAACAGCATCAGAATACTGCTCTTTACGAATGTATTCTGAAGACCCCAGATTCAGACAAAATGTGGAATACTTTGAAAGTGAGCTAGCAACTCTATGCTACGGAGTTGAACACACATGGAAATCAGGTACCAATTTTCAAAATATGTCAGCTACTCAATTACTACAAAAAGTTCAAGAAAAAGATGAGGTTTTGCAGACAAAAATTACAAATCTTTTCGCAAACATGTCTGTTACAAAAGAATACTGGTTCCAACGTCACGGAGATGTACGCTGTATGATAAGAAACCTTGGCCCACCCACTTGGTTTGTGACATTAAGGGGCCGACTCATGGAACAAACGTGCGCCGAAAATCTTCGCGCAAGCAGGCGCAAGCAGGCGCAAGCGGAAAAAAACAGGCGCACGTGCGATTCATGGAAGTCCCTGCGCGTGTACACCTCGGGATGTGCGCCAAACCCGTGCATGGCGCACAAGTCACTGCAACATCCTGAAAGGAGTGCGCGACGCGCACAGTGAAAGCGCACAACCTCGGCGCATACACCAGAAAGTGGGCGGGACACGGGGCGTAACGCGCGGAATGGGGAACAACGCGCAAAAATAAGGGCGCAACTGGGGATGTACTGCAGGGAAGCAGACGGAACGCCCACATGCACTCGAACCACTACTCCTCACTGATGAGCCTCAACAAGGGCGAAACATGTTTGGGGATGCTTGTGGTCTCGTGCAGAGGGGATGTGGCCTAGCAGTTCGGGCTGGACTGCCCCTTTTGGGGTGGGGCCAAGCCTGATTTGCATATGGTCTTTCCCTTCTGTAATGGCTTGGCAGGCGAAGAACGGTGGTCTGGAGGGTTGCCCAGAGCATTGCCAGTGGCTAAGATTAATTCTAAACCTTCCAACCATCACCTCTTTGTTTTTGCTATGTCACCCCGAGTGGGACGGGTATGCCCAGACGTGGGTCCCGTGCCTGCTGGGCCTAGAGACCCAAGCTACTCCTCACTGATGAGCCTCAACAAGGGCGAAACATGTTTGGGGATGCTTGTGGTCTCGTGCAGAGGGGATGTGGCCTAGCAGTTCGGGCTGGACTGCCCCTTTTGGGGTGGGGCCAAGCCTGATTTGCATATGGTCTTTCCCTTCTGTAATGGCTTGGCAGGCGAAGAACGGTGGTCTGGAGGGTTGCCCAGAGCATTGCCAGTGGCTAAGATTAATTCTAAACCTTCCAGCCATCACCTCTTTGTTTTTGCTATCGAATAGGGCAAAGCCACGCACAGCCAAAGACACGCACAAGCTGAAACACGTCCGCCACACGAAGGCAGGCGGTAGAGTCCCAGCGCATCACAAAAGTGGCAACATACAGCAATTGGGCCTGTGCGAGCGGGGTACGTGTATTTCAGGGGCGCGCGGGAAGTTACACACGCGATTGAGCGGGGTACGTGTATTTCGGGGGTGCGCGGGAAGTTACACACGCGATTGAGCGGGGTACGTGTATTTCGGGGGCGCGCGGGAAGTTACACACGCGATTGAGCGGGGTACGTGTATTTCGGGGCGCGCGGGAAGTTACACACGCGATTGATCGGGGTATGTGTATTTCGGGGGTGCTCGGGAAGTTACACACGCGATTGAGCGGGGTACGTGTATTTCGGGGGCGCGTGGGAAGTTACACACGCGATTGAGCGGGGTACATGTATTTCGGGGGTTTGCGGGAAGTCACACACGCGATCTCATCAGGGTACGTGTATTTTGAGGTGCGGGGGAAGTATCCCACGCAACATCAGCAGGGTACGTGTATTCCAGGGGTGCGCGGGAAGTTCCACACGCAATCTCATCAGGGTACACGTATTCCAGGGGTGCGCGGGAAGTTCCACACGCAATCTCATCAGGGTACGTGTATTACAGGGGTGCGCCGGGAGCAGCACACGTGAATTGCACGTGTGGGTCCTCCCAGGTGTTCCCTCTACACCCTCTGGCTCACACCACAGGGGCCTACCCAGCACATGTCCTGTAGGCACCCCATCCACCATGGCCATGCCCACCAGCCAACCCACATGTCAACTTGCACTACTGCCCACCAACGCATGTCCCCCTGCACCCCAGCCACCAGGGGCACCCACCACCAGGCCCCCACCCATGTCTCCCACCACCCCCACCCCCCAGCAGTGCAGGGGCAGCCTCCACCAGGCCCCCACCCATGTCTCCCACCACCCCCACCCCCCAGCCACGAGGGGCAGCCTCCACCAGGCCCCCACCAATGTCTCCCACCACCCCCACCCCCCAGCAGTGCAGGGGCAGCATCCACCAAGCCCCCACCCATGTCTCCTAGCACCCCCACCCCCCAGCCACCAGGGGCAGCCTGCACCAGGCCCCCACCCATGTCTCCCAGCACCCACACCCCCCAGCAGTGCAGGGGCAGCCTCCACCAGGCCCCCACCCATGTCTCCCAGCAGCCCCACCCCCCAGCCTGGTGGAGGGGCAGCCTCCACCAGGCCCCCACCCATGTCTCCCACCACCCCCACCCCCCCAGTCACCAGGGGCAGCCTCCACCAGGCCCCACCCATGTCTCCCAGCACCCCCACCCCCCAGCCACCAGGGGCAGCCTCCACCAGGCCCCCACCCATGTCTCCCACCAACCCCACCCCCCAGCAGTGCAGGGGCAGCCTCTACCTGGCCCCCACCCATGTCTCCCACCACCCCCACCCCCCCAGTCACCAGGGGCAGCCTCCACCAGGCCCCCACCCATGTCTCCCAGCACCCCCACCCCCCAGCTACCAGGGGCAGCCTCCACCAGGCCCCCACCCATGTCTCCTACCACCCCCACCCCCCCAGTCACCAGGGGCAGCCTCCACCAGGCCCCCACCCATGTCTCCCACCACCCCCACCCCCCAGCCACCAGGGGCAGCCTCCATCAGGCCCCCACCCATGTCTCCCACCACCCCCACCCCAGCAGTGCAGGGGCAGCCTCCACCAGGCCCCCACCCATGTCTCCCACCACCCCCATGCCCCAGCCACCAGGGGCAGCCTCCACCAGGCCCCCACCCATGTCTCCCACCACCCCCACCCCCCAGCACTGTGGGGCACCTGCCAGCAGGCCCCCACCCATGTCCAACTCACTTTCCCCACCACCCCCACCCCCCAGCACTGTGGGACACCTGCCAGCAGGCCCCCACCCATGTCTCCCACCACCCCACCCCCCAGCAGTGCAGGGGCAGCCTCCACCAGGCCCCCACCCATGTCTCCCAGTACCCCCACCCCGCAGCACTGTGGGGCACCTGCCAGCAGGCCCCCACCCATGTCCAACTCATGTTCCCCACCACCCCCACCCCCCAGGCACTGTGGGGCACCTGCCAGCAGGCCCCCACCCATGTCCAACTCATGTCTCCCACCACCCCCTCCCGCCAGCACTTTGGGGCACCTGCCAGCAGGCCCCCACCCATGTCCAACTCATGTTCCCCACCACCCCCACCCCCCAGCACTGTGGGGCACCTGCCAGCAGGCCCCCACCCATGTCTCCCACCACCCCCACCCCCCAGCAGTGCAGGGGCAGCCTCCACCAGGCCCCCACCCATGTCTCCCAGCACCCCCACCCCCCAGCACTGTGGGGCACCTGCCAACAGGCCCCCACCCATGTCCAACTCATGTTCCCCACCACCCCCACCCCCCAGCACTGTGGGGCACCTGCCAGCAGGCCCCCACACATGTCCAACTCATGTCTCCCACCACCCCCACCCCCCAGCACTGTGGGGCACCTGCCAGCAGGCCCCCACCCATGTCCAACTCATGTTCCCAACCACCCCCACCGCCCAGCACTGTGGGGCACCTGCCAGCAGGCCCCCACCCATGTCTCCCACCACCCCCACCCCCAGCAGTGCAGGGGCAGCCTCTACCAGGCACCCACCCATGTCTCCCAGCACCCCCACCCCCCAGCACTGTGGGGCACCTGCCAGCGGGCCCCCACCCATGTCCAACTCATGTCTCCCACCACCCCCACCCCCCAGCACTGTGGGGCACCTGCCAGCAGGCCCCCACCCATGTCCAACTCATGTTCCCCACCACCCCCACTCCCCAGCAGTGCAGGGGCAGCCTCCACCAGGCCCCCACCCATGTCTCCCACCACCCCCAACCCCCAGCCACCAGGGGCAGCCTCCACCAGGCCCCCACCCATGTCTCCCTCCGCCCCCACCCCCCCAGTCTCCAGGGGCAGCCTCCACCAGGCCCCCACCCATGTCTCCCACCACCCCCACCCCCTGGCACTGTGGGGCACCTGCCAGCAGGCCCCCACCCATGTCCAACTCATGTTCCCCACCACCCCCACCCCCGAGCACTGTGGGGCACCTGCCAGCAGGCCCCCACCCATGTCCAACTCATGTTCCCCACCACCCCCACCCCCCAGCAGTGCAGGGGCAGCCTCCACCAGGCCCCCACCCATGTCTCCCACCACCCCCACCCCCCAGCCACCAGGGGCAGCCTCCACCAGGCCCCCACCCATGTCTCCCACCACCACACCCCCCAGCAGTGCAGGGGCAGCCTCCACCAGGCCCCCACCCATGTCTCCCACCACCCCCACCCCCCAGCCACCAGGGGCAGCCTCCACCAGGCCCTCACCCATGTCTCCCAGCACCCACACCCCACAGCAGTGCAGGGGCAGCCTCCACCAGGCCCCCACCCATGTCTCACACCACCCTCACCCCCCAGCCACCAGGGGCAGCCTCCACCAGGCCCCCACCCATGTCTCCCACCACCCCCACCCCCCCAGTCACCAGGGGCAGCCTCCACCAGGCCCCCACCCCTGTCTCCCAGCACCCCCACCCCCCCAGCCTCCAGGGGCAGCCTCCACCAGGCCCCCACCCATGTCTCCCACCACCCCCACCCCCCAGCAGTGCAGGGGCAGCCTCCACCAGGCCCCCACCCATGTTGTCATGATCACTCCTTCCAAGGAGCCAGGACCAGCCCAACGTCCTTGGAAGCAGGCCCCTAACCCTAATCCTAGGCACCAGCCGGTCCCCACTGGGACCTTTTGGACCTTGTCCTGGCGCCGGTGGCACCAGGCTCATCTAATCCATCGGTCCCGGCACTGGAAGCGCCGGGCTCATAATAGGTGTGAAGATGCTTGGGTGGACTTACCTGCAGCAGACCATGCTGCTTACTTACCAGCCACTTAGAAGCCATCTGTGAACAGGAACTACTTTCTTACCTGGGTGGGGCAGCTCTACTCCCTGGATACAGCACTGGAACTCTTCTGGAAACTGGAACTCTTTTCTTACCTAGGCGGGGCCGTGGAAGAAGACGCCTCATCACTCCAAGGCTATTTAAACCACACCCGATAGATGAAGCGTGCTTCGCGTTATTCTGCATCTGCAGCAGAACGCTCACCGAGTCTGCTCCGGCCTTTCTTCTTCCGATCCTGAACCTGCAAGAATCCTACTTACCATTTCTGCATCCAGACAACAGCAGCACCTGCAAAGACAAGAAACAACAGGTTAGCAAGGCGAACTTGACACGCAGTGCTTACTCACCTGATCCATCGGCTGCGGCCGTTTCATCACGCCGCATCTCCACCTGCAAAGACAAAAGCATTGCCATACTTACCGGCACGCTGTGAATTCCGGAATCCTTCATTCTGCATCGCCGCCTGTGAAAACAAAAGCATTGTACTTACTTACTGGCATTCCGCGAACTCCAGCGCTGCTGTCTAGCATCTGAAAGACAAAAAGAGGAGACAAAGACAGGTATTTACTTACGCGCCCTCCGCGCTCGTCGCAATAGAACGCCTGCGGATACTCCGGCGTCTCTTCAGCATGAACAAGGCTGCAAGGAAAAAGACCATTAGAGCGCTTGCCTTACGTACGAAGTTCCAGGCGCTTCACTCCATCTTCCATCTCGAGAGTCCTGCAAGACAAAAGGGGAAAAGTATTATACGAGTCTTATTTGATATTAAAGTGCCACGCACCAAAAGACTATAAAGACTAAAAGGTGTCCAGAAACTCACGGCTCGTGCAAATAACGACAGTAATCATCCTCTGAATTCAAGAGGCCTACGTTTCACCAGTGAAGGAACTGGCAACGGCACCCTGCATCAGACACAGATGGAGAGTCCAGCATTCACCTATTTAAGGTGAGCAAGTTGACCTGGGGGCTCTACGGAAAAGCTGGGAATAGAGAGAGAGAGAGAGAGAGGGACACTCCACAATCCAGATCATTAACTCCCATATTCTTTCACCTGCAGAAACCTCACTCTTCGAGTTCGACACACAGTGCGCAGAGGTTCGACCCCAGAAGCCAATCGAGTCCTGCACATCACTTTTCGAGTCACAGACACCTTCCTGCCAAGACCTGCGCCTCCGTGGGAATCAGGTGAGCGTTACAGAACGCAAAGCCCACCACAAAACTCCTACCCAGGCGCAATGGAAACCTCAGACACCGATCAATTAGCCCAGTTGCTCGGGGAATTAAGAGCAGAAGTACATGCAGCTCGTCAGGAAACGAACTCTCTGAGAAGGGAACTAATAATTTCCAAGGAGCGAACAGAAGACCTTGCTAGGCAGTTGCTACAAACGCAGGCAGGACAGACACCTTTGCCCATCCCAGGAGGAAGTTATCCTTCTGCATCATCTTCAAATCCAGTGCAAATCAATCTGCCAGGTAATGTCCCCTTGGCTCCGCCCGAACGCTTTTCTGGTGATCCAAGGAAATTCGCAGTGTTCATCAACCAGTGCCGCCTACACTTCTTATGTCGACCAGCTGCATTCCCAACAGACCAGACCAAGGTGGCTTTCGTGCTTTCTTATCTCAGTGGCAGCGCCGCAGATTGGTCGATCCCTTTAGTCACCCAGGATGATCTGGTTTTACACGATTTTCAGGCCTTCCAGTCCAGCATGGAGAAACTGTTTGCAAGACATGCACAAGGGCAGGCCTTGGACAATGAACTTCTTTCATTACGACAGGGTAATCAAGACCTTTTGACTTATAAAGCCTCCTTCAATAGACTCATAGTGGAAACACAATGGCCCGAGGATAAGAGAATAACGCTTTTCTATAGAGGCCTGCGTAGAGAGCTCAAGGATGTGTTAGCGCAAGTTGTGAATCCTCCACAAGAATGTTCTGATTATATTGACTTAGTTGTCCAATTGGACCACAGACTACAGAACAGGAAGGCAGATCGTTCTAGACTTGATACCTTTAGTGTTTTCTAAACCACAGGCCTCTACTAAGGGAACTGACACTGTGGAACCCATGCAAATAGGGGGCATGAAAGGACCTTTAACCCAGAAAGAGCGGGAAAGAAGAAGGCAGCTGCAACTATGCCTCTATTGCGGAAACTCAGGACACTTTCTTCGGGACTGTCCAGTGAAACCAGCTAAGAAGGCTGTAGGAGCCGCGGATACCTGTACCACAAATTCTGAACAGGGAAACGACCTCGCCCGACAAGAGTAGAGGTCCTCTTGCCGAGCGTTAAGATCTGTCCCGTGACCTCGCATTTCGTGATACCCATGGTCCTCATTAGTCCCGAACGTCCAGATCGTTTGCATGCAATTGAAGCTTATCTCGACAGCGGAGCAATCGGTAATTATGTGGACCGTGAAATGGTATCAAGGATGAATCTACCCCTTGTCCCTAAGGCAGTAAAATACGTCATCACTACTGTGGATGGCACGGAGATAGCCTCCGGACCAGTAACGCACGCCACCCAAGAAGTGACGCTAGTGAGTCAAGATGGACACCGGGAGAGAATCGTGTTCGATGTAATCAAGGCCCCTCAGTTCCAGATCATTCTGGGAATCCCTTGGTTGGAGAAGCACAATCCTCAGATCGATTGGCGAGCAAAGACGGTTCAGTTTCCAGAGTGTTTTACCACTTGTTATCCTCGGCCTGATGTTTCACTGGCGGCAATTTCTTCTGAGGAGGTTCCCAAATTACCTCCCGAATACCAGGAATTCCAAGACGTCTTCCGGAAGGATCAAGCTAACACCCTGCCTCCTCATAGGTCTTACGACTGTCAAATAGATCTGATACCCGGAACAACTCCTCCTTGCAGCAGAATTTATGCTCTCACCGAGCCAGAGAATCTTCATCTCAGACAATATCTGGACCAATACCTAGCTAACGGGTTTATCCGTCCTTCAAAATCTCCAGCTTCATCGGCTTTATTCTTCGTCCCGAAAAAGGAAGGAGACCTTAGGACTTGCATAGATTACCGCGCCCTGAATCAGATCACCGTTAAAAACAGATACCCGTTACCTTTGATCCCTGAACTCCTGGACCAAGTCAAAGACACATGTATATACACAAAGTTGGACCTCAGAGGAGCCTACCACTTGGTACGGATAAAAGAGGGCGATGAATGGAAAACGGCCTTCCGCACCAAGTACGGGCTATTCGAATATCAAGTGATGCCCTTTGGACTGTGTAATGCTCCTGCTGCTTTCCAATATTTTATGAACAATGTCCTTAGAGAACTCATAGACGTGTGTGTTGTTGTCTACATTGATGACATCCTCGTCTATTCATCATCTGAAGAGGAACATCAGAGACATGTTAAAAAGGTTCTCGAGAGATTGCGTCAACATAATCTTTTTGCTAAGCTTGAGAAATGCGTTTTCAACGTAACGGAAGTCGAGTTCCTGGGATTCATATTGTCACCTAACGGAGTCCATATGGATTCAAAGAAAGTTGATGCAATCATCAAGTGGCCGTCACCAACCTCTATAAAAGGAGTTCAAAGCATGTTAGGCTTCGCTAACTTTTACCGCAGATTCATTCCTGAATTTTCTCGGATAGTCCAGCCCATCACCGCTCTGTTGAAAAAGAACAAATGTTTTGCGTGGTCTTCTGAAGCAGAACAAGCCTTTCAGAACTTAAAAGCTAAATTCATTTCTGCGCCTGTTCTAAAACATCCTCGCCCAGAACTCCCCTACATCGTGGAAACGGATGCTTCTAGTCTTGCTATGGGGGCAGTTCTATCACAAAGAGATCCGGTCACACACCAACTACATCCTGTTGCCTTTTGGTCCCGCAAGTTTTCGCCTCCCGAGATCAACTATTCAATTACAGACAAGGATCTTTTAGCAATCAGATCGGCCTTTAAAGCCTGGCGACATTATCTTCTAGGAGCCAGACACACAGTCACCGTAATGACTGATCACCGCAATTTACAATATCTAAAGACAGCCAAAGCTCAGTCTTCCAGACAGCTTCGCTGGGCTCTGTTTCTAGCAGAATTTGACTTTATAATTACTTATCGACCAGGCAGTAAGAACGGAAAAGCAGATGCCCTCTCCCGGATGGGAGTAGATGAACATTTGACCAATCCAGAACCAATACCCAAAATCCCAGAACAAAGGATTTTGGGTTTGGTCAGCGCTCAATCTTTTGAAGACATCAAGACCACGGTTAAATCACTCCTAACTCCGGGCGATTTACAAGATTGACAATTAAAGGGGAAAGAATTCTCAGTGGATCAAGACCTACCATATTTCCGAGGACGATTGCACTTACCCTGTGAGAAAATACAAAAACAAGTAATCTCCTGTTATCACAATTCTCTAATGGAGGGTCACCCTGGCATTACTAAAACCATGGAAAAGATTAAAAGACATTTCTGGTGGCCGTCATGGAAGAAGGATATTAGAGACTTTGTAATCTCCTGCGGTGTGTGTGCCCAGAATAAAAGTCAGAGGGAGAAACCAGCCGGCCTTTTACAGCCACTAGACATCCCTCCCTGTCCATGGCATACCCTGTCCATGGATTTCATCACGGACTTACCTCCATGCTCGGGGTATACTACCATTTTAGTAGTCGTGGACCTATTCTCCAAGATGGCTCACTTCATTCCCCTGAAGGGTCTACCTTCAGCCTCAGTATTGGCCCAAGAATTCTTAGAAAATATTGTTCGGCTACACGGTTTTCCCTCGGTTTTAGTCTCCGATAGGGGAAGTCAATTCATCTCCCATTTCTGGCGCAGTTGCTGTCGTCTAGCCCAAATTGATGTAAGACTTTCAACTAGTCACCACCCCCAAACTGACGGACAAACCGAGAGGACAAATCAGACTCTAGAGCAATATCTAGGTTGCATGCTCCAACTAACTGAAAACCCCTGGAAGGATATTCTTTGGATCGCTGAATACGCTTACAATAATTCAATTCATTCTGGAACAGGGAAGACTCCCTTCTTCCTATTATACGGACACCATCCTAGAACCTCTAACCTGGATCCTCCCCAAGAATTCGAAGCACCTGCTGTGGACCACTTGCACTCGGAGATCACCCGTGCTTTTAAGGAAGCCTCTGCCCATCTGCAAAGAGCTAAAGCTCAATTCAAAAGAGGAGCAGATCGACACCGTAAAGAGGCTCCTCACTACGCTGTAGGAGATCAGGTCTGGCTATCCACTAAGCACTTGCCTCTAAAGGGACCCCGCACCTTCATCCCGAGATACCTCGGACCCTATCTCAAATCTGCCATAATTAATCCGGTGGCTGTCAAATTGAAATTACCTACGCATGTGAAAATACATCCAGTATTCCATGTCTCCTTATTAAAACCAGTACAACCAGAAACCCGATTGACTGAACTCCCAGAACCGGTTGAAGTAGATGGAGAACTTGAATTCGAAGTAAAGAACATCCTAGACTCCAAAATCTCCAAATCTAAGTTAGATTACCTGGTTGATTGGAAAGGTTACGGCCCCCAGGAAAGGTCTTGGGAACCTTCGGAATATGTCCACGCACCTCGTCTGGTCAAGAAATTCCATTTGAATCACCCCGACAAGCCAAAACCCCCGGAGAAGACATGCTTAGGAGGGGCCTTGAGGGGGGTTACTGTCATGATCACTGCTTCCAAGGAGCCAGGACCAGCCCAACGTCCTTGGAAGCAGGCCCCTAACCCTAATCCTAGGCACCAGCCGGTCCCCACTGGGACCTTTTGGACCTTGTCCTGGCGCCGGTGGCACCAGGCTCATCTAAACCATCGGTCCCGGCACTGGAAGCGCCGGGCTCGTAATAGGTGTGAAGATGCTTGGGTGGACTTACCTGCAGCAGACCATGCTGCTTACTTACCAGCCACTTAGAAGCCATCTGTGAACAGGAACTACTTTCTTACCTGGGTGGGGCAGCTCTACTCCCTGGATACAGCACTGGAACTCTTCTGGAAACTGGAACTCTTTTCTTACCTAGGCGGGGCCGTGGAAGAAGATGCCTCATCACTCCAAGGCTATTTAAACCACACCCGATAGATGAAGCGTGCTTTGCGTCATTCTGCATCTGCAGCAGAACGCTCACCGAGTCTGCTCCGGCCTTTCTTCTTCTGATCCTGAACCTGCAAGAATCCTACTTACCATTTCTGCATCCAGACAACAGCAGCACCTGCAAAGACAAGAAACAACAGGTTAGCAAGGCGAACTTGACACGCAGTGCTTACTCACCTGATCCATCGGCTGCGGCCGTTTCATCACGCCGCATCTCCACCTGCAAAGACAAAAGCATTGCCATACTTACCGGCACGCTGTGAATTCCGGAATCCTTCATTCTGCATCGCCGCCTGTGAAAACAAAAGCATTGTACTTACTTACTGGCATTCCGCGAACTCCAGCGCTGCTGTCTAGCATCTGAAAGACAAAAAGAGGAGACAAAGACAGGTATTTACTTACGCGCCCTCCGCGCTCGTCGCAATAGAACGCCTGCGGATACTCCGGCGTCTCTTCAGCACGAACAAGGCTGCAAGGAAAAAGACCATTAGAGCGCTTGCCTTACGTACGAAGTTCCAGGCGCTTCACTCCATCTTCCATCTCGAGAGTCCTGCAAGACAAAAGGGGAAAAGTATTATACGAGTCTTATTTGATATTAAAGTGCCACGCACCAAAAGACTATAAAGACTAAAAGGTGTCCAGAAACTCACCGCTCGTGCAAATAACGACGGTAATCATCCTCTGAATTCAAGAGGCCTACGTTTCACCAGTGAAGGAACTGGCAACGGCACCCTGCATCAGACGCAGATGGAGAGTCCAACATTCACCTATTTAAGGTGAGCAAGTTGACCTGGGGGCTCTACGGAAAAGCTGGGAAGAGAGAGAGAGAGAGAGGGACACTCCACAATCCAGATCATTAACTCCCATATTCTTTCACCTGCAGAAACCTCACTCTTCGAGTCCGACACACAGTGCGAAGAGGTTCGACCCCAGAAGCCAATCGAGTCCTGCACATCACTTTTCGAGTCACAGACACCTTCCTGCCAAGACCCGCGCCTCCGTGGGAATCAGGTGAGCGTTACACATGTCTCCCACCACCCCCACCCCCCCAGTCACCAGGGGCAGCCTCCACCAGGCCCCCACCCATGTCTCCCACCACCCCCACCCCCCAGCACTGTGGGGCACCTCCCAGCAGGCACCCACCCATGTCCAACTCATGTTCCCCACCACCCATACCCCCCCAGCACTGTGGGGCACCTGCCAGCAGGCCCCCACCCATGTCCAACTCATGTTCCCCACCACCCCGACCCCCCAGCAGTGCAGGGGCACCCACCACCAGGCCCCCACCCATGTCTCCCACCACCCCCACCACCCAGCAGTGCAGGAGCAGCCTCCACCAGGCACCCACCCATGTCTCCCAGCACCCCCACCCCCCAGCACTGTGGGGCACCTGCCAGCAGGCCCCCACCCATGTCCAACTCATGTTCCCAGCACTGTGGCGCACCTGCCAGCAGGCCCCCACCCATGTCCAACTCATGTTCCCCACCACCCCCAACCCCCAGCACTGTGGGGAACCTGCCAGCAGGCCCCCACCCATGTCTCCCACCACCCCCACCCCCCAGCAGTGCAGGGGCAGCCTCCACCAGGCCCCCACCCATGTCTCCCAGCACCCCCACCCACCAGCACTGTGGGGCACCTGCCAGCAGGCCCCCACCCATGTCCAACTCACGTTCCCCACTACCCCCACCCCCCAGCACTGTGGGGTACCTGCAAGCAGGCCCCCAACCATGTCCAACACATGTCTCCCACCACCCCCACCCCCCAGCACTGTGGGGCACCTGGCAGCAGGCCCCCACCCATGTCTCCCACCACCCCCACCCCCCAGCAGTGCAGGGGCAGCCTCCACCAGGCCCCCACCCATGTCTCCCAGCACCCCCAACCCCCAGCACTGTGGGACACCTGCCAGCAGGCCCCCACCCATGTCCAACTCATGTCTCCCACCACCCCCACCCCCCAGCACTGTGGGGCACCTGCCAGCAGGCCCCCACCCATGTCCAACTCATGTTCCCACCACCCCCACCCCCAGCACTGTGGGGAACCTGCCAGCAGGCCCCCACCCATGTCTCCCACCACCCCCACACCCCAGCAGTGCAGGGGCAGCCCCCACCAGGCCCCCACCCATGTCTCCCAGCACCCCCACCCCCCAGCACTGTGGGGCACCTGCCAGCAGGCCCCCACCCATGTCCAACTCATGTTCCCCACCACCCCCAACCCCCAGCACTGTGGGGCACCTGCCAGCAGGCCCCCACCCATGTCCAACTCATGTCTCCCACCACCCCCAGCCCCCAGCACTGTGGGGCACCTGCCAGCAGGCCCCCACCCATGTCCAACTCATGTTCCCCACCACCCCCACCCCCCAGCAGTGCAGGTGCAGCCTCCACCAGGCCCCCACCCCTGTCTCGCACCACCCCCACCCCCCAGCCACCAGGGGCAGCCTCCACCAGGCCCCCACCCATGTCTCCCATTACCCCCACCCCCCCAGTCACCAGGGGCAGCCTCCACCATGCCCCCACCCATGTCTCCCACCACCCCCACCCCCCAGCACTGTGGGGCACCTGCCAGCAGGCCCCCACCCATGTCGAACTCATGTTCCCCACCACCCCCACCCCCCAGCACTGTGGGGCACCTGCCAGCAGGCCCCCACCCATGTCCAACTCATGTTCCCCACCACCCCCACCCCCCAGCAGTGCAGGGGCAGCTTCCACCAGGCCGCCATCTATGTCTCCCACCACCCCCACACCCCAGCCACCAGGGGCAGCCTCCACCAGGCCCCCACCCATGTCTCCCACCACCCCCACCCCCCAGCAGTGCAGGGGCAGCCTCCACCAGGCCCCCACCCATGTCTCCCAGCATCCCCACCTCCCAGCCACCAGGGGCAGCCTCCACCAGGCCCCCACCCATGTCTCCCAGCACCCACCCCCCCAGCAGTGCAGGGGCAGCCTCCACCAGGCCCCCACCCATGTCTCCCAGCACCCCCACCCCCCAGCCACCAGGGGCAGCTTCCACCAGGCCCCCACCCATGTCTCCCAGCACCCCCACCCCCCAGCCACCAGGGGCAGCCTCCACCAGGCCCCGACCCATGTCTCCCACCACCCCCACCCCCTGCAGTGCAGGGGCAGCCTCCACCAGGCCCCCACCCATGTCTCCCACCACCCCCACCCCCCAGTCACCAGGGGCAGCCTCCACCAGGCCCCCACCCATGTCTCCCACCACCCCCACCCCCCAGCACTGTGGGGCACCTGCCAGCAGGCCCCCACCCTTGTCCAACTCATGTTCCCCACCCCCCCACCCCCCAGCACTGTGGGGCACCTACCAGCAGGCCCCCACCCATGTCCAACTCATGTTCCCCACCACCCCCACCCCCCAGCAGTGCAGTGGCACCCACCACCAGGCCCCCACCCATGTCTCCCACCACCCCCAGCCCCCAGCAGTGCAGGGGCAGCCTCCACCAGGCCCCCACCCATGTCTCCCAGCACCCCCACCCCCCAGCACTGTGGGGCACCTGCCAGCAGGCCCCCACCCATGTCCAACTCATGTTCCCCACCACCCCCACCGCCCAGCACTGTGGGGCACCTGCCAGCAGGCCCCCACCCATGTCCAACTCATGTCTCCCACCACCCCCACCCCCCAGCACTGTGGGGCACCTGCCAGCAGGCCCCCACCCATGTCCAACTCATGTTCCCCACCACCCCCACCCCCCAGCACTGTGGGGCACCTGCCAGCAGGCCCCCACCCATGTCTCCCACCACCCCCACCCCCCAGCAGTGCAGGGGCAGCCTCTACCAGGCCCCCACCCATGTCTCCCAGCACCCCCACCCCCCAGCACTGTGGGGCACCTGCCAGCAGGCCCCCACCCATGTCCAACTCATGTTCCCCACCACCCCCACCCCCCAGCACTGTGGGGCACCTGCCAGCAGGCCCCCACCCATGTCCAACTCATGTCTCCCACCACCCCCACCCCCAGCACTGTGGGGCACCTGCCAGCAGGCCCCCACCCATGTCCAACTCATGTTCCCTACCCCCCCAACCCCCAGCACTGTGGGGCACCTGCCAGCAGGCCCCCACTCATGTACAACTCATGTTCCCCACCACCCCACCCCCCAGCACTGTGGGGCACCTGCCAGCAGGCCCCCACCCATGTCCAACTCATGTTCCCCACCACCCCCACCCCCCAGCACTGTGGGGCACCTGCCAGCAGGCCCCCACCCATGTGCAACTCATGTTCCCCAGCCAACATGTCATCACAATCTAGATCCCTGGTCCCTATGGTCAGCCTCCAAATTCAAAACACTCACCCGAGTATTTCATCCACCCACTCATAATTTGCAATTACATCACAGAACACCAATTGCAAGTTCCGAAACAAACACATTTCCCTCACATACACCCAATGGGTGTCAGTGAATCTGAAAACACATATCATGAAATGCATGAAACCAATGAGATACCACACATTGAAGTTCACCAAAAAAAATATGTATTAAAGGAAACATAAATTGAATAAAAAATGAAGAAACAGAAATGTGAATGTACAAAAATTAAAAGAAGCATGTCCGTGAAAAAAAGCAAAACCAAAAATAAAATTCCAAAGTAATGTTGTCCAAAGTCAATGTCCACAAAACAAAATCCAATGGGAAATAAAAAAGAAAGCCATTGCTCCATGGTTAAAAAGTGAAAAAAAAATACAATCCAACTGTGAACTATGTACATGGGAACAAGCCAGGGTCCATTATCCCAACAAAATAAAGGAAACCTATGTAACTACACTAACTAATAAAATAAACTATATACAAAAATGTGGCCAATGTCCGAAAGGTCCAAATAAAATCAAAACAAAAATGAAACCTAACACTACCTACATAACTATGTACAAGGGCAGCGGGCTAGTTTCACGGCTCACTTGTGGATGTCCCGGGCCAGGGCATCATCGAACTCCTCCTCAATGTCCCGGAGGCGGTCTTCCTCCATGGCCCCGAGGGTCCGCAGGGCCGTCGACGTCTCCACCTCCAAACCCATGCGGATTGCCTCGAGGCACTCGGCCCGCCTCAAGGCCCTCCGCATGGAGTTCTCCGCCCTGACCCTTGTGAGCCGTGCCTCTTCCACCCGCTGCCACTCCGCATCTATGGCGTGGCCCAATCGCTGCCACACGGAAGACACTCTCTGTCCTGGGTCCTCCTGCCCTCCGGCCGATGCCTGCCCCTCCGATGTTGAAGGCCCCGAGCCTTCATGGCTCCCACCACGTTGCTGCTGCTGCTGTGCCTCTGCCCGTGCACTGCCTCCTGCTGCCTGCACATCCTCCGCCGGCTGGGGTGCAGTCGTAGATGTGGCCACCCCTGCTGGACGTCCGACTCCCGACTGTGGGAGGGATGCCTCCTCCACCAGCCTGGCAGCACCATCAGAGGCAGCTCCACAGGGCACCCAGGTGACTGATGGGTGGGAAGATGGCACAGAGGACGTCTGGCGCGTAGGGGGTCCAGTTGAGGAGGGGGTCGTAGCAAGCCCCATCAGACGGAGGAATCCGGCCTGGGTGGCCTGTCCCAGCAGGCTGACATGGTCAACGAGCCATTCGAGATGACGTGCAGTCTCTTCATGAAAAGACTGCAGGTCACCTCGCATGGCCCGTTGACGCAACGCCACACCAGCCAGGACAAGCTCAACACGGACCTGGATAGCCACGTCCGCAGGCAGAGGAAGGCCAGTTGACGTGAGCTCATCCCCTGCCTGAAAACGGGTCTGGACGTAGGCATCCCTGCTGGTGCAAGATGATGCAGGGACAGGATCAGGGACAGGATTGCACACAGGCACCTCTGCGGTGGCCTGTGCTGCCTCCTGTCCCTGGTCCTGCACTGCACCACTAGCACCAGTGGGATCCCCACCTCCAGACCCCGTCTCTGGTGCTTGCACGGCCTCCTCCTCCACCAAACCCCCCACCAACCTGGATGACTCCGTGCCATCGTCCCCTGTTGGGCCCTGTGGGGTCCCAGCTGCCCCTTCTGCTGCTGAGGAGTCCAACTCCAACCTCCGCTTCTTGTACCTCCCCCCGGCAGCTGCGGCCTGGGACGCGGCACCGAATTCCTCACTCCCCGACGAGATCACAACATGGGAGGGGAGCCGGGCATTGCGTCTCCGGCTGGCGGTGGGATCCCCGCCGTTGTGCTCCACAGCACCTTCTCCGCCCTCTTCATCAGTTGACGCTGCAGACAGGGAGAAACAAAACACAGGCATCAGGGCACTGTCCAATGGACACATACACACATGACAGTTGTACATGAGTGGCATTGGCAAACCTCAGACATGTCATCACAATCCCCAACACACATGTCATTACAACTCGCACACATGAGCCATACCACAGCCATATCGCAACTGCCACCACCATCCATACACATACAACAGCATGAGCAGCCAAAGGTGAGCCAGATATCACATGCAACACAGGAAGTGCACCACACATGTACACACACCACCACACTTGCATGCATGTGTACACCTCTGCCAAGTGTCGCAGTGTTCAGACGGGCATCCATGTCACATCTGCCAATCAGGCTTCCACATACCGCTGTCACATGCATCCATGTTGCATCACTGTTGCACCCTTGTGAAATACACACACATGCACATGTACACAGTGCTGATACATGCAGCCAAAAACAACATACATGCGTGACATCACGGACATGTCTACTTACATACACATTCATCCAAACATGTGTGCCCACACAACTGCATTTGGCATGCAAGCCTACACACACAAGCACCATCCATGTCTCACACATTCCAGCCCTCGCATGTGTCAGCCCCACGGCCCTGTACACCCCCACCCATACTCGACCCCATACAAACAGATGTGCAACCTGCACACTACTGAATAATCACCACACGCACTGCTCACAATCAGGATGCATGTACACTCACCGCTCGACTCCAGACGGGTCTGCTTCTCAAGGATCTGGACGTGGAGCGCTGGGGATATGCGTTCCAGGACCCTCATCTGTTCTTCCGACAAGTGGCCCCGGCGCCCCTTGGCATACGCTGCCTTCAAGAGACGCCGGGCCTTGTTCAGGGTCCTGGACCTGAAGTCCTCCCAGCGCTTCTTGACATGTTGTAAGTCGCGGACTGCCACCCCCTCCGCATTGATGGCAGTCACGATGTCAGTCCAGATCCGAGTCCGTCCTTCCTGTCGGCGTGGGAACTTCCGAAGAGGGCATCATACTGCCCCAGGACTTGCTCCACCAGGACACCAACTTTGGTGGCACTGAAGCTGGTGCCCCTCTGCCTCTCTGGCCGGGGGTTGTCAGTGGTCCCAGATGGTGTTTGCCCCAACATGACAACCCCAGAGGCAGGAGTGGGTGGGCAACTGGGTCCTGGGGCTGGGCTGTGGAGCGATGGAATCCCAGTCGGGAGTCTTCGGTTCCAGCAGGGGTGGTCACAGCAACAGCACCCCTGGCTGATGTGCAGGCAGCAAATGGCAGAGCATGTGGGCAGCAGGCAGTCAGGCAGCAGCAGATGGCAGGTGGGATCGTGCTCGGGGCTCTGGGGGGCAGTAGTTCGGCCTTCTGGGCAGGAGCGTGGTCTTCCGTGTGCTTACGCGTGGCCAGCTTGATACGGAGTGATTTGGCACGTGAAAAATCTGCACGTCAGGGTGTAATTCGAGGAAAGGCCCTTAGCGCGTAAGCGCGTCTGCACGCATACGCATTTTCATTGGACAGAAGGCTCCTCAAGCGCAAGCGCCCCTGTGACGTGACGCGTACAGACGTGCATGGGCATTTCAGCGCGCGTGAAAAACTGCACGTCCGCGTGTAATACGAGGAAAGGGCACATGCGCGTAAGCGCGCGTGGAAAACTGCACGTCCGCGTGTAATACGAGGAAAGGGCCCATGTGCGTAAGCGTGCGTGGAAAACTGCACGTCTGCGTGTAATACAAGGAAAGGGCCCATGCGCGTAAGCGCACGTGAAAAACTGCACGTCCGCATGTAATACGAGGAAAGGGCCCATGCGCGTAAGTGACGTGACACGCGCGTACGTTACCCTCAGCACGGGTTAAAGGTGAGCGGGCCCAGCAGTTCGCTGTACGTGCCTTTCGTGGAGACCGACGTGTGTTGCTGCTTCCTGTTGTTTCGCGCGCCATCACAACTTCACAGCTATCAAGGACGTATCTCTTCTTTTGGCGGGGGTATTGGCTACGCGTGTTTTTCTGCATCGCTAGTCAGACGGTGAGTCGAAAACGCTCTTTTTCGTCGCACACGCACTTTTTCGTCGCACACGCTCTTTTTCCCACTGCGGGTGCCCCTGTGTATCGCACCCATTTTCGATGTCATAGTAGCCTGCGTGTCCCACGCGTTCGCGTTATTCGTGTTACTGGGTGCCACCGCGTACTGCGGGAGGTTGAATCCACGCACGTAGGCTGCAGGGTTGCGTGCATGGTTTTACTGCAGTTTTGGGGTGCCTGAGCGTTGCGTGACCCGTCACCACATCACCGGGGTCACATACAGCCTTGCAGGTGCAGGGGGGCTGTTAACATCTTGCTTCCCACCCCCTTCACCCCAATTGCCCAGGTCAATTGTGGTGTACGCCTCCCATTGGCACCACTCCATCTGTGCCAGCACTACTACATCTGTGCCATGGTTGGGAGGCCACCAAAGGTGAGGGGCGCCTCAGCTGGGCGTACACCTCATGGCGGGCGTGGTCGGGGACGTGGCCGTGGTGACCAGGGAGTAGGGGGACTCCAGGGTGTCCAGGGCAGCCAAAGAGGGGGAGGAGGCAGGGGTGCGCCACTTGAGCACAATGTTGTGCCCTGTGTCGGTGCAGCCATGCCACCACCCCCTGTGGTTCCGGGGGATGCAGCTCCTGCATCTGGCACTGGCACCCATATGACCTGGCAGTCCGTTCCATCAACTGCCACGGGCCCAAGGGTAGTGGTAGCTGCAGGTGCACCTGTGGACACCGCCACCCAGGCTCAGGGTCTGCCAGCGCAGGCTGCGTTGGCACTTGAAGAGCCCTTGGTAGATCTCCAACAGGCCAGGGGGGAAACCATAGGGGCAGGCCGGGCTGCTCAGACCAAGACACGTGTCCCTGGGGCAGTCATGTCATCTGCTGCCCCGAACAGCCGGGTGTTGGCAAGTGCAGGGGCAGATGCACCCAACAGCACCCCGGTTGTGAGTCTGCCAACCAGGACCGTTGCGGTCAATGACCCTGCCACAGCTGATGTTGCTGCGCAGGGTCCATTAGTGGGCACCCAGCTGCCACTGACACAAGTCAGGCCTTTGGTCATCCCTCCACCTGCCACTCCCTTAGCTCAATCCACCGAACCCACTGGCCATACTGGTCAGGGCGGCATTAGCCAGCCAGGGTCTGCGCCACAGTCCAAGAGGAGGAAGGTTGCACCTGCAGCACAGGCTGGGACCCCACACACAGCCACGACCTCCTGCACGTCGAGGAAGAAGCCTTTCTGTAAGCAGGAACTGGACTTCCTCGTGGACTATGTGCGGGGCCACAGCCGTGACATGCTAGTGGGTGCCAATAGTCAGACTACGGCTGCCCAACGTGACACCCACTGGAAGCATGTTGCGGAACATGTCAGTTCATTCGGCCATGAGGTGCGCACGGCGCAGGAGTGCAAAAAGCGTTGGAATGACATCAAACGCAGCATTAAGGCCAAGCGTGCCTCAAATTACAACTTGACTCTGGTGACTGGCGGTGGGCCTGCACCAGAGGAGGAAGAACTCACTCCGCATGAGGCTCTCGTTGCGGAGTTCATACCACCTGAATTGGTCGAAGGAGTGGGGGAGATGCTGGACTTTGATGCCCAGTCCAGTGAGTGTTGATGCGTGTTTGTTGAGGACGTGTGTGTTTCACTTGTGGGATGTGTTGTGCATGATTGCTGCTACATGTGACGTGTACATGGTTCTGATGTGTAAGTAATGCAATGCTACCGTCATGCATGTCTTCTCTGCCTGCATGCGGGACTCCATGTGGGCATGCTCCCTTGCCCCTCCTCCGCCTCTCTGCACTCCAGTTCCACCTTTGCACTGGTCTGCTCCAATCTTGCCAATGTGTAGTTTCTTGTTCATGTGTCCTGTGTAGATGCTAACTTCCAGCGTAGAAACTGCCAGACATAAGCCGTGTGGTACAGCCTTAGTACTCGATGCAGGGTATCTCACTTGTACTGTGCATGGGTCAGATGTCCCGCAGGGACATGAGTGCCCATTCATGCTCCATGTGCATTGCACGCATGCCCCTATGTGTCCTTGACTGGATGATCACTGTAATATGAGTCCTTGGTTACATACATTGCCTGCCATCTCATCGGCCTCCCCATGTCAACTGTGGCTCAGTCCTTCGTTGCACACATGTTTAGGCCCTGACAATCTGTGTGGCTCACAGGCCTCAGCCTGTTCAATGGCCAATGACTCTGTCCAACTCTTGTGTCTTCTTCACACGTGGGCGGCCTCCGGAGTTTCCATCATATGTCCTGCCCACTGTCCCAGCATCATTTGCAGTGTTGTAATTTGAATCACATTAAGCTGTTGATGCCAGCCAACACTGCCTGTCAATACACAGGTGTATGGTCAGCCTTTTGATACCATGCTAGGCATCCCTGCTTTGGTACTGGGGTGGAGGGGTGCTTGGCTTCTAGACATGGTACACATTGAATGCACAATGCACGTGATGTCTGAATTTGACATTGCACTGCCTTCACATTTCCTGGCACACACCATGTAGTGCTTGTACATGTAGGTAGTGAGTGGCGTACACCACATTTACTGCACTGCATAGACTGACTTCCATGGAAACTGCCACCTTTCAACAGGTCTGATCACAGAAGCTATTCAAAGTAGACCCAGCATGCATGCCAGGTCATATGTTGTGTGTCACATGTCTGCCGGATGCCTTTGCTGTCGGTGTGTGTGTGTCGTGTGCTTCTGACATGTGTATTGACCTTTTTCTCTCTATTTTTCAGGTGATGACGCAATGGAGGCGGAGGATGGTGTTGTCATGCCAGACACAGAGTTGGTAACACCACATCAACCCGGCACTAGTGGGGGTCGTGGGGTGGTAGGCCACGAAAACCCCCAAGTGCTGCAGTCCATCTTGTCTCTGGCTGCCTATGAGTCCAGCCTTGATGACGACTCTGACGTCCATGTTGAGTTGGATGAGCATCAAGTCCATGTGTCAGGGGTGAGTGATTCTGATGTGGACACTCCTCTGTCTGCGACACCTGCACTGAGGGATCAGACAGTCTTGGTTCCTCCGCCCGTGGTGGATCGGGACGCAGGGTCACCCTCCACACCAGTCACTGATGTGCCTGGGACATCACGTCGACGGGGGCATGTAGTCGTGCAGCCGCAGGCGGTGCCAACACAGCGAGGACCCCCGGTCCTTGGGTCCCACAGGGGTCAAGCCCGGCAACGCGGTCGCAGCGCGCAACCGCTGTATACTGAGTGGGAGCAAGACATGACTGCCAATACCGAACAGCAGGGAGCAGTAATGGAGAACATCGCTGAGAGCATGGAGTGTGTTGCCCGAACTGTGCTCCCCCCTGCTAGGCAGGTGCTTCTCCAGCAGCAGGCGGCACGGTCCACGGCCCGCTCGCTCTGGCTGGGCATGGCGGCCTCAGACAGGGCACGCCAGGCTGAAATGTCGTCTCTGCGTCAAGCAATTGCTGCTCACGCAGAGGCGCACATGGATGCCCTGAGGGAGGAGTATGCTTCCCTCAGATCCACTCTGGGAGTCCTTATGATGTCCCAGAGGCAGCAGGCAGAGGAGAGGTTTGCACAGCTTGAGCGTACCATCTCGGCTGAGCTACAGGCTTGCCGGGAGGTGCAGCGGTTGTCCAGCCAGGCCTTGCAGGAGGAACTCCGTGTTACACGTGCTACCTTGCAAGAGGAAGCACGTGTATCACGTGAGGTTCTGCATGCAGACCTACGTCACATCGCCACACAGAACCAGGCTCACCCGTCCGGCAGACTTGCTGCCGACGAGGGGCAAGCTGCGGCTAGGTGTGGCCAGGCTACTGTGCCACGTCCTCCTTTCCAGGATGAGCCAGACTCGGACAACCATCTATCTCCCACATAGGTCGTGCTGTGCAGGCGTTGAGCCCATGGAGGATTTTTATTTGGCTCAGCATCATCGCATGTGGATGTTGAGCAGCGCCCTGTACCTCCCCCCTCCTGGGTGCCTCCCCTCCCCCCCGGGTCGTATGTGGCCCTTTTTGATTTTTCTTTTAGTTTAGTTAGTTAAGTTTCTGTTTGATAGTTAGTTTAAATAGGTAATGTAGGTTTTCCATAGTAGTGTAATTAGTTAATAGTTGAGTTAGTTTAAAATTGCTAGTCTATTGTGCTTTCATGTGACAGTGCGGTGCTTTGTGGCTTTTGAAGGCATCCACTGTCTGTTCCAGCTGGGCCCTTCATGGTTGTCTTGTGTATGTGTTTGCTGCTTGGGGTCCTTGACTCACATATGCCACTCCTGCCTCCCTTATCCATGGGCTCGCAAGGATGGTTCGGTGTTACAGCATTTTACACAAGGGCTTTGGACTGTCATATCTGTGGCATGTCTGGTGCTGTGTGACTTGTGTTGACACCCCTAGTGAGGATGATTTAGGTGTCATTGTCCACTGTTCAGCTTTTGCTAGATGGGGTGTGTCATGATTAATGTGGACATTGATTGCTATGCATTGTGTAGTATGTTTCATATCTTTCCTGTACATGTGCTTGTTGCAATTCATGCTGTAGATAGTGTTCCACACTTTGGAGGTGAAAGACGGACTGATGGTGTGATTTGTGATGTGACTCTCTGACATGGTCAAGTAATGAGATGCCTGATGAGACACACACAGATGACTTTGAAGCATTAATCATGTGTTTCATGCCCTTTCTGCAGGGGGATGAGCCTCCAGAGCACCTTTGCCAGCAGACATGGCCCATTGGACGACGGAATTCTGAACCCGTTTGTTGGTGCCCACATGCACATGTGTGCACAAGCAGAGGCACAGTGATTGCAGACCCACATCCTAGAACTGCTGACATGTTCCAAGGAACTCCAGGCAAGGTGAGCATCAAAGGGGGGCCACGACACAGCAAAGCTTGCACCAGGCGAGTTGCACATGCAGGCTTAGTCACAGCACTGAGGGTGAGCTTAGATGAATATTGGTTTTGAAGCACACAATTCAGCTCAGATGTGTTTGTGGACTGATGGCTGTTGATAGTAGGGTTGTCTGGGACACATGCAGGGGCAGTGGCACATACCCTCCGGTACATCAAGGTCCATTGAGGCACTTGTATCAACCATGTAGCCTTCTGAGACATGGAAAGGGGCAGCTCACAGGGACATACAGCAAGGGACATACTTGGGTGCAGTGGATGTCTTTTCCACGTACTTCATGATAAATGCACTGCCAACTTTGTTTCGGTCATGGTGGTACGCAACTTGCTCTGTAGTCATGGCTTGCTATATGGGTCTTTCTGCTTACCCAGGGAACATTGCATGTTGTGTGAATTGTGACACATTGGTGTTCCATTTGCCACGCACCCACCAGCGGCTGACTTACTGCATTGACTGTGTATGACCCGTCACAGGGGTGATGTTATATATGGGTACGAATCATCGACCACAGATTGTCTGTTTGTAGAGTAGTTTGTTGCTATGGGGCATGTTTGGTGTTGTTTTTTTGTGTAATTGGCACGTACAGCTTGTTGACTGTGGATCTCTTTGCAGCATTGCAGTGCTCCTGTAACCGGACCTGAGAGTGCGCAGGCAGGAGGCCAGCACTCAAAACCAGAGCTAAGTGTCTTGTTGTTTTTCTTACGAACTGCTCTGCATAGGCTTGCTGGGGAGTGTACTGATGCATGGATGTATGTGTGGTTCAATTTGGTATGTTTTTTTCTCCCTAATCACCCGTGATCCTATGCAATTTTGAAACCTGTACCCTCTACCGGTGTTCCTGCTTCCCGTGCCTATCCAAGCAACGTTCCCTGACCCTCTTTCCCCACTGGGGTTGCGGATGCCTGTGTAAGCCCCGAACTTGCAGGCGCCAAAACCCTAGAGGGGGTGGTTGGTTCGTACCACTCCTGAGCCTGGACTACAGAAGGCCATGACAATGATGTCCAAGTTTGTTTGGATTGTGTATGTGTTCATGCAGGTTGTACATTTTTGTGCATTCCCTAGTTTCATGTGTCATTCCTCCTCCCCTCTCCTGCCACTCATTCCAGTCATCCAGTGTGTCAACAACTGTCCCGACTGCATATCCCTGAACCTCATTCCCCACCAGGGTCTCAGGGGCCTGTGTGAGTTTGACCTTGCAGGCACCCGGGACATGGTGGGGGTGGTTGTTTCGTGACACTCCCGCGCCTGTACAGGGGACCTGTGACAGTACACATCCATTCATGGTGCATCTTCCTATGTCATGTACCACACATGTCTCACATCCTGTCGTGACATTGTTTTGCTGTGCTACCTTGGTTGTTGCCTCATTGTGGTAGTACTTGGCCTTTGTGAGTTACTGCTACGTCAAGTCATCTACTGGAGGGTGTTCGGGTTCGTTTTTATGCCTTGGATTTTGTGATTTTGGAAATGAGTGTGGATTCTGAGGGTTCAGGCATCTTTTTACACACAAGGTGGGAGATGGTGACGAAGGGTAAAGGTGATCCTGTGGCCAGGTGGAATTGAGGTTTGGAGGCTCCATGACCCAGGTGCAGTTGCTCAGTGGGTCATGGTCATTTGTGAGGGAGGGGGGGGTTGTTGTTGATAGTTGCCTTGCCCTGCAGTGTGATGGGAACTCTGACATAGTAATGGTGGTATCCTGTGTACATGTTGTGTTCTGCTGATCAATGCCTGTTCATGTGTTGTCTTTTCCTTTCAGGTGCGAGGGGATAGTTGTGGTTTGACATGCTGGGGTGTACACATGGTGGATGTTCACATGTGATGTGTAGGGAACACTGATGGTCACTTGAGTGCACATGCATATGTGGAGTGCATGTCCTTGCAGAACCACACACTTGCACTCTGATGCACTACATGTACTCCCACCCTTGCATATCCACGTGTACACTGTTTGCCATCTGGTGCCCACTGTGTCCCGGCAGCACATTATCTGTGACCGATCATGGATCCAGTACATGCCTAATTTGATGTTTGACGTGGTCTGTCACTTAGATGTGATGCTCAGGGTGTGCATCACACACAATGGCTGTTCACTGTGCTGTGCGCTGAGCAGTGTGATGCAGGAGTAGGACACTGCACACATGAGCTGCAGTGTTGATTTTGCAATGCATAATGTGCATGTAGACAGGCATTCATTGTGATGTTACGTCTACGACTGTTGTAATGCATTTGGAAATGACTTATTTTGGGTGGGAGATTTTGTTGGTCTGTCATTTCATCTGATTCCAGGTCAGGCAGCAGTGTCTGATGACACTGTACATTTAGGACATGGCAATGTGTACCTTATCGTTACTACATTGGTGTATGGGTATTGCTTGCCATGTCATGTTGATGTTTGGGAGGGTTTGAGTGACATGACAGTGATGGCCATGGCCTGTTTTGCAGGTGTGTGTGATGCACACCTTGCATTTCCGGGTCATCCGCTTCTCAGAGCAACTAGCTGGGGGTAGATTTCTCTCCTCAGCAGGGCCCTCCCCCTGGAACAGACTTCCGGCCTGACTTGTACTTGAGGGGAACCATCTCCAGTTCTGGAAGCACCCCAAGACCTTCCTCTTTGCTTCTGCTTACTCTCTGCCTCTCCCTTGCAGAATTCTTCACTGGAACTGCACAGGAGCTGCAACTGGGCCACTCTCACCGACCTCGGTCCCTGGCCCAGCCACTCTCCACTTGCACTGCCTCCCTGGCAACCCCTGCACTGCAGTACTGTCTCTCTATCCCTACAGCCCTCCCTTCCCAGCACTTGTCTGCACTTACCTTTGTAGTTGCCACCAGGCGACCTATGTATTATTTTTTTGGGCTACTTCCCCTGTACCGGACTCCCCCCCACCCTTCCCCTTGCACTTTTCCCATTCCCCCTACCCCTGAACTTGCACGATCTCAATGACACCTGACCTAGTAGTACCGTTCTCTGTGTTCCCTTGTTCCCCCCTCCCTGCCTCATTGCGCCTTGGAATACTTGTGTATGGCCCATATCATGTCATATGTCATATGTGTGCCTTTTGGTCACACAGGATAGCTTGTGTTTAAGTAGCTAGGGATGCAGACGATGTGGCACTTCCATGGCAACTATCTGAGGGTGGTAGGGTTGTGACAGTCGACTGTCTCTTTGTCATCATTGATTGTCACCTGGTATGTGCCAGGCCTGTGTGCACTCCGCAGGGGTGGGAGTTTAGGTGAAAAATATGGCCACAAGCTGGGTCCGGGCTTCCTCGCCACGTGCCCTGTCCCCTCCCATGGGAAGCGCCTGTGCCTGTGGTTGGGGATGTGGGGGCACCACCATGTCCACCGGGACGCCCTGCCGTGTTGCAACATTGTGCAGGACACATGCTGCCACAATGATCCTGCACACTACTGGTGGTGCATAGAGTAGTTGCCCACCAGAGCGGTCAAGGGAGCGGAAACGTGACTTGAGCACTCCGAATGTGCGCTCCACTATGCCCCTGGTTGCAATATGGGCGGCGTTGTATCTTACCTGGGGTGGTGTGGTAGGGTTCCGTATTGGCGTCATCATGTGGTTGCTCAGAGGGTAGGCACTGTCCCCTGGGGAGGTGATAATAGTTGAGATTATTAGGGTTTGGATATTTGTCTGTGTGTGACTTGCATGCATGTGCAAGGGCATTTGTACTGACCTAGGAGCCATGTGTCGCCATGCTGCCCAGCTTCCAGGGCCCGGCTCAGGGCGGACATTCTGTATATGAAACTGTCATGGGTGGAGCCAGGGTAGTTTGCATAGACAGAGGTGATGATTCCCTTTGCATCACATACCACCTGTACATTGATGGAATGCCAGTGCATGCGGTTTCGGTAGATGTGCTCAATGGCCCTAGGTGGACATAGGGCCACATGGGTGCAATCTATGGCACCGAGCACTTTGAGGAAGTGTGCCACCCTGAAAAAATCCAGGACAACGGCCTGCCTTTCTGCGGGTGTTCTGGGCATGTATATGTGCCTGCGGACTGAGGGGCGCGCTGTCATGATTGCCAGTACCTGGTGTAGGCAGCGTGACTGCGTGGCCTGTGAGACCCCCCCCACTATGGCAGTGGTCCGCTGAAATGACCCAGTGGCCAAAAAATGCAGGACATTGAGCAGCTTCTGCAAGGGGCTCAATGCTTGGGAGCAAAGGGTGGGGGATGTGAGGTCATCTTCCCACTCCCTGACCAGGTCTAGGATGATATGGGGTGGAAACCTATACCTGCCGTAGATCTGGTCATCAGGCATCCCAAAAAGGCTTGTCCGTGGTGCGAAAATGCGTGCCCTGGCTATTCTCCTCCCCCTGCGGTGTCCCACGATCAGTGCAGCGACAAATGGGGCATTCATTGTAGCTGTATATACACGTTTGTTGTTTGTGCGCACTTTTATGCTGTGCGCGGGGACGGCTCCGCCTGCCTTCGTGTGGGCGGACGCATTGACGTCTGTGCACGTCTTTTGCCATGCGCGGGTTTCCCGTATTCGGATACGGTCCGAGTGTCATCGCGTGTGATCGGAGGGGAGTGAGCGTACACGCAATTGGCCTGGGTACGTGTGTTTCGGGGTGCGGGGGAAGTTCCACACACGATTAGCCTGGGTACGTGTGTTCCGGGGTGCCGGGAACTTTCACACGCGATTGGTGAAAATCCACGTGTGTTCTGTCAACACGTGCAATGAGGGAAACACCTGCGCACGTCACGTCACAGACGCGCTCACGCGCTAAGGGCCTTTGGTCCAATGAAATCGCATATGCGTGCTGCCGTGCATACGCGCTAAGGGCCTTTCCTCGTATTACACGCGGACGTGCAGTTTTCCACGCGCGCTTACGCGCATGGGCCCTTTCCTCGTATTACACGCGGACGTGCAGTTTTTCACGCGCGCTGAAATGCCCATGCACGTCTGTACGCGTCACGTCACAGGGGCGCTTGCGCTTGAGGGGCCTTCTGTCCAATGAAAATGCGTATGCGTGCAGACACGCTTACGCACTAAGGGCCTTTCCTCGAATTACACGCTGACGTGCAGATTTTTCACGTGCCAAATCACTCCGTATCAAGCTGGCCACGCGTAAGCACACGGAAGACCACGCTCCTGCCCAGAAGGCCGAACTACTGCCCCCCCAGAGCCCCGAGCACGCTCCCACCTGCCATCTGCTGCTGCCTGACTGCCTGCTGTCCACGTGCCCTGCCATTTGCTGCCTGCATATCAGCCAGGGGTGCTGTTGCTGTGACCACCCCTGCTGGAACCGAAGACTCCCGACTGGGATTCCATCGCTCCACAGCTCAGCCCCAGGACCCAGTTGCCCACCCACTCCTGCCTCTGGGGTTGTCATGTCGGGGCAAACACCATCTGGGACCACTGACAACCCCCGACCAGAGAGGCAGAGGGGCACCAGCTTCAGTGCCACCGAAGTTGGTGTCCTGGTGGAGCAAGTCCTGGGGCAGTATGATGCCCTCTTTGGAAGTTCCCGCGCTGACAAGGAAGGACGGACTCGGATCTGGACTGACATTGTGACTGGCATCAATGCGGAGGGGGTGGCAGTCCGCGACTTACAACATGTCAAGAAGCGCTGGGAGGACTTCAGGTCCAGGACCCTGAACAAGGCCCGGCGCCTCTTGAAGGCAGCGGATGCCAAGGGGTGCTGGGGCCACTTGTCGGAAGAACAGATGAGGGTCCTGGAACGCATATCCCCACCGCTCCACGTCCAGGTCCTTGAGAAGCAGACCCGTCTGGAGTCGAGCGGTGAGTGTACATGCATCCTGATTGTGAGCAGTGCGTGTGGTGATTATTCAGTAGTGTGCAGGTTGCACATCTGTTTGTATGGGGTCGAGTATGGGTGGGGGTGTACAGGGCCGTAGGGCTGACACATGCGAGGGCTGGAATGTGTGAGACATGGATGGTGCTTGTGTGTGTAGGCTTGCAAGCCAAATGCAGTTTTGTGGGCACACATGTTTGGATGAATGTGTATGTAAGTAGACATGTCCGTGATGTCACGCATGTATGTTGTTTTTGGCTGCATGTATCAGCACTGTGTACATGTGCATGTGTGTGTATTTGACAAGGGTGCAACAGTGATGCAACATGGATGCATGTGACAGCGGTATGTGGAAGCCTGATTGGCAGATGTGACATGGATGCCCGTCTGAACACTGCGACACTTGGCAGAGGTGTACACATGCATGCAAGTGTGGTGGTGTGTGTACATGTGTGGTGCACTTCCTGTGTTGCATGTGATGTCTGGCTCACCTTTGGCTGCTCATGCAGTTGTATGTGTATGGATGGTGGTGGCAGTTGCGATATGGCTGTGGTATGGCTCATGTGTGCGAGTTGTAATGACATGTGTGTTGGGGATTGTGATGACATGTCTGAGGTTTGCCAATGCCACTCATGTACAACTGTCATGTGTGTATGTGTCCATTGGACAGTGCCCTGATGCCTGTGTTTTGTTTCTCCCTGTCTGCAGCGTCAACTGATGAAGAGGGCGGAGAAGGTGCTGTGGAGCACAGCGGCAGGGATCCCACCGCCAGCCGGAGACGCAAGGCCCGGCTCCCCTCCCATGTTGTGATCTCGTCGGGGAGTGAGGAGTCCGGTGCCGCGTCCCAGGCCGCAGCTGCCGGGGGGAGGTCCAAGAGGTGGAGGTTGGAGTTGGACTCCTCGGCAGCAGAAGGGGCAGCTGGGACCCCACAGTGCCCAACAGGGGAAGATGGCACAGAGTCATCCAGGTTGGTGGGGGGTTTGGTGGAGGAGGAGGCCGTGCAAGCACCAGAGACGGGGTCCGGAGGTGGGGATCCCACTGGTGCTAGTGGTGCAGTGCAGGACCAGGGACAGGAGGCAGCACAGGCCGCCGCGGAGGTGCCTGTGTGCAATCCTGTCCCTGATCCTGTCCCTGCATCATCTTGCACCAGCAGGGATGCCTACGTCCAGACCCGTTTTCAGGCAGGGGATGAGCTCACGTCAACTGGCCTTCCTCTGCCTGTGGACGTGGCTATCCAGGTCCGGGTTCAGCCTGTCCTGGCTGGTGTGGCGTTGCGTCAACGGGCCATGCGAGGTGACCTGCAGTCTTTTCATGAAGAGACTGCACGTCATCTCGAATGGCTCATTGACCATGTCAGCCTGCTGGGACAGGTCACCCAGGCCGGATTCCTCCGTCTGATGGGGCTTGCTATGACCCCCTCCTCAACTGGACCCCCTACGCGCCAGTCGTCCTCTGTGCCATCTTCCCACCCATCAGTCACCTGGGTGCCCTGTGGAGCTGCCTCTGACGGTGCGGCCAGGCTGGTGGAGGAGGCATCCCTGCCATAGTCGGGAGTCGGACGTCCAGCAGGGGTGGCCACATCTACGACTGCACCCCAGCCGGCGGAGGATGTGCAGGCAGCAGGAGGCAGTGCACGGGCAGAGGCACAGCAGCCGCAGCAACGTGGTGGGAGCCATGAAGGATCGGGGCCTTCAACATCGGAGGGGCAGGCATCGGCCGGAGGGCAGGAGGACCCAGGACAGAGAGTGTCTTCCGTGTGGCAGCGGTTGGGCCACGCCATAGATGCGGAGCGGCAGCGGGCGGAAGAGGCACAGCTCACAATGGTCAGGGCGGAGAACTCCATGCGGAGGGCCCTGAGGCGGACCGAGTGCCTCGAGGCAATCCGCAGGGGTTTGGAAGTGGAGACGTCGACGGCCCTGCGGACCCTCGAGGCCATGGAGGAAGTCCGCCTCCGGGACATTGAGGAGGAGTTCGATGATGCCCTGGCCCGGGACATCCACAAGTGAGCCGTGAAACTAGCCCGCTGCCCTTGTACATAGTTATGTAGGTAGTGTTAGGTTTCATTTGTGTTTTGATTTTATTTGGACCTTTCGGACATTGCCCACATTTTTGTATATAGTTTATTTTATTAGTTAGTGTAGTTAGATAGGTTTCCTTTATTTGGTTGGGATAATGGACCATGGCTTGTTCCCACGTACATAGTTCACAGTTGGATTGTATTTTTTTTTACTTTTTAACCATGGAGCAATGGCTTTCTTTTTTATTTCCCATTGGATTTTGTTTTGTGGACATTGACTTTGGACAACATTACTTTGGAATTTTATTTTTGGTTTTGCTTTTTTTCACGGACATGCTTCTTTTAATTTTTGTACATTCACATTTCTGTTTCTTCATTTTTTATTCTATTTATGTTTCCTTTAATACATATTTTTTTGGTGAACTTCAATGTGTGGTATCTCATTGGTTTCATGCATTTCATGATATGTGTTTTGAGATTCACTGACACCCATTGGGTGTATGTGAGGGAAATGTGTTTGTTTCGGAACTTGCAATTGGTGTTCTGTGATGTAATTGCAAATTATGAGTGGGTGGATGCAATACTCGGGTGGGTGTTTTGCATTTGGGGGCTGACCATAGGGACCAGGGATCTAGATTGTGATGACATGTTGGCTGGGGAACATGAGTTGCACATGGGTGGGGGCCTGCTGGCAGGTGCCCCACAGTGCTGGGGGGTGGGGGTGGGGGGGAACATGAGTTGGACATGGGTGGGGGCCTGCTGGAAGGTGCCCCACAGTGCTGGGGGGTGGGGAGGTGGGGAACATGAATTGGACATGGGTGGGGGCCTGCTGGCAGGTGCCCCACAGTGCTGGGGGGTGGGGGTGGTGGGGAACATGAGTTGGACATAGGTGGGGGCCTGGTGGTGGGTGCCCCTGCACTGCTGGGGGGTGGGGGTGCTGGGAGACATGGGTGGGGGCCTGGTGGTGGGTGCCCCACAGTGCTGGGGGGGTGGGGGTGGTGGGAGACATTGGTGGGGGCCTGGTGGAGGCTGCCCCTGGTGGCTGAGGGGATGGGGGTGGTGGGAGACATGGGTGGGGGCCTGGTGGAGGCTGCCCCGGGGGGCTGGGGGGTGGGGGTGCTGGGAGACATGGGATTATGCAATGCATAATGTGCATGTAGACAGGCATTCATTGTGATGTTACGTCTACGACTGTTGTAATGCATTTGGAAATGACTTATTTTGGGTGGGAGATTTTGTTGGTCTGTCATTTCATCTGATTCCGGGTCAGGCAGCAGTGTCTGATGCCACTGTACATTTAGGACATGGCAATGTGTACCTTATCGTTACTGCGTTGGTGTATGGGTATTGCTTGCCATGTCATGTTGATGTTTGGGAGGGTTTGAGTGACATGACAGTGATGGCCATGGCCTGTTTTGCAGGTGTGTGATGCACACCTTGTATTTCCGGGTCATTCGCTTCTCAGAGCAACTAGCTGGGGGTAGATTTCTCTCCGCAGCAGGGCCCTCCCCCTGGAACAGACTTCCGGCCTGACTTGAACTTGAGGGGAACCATCTCCAGTTCTGGAAGCACCCCAAGACCTTCCTCTTTGCTTCTGCTTACTCTCTGCCTCTCCCTTGCAGAATTCTTCACTGGAACTGCACAGGAGCTGCAACTGGGCCACTCTCACCGACCTCGGTCCCTGGCCCAGCCACTCTCCACTTGCACTGCCTCCCTGGCAACCCCTGCACTGCAGTACTGTCTCTCTATCCCTACAGCCCTCCCTTCCCAGCACTTGTCTGCACTTACCTTTGTAGTTGCCACCAGGCGACCTATGTATTATTTTTTTGGGCTACTTCCCCTGTACTGGACTCCCCCCACCCTTCCCCTCTCACTTTTCCCATTCCCCCTACCCCTGCACTTGCACGATCTCAATGACACCTGGCCTAGTAGTACCGTTCTCTGTGTTCCCTTGTTCCCCCCTCCCTGCCTCATTGCGCCATGGAATACTTGTGTATGGCCCGTATCATGTCATATGTCATATGTGTGCCTTTTGGTCACACAGGATAGCTTGTGTTTAAGTAGCTAGGGATGCAGATGATGTGGCACTTCCATGGCAACTATCTCAGGGTGGTAGGGTTGTGACAGTTGACTGTCTATTTGTCATCATTGATTGTCACCTGGTATGTGCCAGGCCTGTGTGCACTCCGCAGGGGTGGGAGTTTAGGTGAAAAATATGGCCACAAGCTGGGTACGGGCTTCCTCGCCACGTGCCCTGTCCCCTCCCATGGGAAGCGCCTGTGCCTGTGGTTGGGGATGTGGGGGCACCACCATGTCCACCGGGATGCCCTGCCATGTTGCAACATTGTGCAGGACACATGCTGCCACATTGATCCTGCACACTACTGGTGGTGCATAGAGTAGTTGCCCACCAGAGCGGTCAAGGGAGCGGAAACGTGACTTGAGCACTCCGAATGTGCGCTCCACTATGCCCCTGGTTGCAATATGGGCGGCGTTGTATCTTACCTGGGGTGGTGTGATGGGGTTCTGGATTGGCGTCATCATGTGGTTGCTCAGAGGGTAGGCACTGTCCCCTGGGGAGGTGATAATAGTTGAGATTATTAGGGTTTGGATATTTGTCTGTGTGTGACTTGCATGCATGTGCAAGGGCATTTGTACTGACCTAGGAGCCATGTGTCGCCATGCTGCCCAGCTTCCAGGGCCCGGCTCAGGGCGGACATTCTGTATATGAAACTGTCATGGGTGGAGCCACGGTAGTTTGCATAGACAGAGGTGATGATTCCCTTTGCATCACATACCACCTGTACATTGATGGAATGCCAGTGATTGCGGTTTCGGTAGATGTGCTCAATGGCCCTAGGTGGACGTAGGGCCACATGGGTGCAATCTATGGCACCGAGCACTTTGAGGAAGTGTGCCACCCTGAAAAAATCCAGGACAACGGCCTGCCTTTCTGCGGGTGTTCTGGGCATGTATATGTGCCTGCAGACTCAGGGGCGCACTGTCATGATTGCCAGTACCTGGTGTAGGCAGCGTGACTGCGTGGCCTGTGAGACCCCCCCCCCACTATGGCAGTGGTCCGCTGAAATGACCCAGTGGCCAAAAAATGCAGGACATTGAGCAGCTTCTCCAAGGGGCTCAATGCTTGGGAGCAAAGGGTGGGGGATGTGAGGTCATCTTCCCACTCCCTGACCAGGTCTAGGATGATATGGGGTGGAAACCTATACCTGCCGTAGATCTGGTCGTCAGGCAGCCCAAAAAGGCTTGTCCGTGGTGCAAAAATGCGTGCCCTGGCTATTCTCCTCCCCCTGCGGTGTCCCACGATCAGTGCAGCGACAAATGGGGCATTCATTGTAGCTGTATATACACGTTTGTTGTTTGTGCGCACTTTTATGCTGTGCGCGGGGGCGGCTCCGCCTGCCTTCGTGTGGGCGGACGCATTGACGTCTGTGCACGTCTTTTGCCGTGCGCGGGTTTCCTGTATTCGGATACGGTCCGAGTGTCATCGCGTGTGATCGGAGGGGAGTGAGCGTACACGCAATTGGCTTGGGTACGTGTGTTTCGGGGTGCGCGGGAAGTTCCACACGCGATTAGCCTGGGTACGTGTGTTCCGGGGTGCCGGGAACTTTCACACGCGATTGGTGGAAATCCACGTGTGTTCTGTCATCACGTGCAATGAGGGAAACACCTGCGCGCGTCACGTCTCAGACGCGCTCACGCGCTAAGGGCCTTTGGTCCAATGAAATCGCATATGCGTGCTGCCGTGCATACGCGCTAAGGGCCTTTCCTCGTATTACACGCGGACGTGCAGTTTTCCACGCGCGCTTATGCGCATGGGCCCTTTCCTCGTATTACACGCGGACGTGCAGTTTTTCACGCGCGCTGAAATGCCCATGCACGTCTGTATGCATCACGTCACAGGGGCGCTTGCGCTTGAGGGGCCTTCTGTCCAATAAAAATGCGTATGCGTGCAGACGCGCTTACGCGCTAAGGGCCTTTCCTCGAATTACACGCTGATGTGCAGATTTTTCACGTGCCAAATCACTCCGTATCAAGCTGGCCACGCGTAAGCACACGGAAGACCATGCTCCTGCCCAGAAGGCCGAACTACTGCCCCCCCAGAGCCCCGAGCACGCTCCCACCTGCCATCTGCTGCTGCCTGACTGCCTGCTGCCCACGTGCCCTGCCATTTGCTGCCTGCATATCAGCCAGGGGTGCTGTTGCTGTGACCACCCCTGCTGGAACCGAAGACTCCCGACTGGGATTCCATCGCTCCACAGCCCAGCCCCAGGACCCAGTTGCCCACCCACTCCTGCCTCTGGGGTTGTCATGTCGGGGCAAACACCATATGGGACCACTGACAACCCCCGGCCAGAGAGGCAGAGGGGCACCAGCTTCAGTGCCACCGAAGTTGGTGTCCTGGTGGAGCAAGTCCTGGGGCAGTATGATGCCCTCTTCGGAAGTTCCCGCGCCGACAAGGAAGGACGGACTCGGATCTGGACTGACATCGTGACTGCCATCAACGCGGAGGGGGTGGCAGTCCGCGACTTACAACATGTCAAGAAGCGCTGGGAGGACTTCAGGTCCAGGACCCTGAACAAGGCTTGGCGCCTCTTGAAGGCAGCGGATGCCAAGGGGCGCCGGGGCCACTTGTCGGAAGAACAGATTAGGGTCCTGGAACGCATATCCCCAGCGCTCCACGTCCAGGTCCTTGAGAAGCAGACCCGTCTGGAGTCGAGCGGTGAGTGTACATGCATCCTGATTGTGAGCAGTGCGTGTGGTGATTATTCAGTAGTGTGCAGGTTGCACAGCTGTTTGTATGGGGTCGAGTATGGGTGGGGGTGTACAGGGCCGTGGGGCTGACACATGCGAGGGCTGGAATGTGTGAGACATGGATGGTGCTTGTGTGTGTAGGCTTGCATGCCAAATGCAGTTGTGTGGGCACACATGTTTGGATGAATGTTTATGTAAGTAGACATGTCCGTGATGTCACGCATGTATGTTGTTTTTGGCTGCATGTATGAGCACTGTGTACATGTGCATGTGTGTGTATTTGACAAGGGTGCAACAGTGATGCAACATGGATGCATGTGACAGCGGTATGTGGAAGCCTGATTGGCAGATGTGACATGGATGCCCGTCTGAACACTGCGACACTTGGCAGAGGTTTACACATGCATGCAAGTGTGGTGGTGTGTGTACATGTGTGGTGCACTTCCTGTGTTGCATGTGATATCTGGCTCACCTTTGGCTGCTCATGCAGTTGTATGTGTATGGATGGTGGTGGCAGTTGCGATATGGCTGTGGTATGGCTCATGTGTGCGAGTTGTAATGACATGTGAGTTGGGGATTGTGATGACATGTCTGAGGTTTGCCAATGCCACTCATGTACAACTGTCATGTGTGTATGTGTCCATTGGACAGTGCCCTGATGCCTGTGTTTTGTTTCTCCCTCTCTGCAGCGTCAACTGATGAAGAGGGCGGAGAAGGTGCTGTGGAGCACAGCGGCGGGGATCCCACCGCCAGCCGGAGACGCAAGGCCCGGCTCCCCTCCCATGTTGTGATCTCGTCGGGGAGTGAGGAGTCCGGTGCCGCGTCCCAGGCCGCAGCTGCCGGGGGGAGGTCCAAGAGGTGGAGGTTGGAGTTGGACTCCTCGGCAGCAGAAGGGGCAGCTGGGACCCCACAGGGCCCAACAGGGGAAGATGGCACGGAGTCATCCAGGTTGGTGGGGGGTTTGGTGGAGGAGGAGGCCGTGCAAGCACCAGAAACGGGGTCTGGAGGTGGGGATCCCACTGGTGCTAGTGGTGCAGTGCAGGACCAGGGACAGGAGGCAGCACAGGCCGCTGCGGAGGTGCCTGTATGCAATCCTGTCCCTGATCCTGTCCCTGCATCATCTTGCACCAGCAGGGATGCCTACGTCCAGACCCGTTTTCAGGCAGGGGATGAGCTCACGTCAACTGGCCTTCCTCTGCCTGCGGACGTGGCTATCCAGGTCCGGGTTGAGCCTGTCCTGGCTGGTGTGGCGTTGCGTCAACGGGCCATGCGAGGTGACCTGCAATCTTTTCATGAAGAGACTGCACGTCATCTCGAATGGCTCATTGACCACGTCAGCCTACTGGGACAGGTCACCCAGGCCGGATTCCTCCGTCTGATGGGGCTTGCTACGACCCCCTCCTCAACTGGACCCCCTACACGCCAGTCGTCCTCTGTGCCATCTTCCCACCCATCAGTCACCTGGGTGCCCTGTGGAGCTGCCTCTGACGGTGCGGCCAGGCTGGTGGAGGAGGCATCCCTGCCATAGTCGGGAGTCGGACGTCCAGCAGGGGTGGCCACATCTACGACTGCACCCCAGCCGGCGGAGGATGTGCAGGCAGCAGGAGGCAGTGCACGGGCAGAGGCACAGCAGCAGCAGCAACGTGGTGGGAGCCATGAAGGCTCGGGGCCTTCAACATCGGAGGGGCAGGCATCGGCCGGAGGGCAGGAGGACCCAGGACAGAGAGTGTCTTCCGTGTGGCAGCGGTAGGGCCACGCCATAGATGCGGAGCGGCAGCGGGCGGAAGAGGCACGGCTCTCAATGGTCAGGGCGGAGAACTCCATGCGGAGGGCCCTGAGGCGGACCGAGTGCCTCGAGGCAATCCGCAGGGGTTTGGAAGTGGAGACGTTGACGGCCCTGCGGACCCTCGGGGCCATGGAGGAAGACCGCCTCCGGGACATTGAGGAGGAGTTCAATGATGCCCTGGCCCGGGACATCCACAAGTGAGCCGTGAAACTAGCCCGCTGCCCTTGTACATAGTTATGTAGGTAGTGTTAGGTTTAATTTTTCTTTTGATTTTATTTGGACCTTTCGGACATTGGCCACATTTTTGTATATAGTTTATTTCATTAGTTAGTGTAGTTAGATAGGTTTCCTTTATTTTGTTGGGATAATGGACCATGGCTTGTTCCCACGTACATAGTTCACAGTTGGATTGTATTTTTTTTTCACTTTTTAACCATGGAGCAATGGCTTTCTTTTTTATTTCCCATTGGATTTTGTTTTGTGGACATTGACTTTGGACAACATTACTTTGGAATTTTATTTTTAGTTTTGCTTTTTTTCACGGACATGCTTCTTTTAATTTTTGTACATTCACATTTCTGTTTCTTCATTTTTTATTCTATTTATGTTTCCTTTAATACATATTTTTTTTGGTGAACTTCAATGTGTGGTATCTCATTGGTTTCATGCATTTCATGATATGTGTTTTGAGATTCACTGACACCCATTGGGTGTATGTGAGGGAAATGTGTTTGTTTCGGAACTTGCAATTGGTGTTCTGTGATGTAATTGCAAATTATGAGTGGGTGGATGCAATACTCGGGTGGGTGTTTTGCATTTGGAGGCTGACCATAGGGACCAGGGATCTAGATTGTGATGACATGTTGGCTGGGGAACATGAGTTGCACATGGGTGGGGGCCTGCTGGCAGGTGCCCCACAGTGCTGGGGGGTGGGGGTGGTGGGGAACATGAGTTGGACATGGGTGGGGGCCTGCTGGCAGGTGCCCCACAGTGCTGGGGGGTGGGGGTGGTGGGGAACATGAATTGGACATGGGTGGGGGCCTGCTGGCAGGTGCCCCACAGTGCTGGGGGGTGGGGGTGGTGGGGAACATGAGTTGGACATGGGTGGGGGCCTGGTGGTGGGCGCCCCTGCACTGCTGGGGGGTGGGGGTGCTGGGAGACATGGATGGGGGCCTGGTGGTGGGTGCCCCACAGTGCAGGGGGGGGTGGGGGTGGTGGGAGACATGGGTGGGGGCCTGGTGGAGGCTGCCCCTGGTGGCTGGGGGTGGGGGTGGTGGGAGACATGGGTGGGGGCCTGGTGGAGGCTGCCCCTGGTCGCTGGGGGGTGGGGGTGCTGGGAGACATGGGTGGGGGCCTGGTGGAGGCTGCCCCTGGTGACTGGGGGGGGGGTGGGGGTGGTGGGAGACATGGGTGGGGGCCTGGTGGAGGCTGCCTCTGGTGGCTGGGGGGTGGGGGTGGTGTGAGACATGGGTGGGGGCCTGGTGGAGGCTGCCCCTGCACTGCTGGGGGGTGGGGGTGGTGGGAGACATGGGTGGGGGCCTGGTGGTGGGTGCCCCTGCACTGCTGGGGGGTGGGGGTGGTGTGAGACATGGGTGGGGGCCTGGTGGAGGGTGCCCAACAGTGCTGGGGAGTGGGGGTGCTGGGAGACATGGGTGGGGGCCTGGTGGAGGCTGCCCCTGGTGACTAGGAGGGTGGGGGTGGTGGGAGACATGGGTGGGGGCCTGGTGGAGGCTGCCCCTGGTGGCTGGGGGGTGGGGGTGCTGGGAGACATGGGTGGGGGCCTGGTGGAGGCTGCCCCTGGTGACTGGGGGGTGGGGGTGGTGGGAGACATGGGTGGGGGCCTGGTGGTGGGTGCCCTTGCACTGCTGGGGGGTGGGGGTGCTGGGAGACATGGGTGGGGGCCTGTTGGTGGGTGCCCCACAGTGCTGGGGGGGTGGGGGTGGTGGGAGACATGGGTGGGGGCCTGTTGGAGGCTGCCCCTGGTGGCTGGGGGGTGGGGGTCGTGGGAGACATGGGTGGGGGCCTGGTGAAGGCTGCCCCTGGTGGCTGGGGGGTGGGTGTGCTGGGAGACAAGGGTGGGGGCCTGTTGGAGGCTGCCCCTGGTGACTGGGGGGTGGGGGTGGTGGGAGACATGGGTGGGGGCCTGGCGGAGGCTGCCCCTGGTGGATGGGGGGTGGGGGTGGTGTGAGACATGGGTGGGGGCCTGGTGGAGGCTGCCCCTGCACTGCTGGGGGGTGGGGGTGGTGGGAGACATGGGTGGGGGCCTGGTGGTGGGTGCCCCTGCACTGCTGGGGGGTGGGGGTGGTGGGAGACATGGGTGGGGGCCTGGTGGAGGGTGCCCCACAGTGCTGGGGGGTGGGGGTGCTGGGAGACATGGGTGGGGGCCTGGTGGAGGCTGCCCCTGGTGACTGGGGGGTGGGGGTGGTGGGAGACATGGGTGGGGGCCTGGTGGAGGCTGTCCCTGGTGGCTAGGGGGTGGGGGTGCTGGGAGACATGGGTTGGGGCCTGGTGGAGGCTGCCCCTGGTGACTGGGGGGGTGGGGGTGGTGGGAGACATGGTTGGGGGCCTGGTGGTGGGTGCCCCTGCACTGCTGGGGGGTGGGGGTGCTGGGAGACATGGGTGGGGGCCTTGTGGTGGGTGCCCCACAGTGCTGGGGGGGTGGGGTGGTGGGAGACATGGGTGGGGGCCTGGTGGAGGCTGCCCCTGGTGACTGGGGGGTGGGGGTGGTGGGAGACATGGGTGGGGGCCTGGTGGAGGCTGCCCCTGGTGGCTGGTGGGTGGGGGGTGCTGGGAGACATGGGTGGGGGCCTGGTGGAGGCTGCCCCTGGTGACTGGGGGGGGTGGGGGTGGTGGGAGACATGGGTGGGGGCCTGGTGGCGGCTGCCCCTGGTGGCTGGGGGGTGGGGGTGCTGGGAGACATTGGTGGGGGCCTGGTGGAGGCTGCCCCTGCACTGCTGGGGGGTGGGGGTGGGGGGAGACATGGGTGGGGGCCTGGTGGTGGGTGCCCCTGCACTGCTGGGGGTGGGGGTGGTGGGAGACATGGGTGGGGGCCTGGTGGAGGGTGCCCCACAGTGCTGGGGGGTGGGGGTGCTAGGAGATATGGGTGGGGACCTGGTGGAGGCTGCCCCTGGTGACTGGGGGGGTGGGTGTGGTGGGAGACATGGGTAGGGGCCTGGTGGAGGCTGCCCCTGGTGGCTGCGGGGTGGGGGTGTTGGGAGACATGGGTGGGGGCCTGGTGGAGGCTGCCCCTGGTGACAGGGGGGGTGGGGGTGGTGGGAGGCATGGGTGGGGGCCTGGTGGTGGGTGCCCCTGCACTGCTGGGGGGTGGGGGTGCTGGGAGACATGGGTGGGGGCCTGGTGGTGGGTGCCCCACAGTGCTGGGGGGCTGGGGGTGGTGGGAGACATGGGTGGGGGCCTGGTGGAGGCTGCCCCTGGTGGCTGGGGGGTGGGGGTGTTGGGAGACATGGGTGGGGGCCTGGTGGAGGTTGCCCTGCACTGCTGGGGGGTGGGGGTGGCGGGAGACAAGGGTGGGGGCCTGGTGGTGGGTGCCCCTGCACTGCTGGGGGGTGGGGGTGGTGGGAGACATGGGTGGGGGCCTGGTGGAGGGTGCCCCACAGTGCTGGGGGGTGGGGGTGCTGGGAGACATGGTTGGGGGCCTGGTGGAGGCTGCCCCTGGTGACTGGGGGGGTGGGGGTGGTGGGAGACATGGGTGGGGGCCTGGTGGAGGCTGCCACTGGTGGCTGGGGGGTGTGGGTGCTGGGAGACATGGGTGGGGGCCTGGTGGAGGCTGCCCCTGGTGGCTGGGGGGTGGGGGTGGTGGGAGACATGGGTGGGGGCATGGTGGAGGCTGCCCCTGGTGACTGGGGGGGTGGGGGTGGTGGGAGACATGGGTGGGGGCTTGGTGGTGGGTGCCCCTGGTGGCTGGGGGGTGGGGGTGGTGGGAGACATGGGTGGGGGCCTGGTGGTGGGTGCCCCTGCACTGCTTGGGGGTGGGGGTGGTGGGGAACATGAGTTGGACATGCGTGGGGGCCTGCTGGCAGGTGCCCCACAGTGCTGGGGAGTGGGGGTGGTGGGGAACATGAGTGGGACATGGGTGGGGGCCTGCTGGCAGGTGCCCCACAGTGCTGTGGGGTGGGGGTGCTGCGAGACGTGGGTGGGGGCCTGGTGGAGGCTGCCTCTGCACTGCTGGGGGGTGGGGGTGGTGGGAGACATGGGTGGGGCCTGCTGGCAGGTGCCCACAGTGCTGGGGGGTGTGGGTGGTGGGGAACATGAGTTGGATGTGGGTGGGGGCCTGCTGGCAGGTGCCCCACAGTGCTGGGGGATGGGGGTGGTGGGGAACATGAGTTGGACATGGGTGGGGGCCTGCTGGCAGGTGCCCCACAGTGCTGGGGGGTGGGGGTGGTGGGGAACATGAGTTGGACATGGGTGGGGGCCTGCTGGCAGGTGCCCCACAGTGCTGGGGGGTGGGGGTGGTGGGAGACATGCGTTGGACATGGGTGGGGGCCTGCTGGCAGGTGCCCCACAGTGCTGGGGGGTGGGGGTGGTGGGGAACATGAGTTGGACATGGGTGGGGGCCTGCTGGCAGGTGCCCCACAGTGCTGGGGGGTGGGGGTGCTGGGAGACATGGGTGGGGGCCTGGTGGTGGGTGCCCCAGAGTGCTGGGGGGTGGGGGTGGGGGGAGACATGAGTTGGACATGGGGGGGGGCCTGCTGGCAGGTGCCCCACAGTGCTGCGGGGTGGGGGTTCTGGGAGACATGAGTTGGACATGGGTGGGGGCCTGCTGGCAGGTGCCCCACAGTGCTGGGGGGTGGGGGTGGTGGGGAACATGAGTTGGACATGGGTGGGGGCCTGCTGGCAGGTGCCCCACAGTGCTGGGGGTTGGGGGTGCTGGGAGATATGGGTGGGGGCCTGGTGGTGGGTGCCCCTGCACTGCTGGGGAGTGGGGGTGGTGGGAGACATGGGTGGGGGCCTGGTGGAGGGTTCCCCACAGTGCTGGGGGGTGGGGGTGGTGGGGAACATGAGTTGGACATGGGTGGGGGCCTGCTGGCAGGTGCCCCACAGTGCTGGGGGGTGGGGGTGGTGGGGAACATGAGTTGGACATGGGTGGGGGCCTGGTGGAGGGTGCCCCTGGTGGCTGGGGGGGTGGGGGTGCTGGGGAACATGAGTTGGACATGGGTGGGGGCCTGCTGGCAGGTGCCCCACAGTGCTGGGGGGTGGGGGTGGCGGGGAACATGAGTTGGACATGGGTGGGGGCCTGCTGGCAGGTGCCCCACAGTGCTGGGGGGTGGGGGTGGTGGGGAAAATGAGTTGGACATGGGTAGGGGCCTGCTGGCAGGTGCCCCACTGTGCTGGGGGTGGGGGTGGTGGGGAACATGAGTTGGACATGGGTGGGGGCCTGGTGGAGGGTGCCCCTGGTGGCTGGGGGGTGGGGGTGCTGGGGAACATGAGGTGGACATGGGTGGGGGCCTGCTGGCAGGTGCCCCACAGTGCTGGGGGGTGGGGGTGGTGGGAGACATGGGTGGGGGCCTGGTGGTGGGTGCCCCACAGTGCTGGGGGGGTGGTGGGAGACATGGGTGGGGGCCTGGTGGAGGCTGCCCCTGGTGGCTGGGGGGTGGGGGTGCTGGGAGACATGGGTGGGGGCCTGGTGGAGGCTGCCCCTGGTGACTGGGGGGGTGGGGGTGGTGGGAGACATGGGTGGGGGCCTGGTGAGGCTGCCCCTGGTGGCTGGGGGGTGGGGGAGGTGTGAGACATGGGCGGGGGCCTGGTGGAGGCTGCCCCTGGTGACTGGGGGGTGGGGGTTGTGGGAGACATGGGTGGGGGCCTGGTGGAGGCTGCCCCTGGTGGCTGGGGGGTGGGGGTGCTGGGAGACATGGGTGGGGGCCTGGTGGAGGCTGCCCATGGTGACTGGGGGGGTGGGGGTGGTGGGAGACATGGGTGGGGGCCTGGTGGAGGCTGCCCCTGGTGGCTGGGGGGTGGGGGTGGTGGGAGACATGGGTGGGGGCCTGGTGGAGGGTGCCCCTGGTGGCTGGGGGTGCAGGGGGACATGCGTTGGTGGGCAGTAGTGCAAGTTGACATGTGGGTTGGCTGGGGGTCATGGCAATGGTGGATGGTGTGCCTGCAGGACATGTGCAGGGTAGGCCCCTGTGGTGTGAGCCACCTGCAGGGGCCATGGAGGGTGTAGAGGGAACACCTGGGAGGACCCACACGTGCAATTCACGTGTGGTGCTCCCCGCGCACCCCTGTAATACACGTACCCTGATGGAATCGCGTGTGGAACTTCCTGTGCACCCCTGAAATACACGTGCCCTGCTGATGTCGCGTGCAAAACTTCCCCGCACCCCAAAATACACGTACCATTATGTAATCGCGTGTGGAATTTCCCGCGCACCCCTGAAATACACGTACCCTGCTGAAATCGCGTGTGGCACTTCCCGCGCACCCCTGAGATACGCGTACCCCCAATCGCATGTGGAAATTCCCGCGCACCCCTGAAATACACGTACCCTGCTGAAATCGCGTGTGGCACTTCCTGCGCACCCCTGAGATACGCGTACCCTGCTCGCACGGGCCCAATCGCGTGTGGAAATTCCCACACACCCCTGAAATATACGTACCCTGCTGAAATCGCATGTGGCACTTCCCGCGCACCCCTGAGATACGCGTACCCTGCGGAAATCGCGTGTGGAACTTCCCGCGCACCCCTGAAATACGCGTACCCTGCTCGCACGGGGCCAATCGCGTGAGGTACTTCCCGCGCACCCCAGTGATACACGTAGCCCGCTTGCCATGCTGGTACAGGGTTAGCGCAGCCTTTGCGCTGGGTTGGGTATACTGATGGCTTTTCCCTGCGCGATAGGCGTTCTTGGGGGCGTAACTGGCGCTGCTGCAGGGTCGCTGCGCCACTGTGTGCCACTGCCGGTTTTGGTGGCTGGAATCCATGAATACGCTGTGCGCGGAAATGGATTTTAGCGCACGCGGCTGGCGCAGGGATTCGCACGCGCACACTGTGCGCCAGCCGCGTGCGCCACTTGTGCGCTGAAATCTATGAATTACCCCCTAAGTTGTGCAGAATATGCATGGGAAGATTTACATGATTTCCTAAGCATAGCAAACAAAAACCAAACAAATATAGGTATAAAAACAACAGGAGAACTCTAGATCCTGTAAATGTATCAAGATTTTTCCATCATCGCTTCATTGCTATGCTACACTTCATTTGTAATAAAACTGTTACTCCCCCCGGAGAAGTGCAACACTTCTTTTGGAGAAAAGAATACCAAGCCAGAGGAGCAACACACATCCACATGGTTTTGTGGATTAAAGATGCTCCCAAATTTGGTCAAGACAGTGATGCCACTGTTTTGCAGTTCATCCAAAAATATGTCACTTGTGAAATCCCTTCACAAATGACACATAGTGACCTTCATGCACACATTTTACAATTTCAAAGACACAAATGTGAGAAGTATTGTCGGCACACATATAAAAACAAAGGAAAATACTACACCTGCTTTGGTTTCTCTAGAGCAGTTTCAACAATAGGTCAAGTGAACAACTTCATGTCTTCAGTTAGACATAGTGTTAAAGGTAAATCACTTAAGAACACATATTACATAAAAAGAACAGAAGGATCAAAATACATCAATAATTACCATGCAATTATTGCCCTCCTATGGAATCCAAATATAGATGTGCAGTACGTTGCAGACAATTCTACTGCAGTTGCACAATATGTCACAGCCTACTTAACCAAAGAAGAAAAAATAGAGCTGCAAGACGTCTAGGATGACATATCATCTGACAAAACACTATCACAGAAATTGTACAGCTTAGGCATAACAAAGTTCTCCCATAGAGAATGTGGCTGCTATGAAGCTGCAGCCTGTTTAACCGGTAGTGCCTTGTATGGAAAAACTGAAAATATAGTATGGCTAAGCCTTGGTCCTGCTAAATCGAGAAAAAGAGTTCTCAAATCATAGGAAGACATAGAAACAATAGCCAAAAATGATCCCAATAGCCAAGACATATTGAAAAACAATTTACTAGATATATACTACCCAAACAGGAGTACCACTTTGGAAACCACATGTCTATATCACATAGCCCAAAACTTCACATAGAAAAGTAATATTAAACCAGATGAGGAGAAAGGTAGATACAGAGTGGAAGCTTGTGAAGGCAGCTTAGTGAAACTTACCAAATAAAGCTTAATTATTCATATCAAATTGTCATTAAAAACTCCTCAACATAAAGAACATCATTACATGTCCCTGCTACAACTTTTTAAACCATGGAGAAAAGAAGATTTATTAGATACTTATGACTCCTATGAAGACGCGTTCAAATCAAATGAAAGCACTATAACAGATGTAAACTTTTGTACAAAACAATGTTGCACAATGAACAGCAACAAGAAGAAGAACTCCATGCGCAACTAGATGTGGACACTCCTGACAGTAGTCAACCTTCTGTAACAGGAAGCAAGAACCACTTTGACGGCCACTAATAGCAAATGAGGCAGAATTAGCCATGACAGAAGTAGAAAACACCATGGGCCTCATTACGAGGAGCATGGTAAAAACGGGGTCATTACCGGCATGGAGGTACTCGCGGGTCCATGCTTGTATGATGCCGCTAATTGCGGGTGATTACGAGTGCGCCAGCACGCGCGAACCCCCATGCCATTAATGGCCATACCGGCATGCCGCTAAAGGGCCTTCAACCCCTGATAGTACCATCACGGGACCCGCTGATACCGCCTCGTCCTAGGAGGCACCCCTTAATACCGACCCGGTAATAACAACATGCTAATACCGGGCTCGTAATACCGGACCCGGAAGAAACATCATTGATTCAGAATGGGAAATGCTGCAGTGGCCATCTTTAAAAACACAATCCATTGCCATTCTCCCAAACCACCAGTTGCATTCAGGAGAGACCAGTAGCAATCCCTTCACCACGTTGAAATCTACCCGTAAAACAACCTCCCCTCTGCGCAAAAAGTGGTTCTGAGACGCAGAACTTAATATGCTTGCAGACACCCTTGCTGCACATGCTGGCAAGATAAATCAGCAGAACCTGAAGCGTGAGGCGCAGCAGCGCAAAAAAGGAGATCTGGGAGGAGGTAGCCCGCAAGGTCTCAGCTGTCGGAACCACCCCACGGACAGTGAAGGATTGCAAAAAGAGGTGGGATGACCTCCGCTTCAGGGTTTGCAATATCCTAGCAAGCAACATGAGTGAGCCCATGGCTACAGGTGGGGGTCCCCATTCTCCTGCCAAACTGACCAGCTGGGAGGAGACGGCAAGCACGTTCATCCAGATGGAGTCCATCGAGGGATTTGGGGAGATGGAGACAGGTGCGGCAACATCTGTAGATGGAGGTGAGTGACCGTACAGATCCCTGTAGGGGAAATCATGACGTAGCACAAGTGATGTGGAAGAGAGTCTAGGCAAGGCAATGCATGTCCCAACACACACATTAACATATTCTTGTCCAGATGGAGGGCCAAACCCTGCCACACTGAAATGCATGCTGAGTGCCAATCCCATTACCAACACACAGCCAACACACACGGACCGTGCCCATGTAATACATCACACAAACCCCAATACAACGGCATGCCACCTGGCATGCAGCAAATGCCAAAATGCCCCCTCCATTCTACCCTGTGTGACACACCTGTAAAATATGAATGCATGATAAATGAAATACTCCTCAGCATCATATAATGCATCTAGCATGTAACACCATCACTGATGCCCTGCATCTCTTCTACCCCCCCCCAGGGATGGATGGAGAAGATGCCAGTTAGGATCCCACCACAAGGGCATTCACGTCCCAGCCAAAGACAAAGGTCAGCAACAACACCACCTCCGGGGCAGTCTCGCAGCCCACAACAACACCCAGTGCACCTGACACCGTGGACACTGAGTTTCCTACACCTACACCAGTGGAAGGCGAGGCCGTAGAACCACTGACCAACACTGATGATGCAAAGGAGGAGTATGTGGACCAGGAAGGACTGACGCATGTGGCATGTCCACACTCCCCAGGCCCCATGCCCACCCCCCACCCCACATTTAGTCCTCACCCACCTGCAGCAGTGTGGATCCCTGCCTGCATGATTCAGACCTAAGCAACATCCACGAGAACAGCACTGCCATTGCAGGCCCCGTCACAGCACCCTCGCCTACTGCTGCTCCCACCATCAGCTTTGAGGCACGGCTGGCAAGGGTGGAGGCCAGACAGTGATCCATGTTGGACCTGCTCTGGCAATATATTGTGGATGGGGAGGACACGAGGCGTGGGATAGCCCAGGCCATAGTGGGGACCACAGCCACCATAGCGGCAAACTCAGCTGCCATAGCCGCCAACACAGCTGCCGTCAATACCTCAGCATTGTTGATGAGAGACTATCTGGGGGCCATCACACAGGTCCTCACATCCATCCTGCTGCACATGCAGCAGCCACAACCCGCATCAGGCATGCAAATGACCACAGCTTCCTCTCCATCCACCACACCCGCTTCCTCTGCCCCCCCTTCCTCTGGACCCTCCAGCCCTGTGCGTCACAAAAGGCGCAGTGCAAGGCACCCTGAAATGCCGCCCCAGTCAGCAAGAAGTCCCAGAAATAGTGTGGGAGAACTATGGGAGTGGGTCAGATGGTGTTGGCGGTAATGGGAGTACATTGGGGTGTTTTGGGAGTTTACTGGAGGGTTTTGGGAGTTTACTGGGGGTTTTGGGAGTTCACTGGGGGTTTTTGGGAGTTTACTGGGGGTTTGGGGGTGAGGGGCTTGCACTTTCTCCACTTGTTATCAATACACCTGTTGTGTTAGAAAACGTTCAATGGCTGGATATTGTTCATTTTGTGTGTATCCATTTTATTAATGACGATGTACAGTGCCCTACTCCAGACATTCCCTGTGTGCATGTCCACATGGACACAATGTACAAAGTGTCACAGACACATATCTATCAACGTCCCTGTGGGTCAGAAGTATTCGTCAATCAGTGATTGGCGTACTGCACTGCCATCCTGTGCATCACATACTGGCAGGGGTGCTGCTTCCCCTCCATCTTCATCCTCACTATCCTCATCCGGTGCATGCATGTCAATTTCAGGTGGCAGTGGTACATTTCTCTGGACGCACATGTTGTGCAGCATGACACAGGCCATGGTGATCTTTTTCACCTTCTCAGGGACATAGAGGAGTGCTCCACCAGACCGGTTTAGGCAGGGGACCTGAGCCTTCAACAGACCAAAGGTCTGCTCAATCACTACACGGGTACGGGTATGTACCCGATTGTACTCCTCCTCATGGCTGTTCTGCGGGTTCCGCACAGGGTTAAGTAGCCACCGCTTCAAGGGATATCCTCCATCAGCTGCAAGCAAATACAGATAGGTCTAGGTGGGTCACTCTGAGCTGCCACCTTCAGGATACCCAGTCATGGCCGCAGCTATTTGCTGTCGACTTGCACATGTCTATGTAGGTATGCACGAATATTGTTTAAATGCATTCTATAATGCAATATGGTGGGGAGTCTGGATGGCGTTGTACAGATGATGCAGGGTGAAATCATGCATGCTGATGTGGATGTGCTATGGTTGTAGGACTTTGTTTTTCCTCCCATTTCTGCTGTGTATACTACACTGTGCATGGTCACACTAGCCACATTGGCACAGTTGCAATCCTGTTCAGTCATGCATTGCTTGGCATACCCATGGTGGCCAGGTTGTGCGTCTTACATGTCATTGATATGCGTAATTGGTCAAATGTGTGCCAGTGATGTGTCATGTTGGGGTTGGGAGGTTCAGGTCAGGAGTGTTTAGCTCTGCTTGAATTCTCCACTCATCGTCAATTCCCACCCAGGTGGAGTATGCATCCCCCCCTTTCCCACCCAGGTGGAGTATGCATACCCCCCTTTCCCACCCAGGTGGAGTATGCATACCCCCTCTTTCCCACCCAGGTGGAGTATGCAACCCCCCTTTTCCCACCCAGGTGGAGTATGCATCCCAACACATCACTACCCCAAAGCACTGCCCTGGGCCAGTTAGGCAACTCACCAAGCAGCCAGGCACGTGGTCCAGAATGTTGCTCCATGTGACGGGGTAGCATGGGGTTGTGCAGCACTATGGCATCATGTGTTGATCTGGGAAATCGGGCGCAGCAACGTGTGATGATCTTGCTGGAGTCACATACCATCTGCACATTGATGTAGTGGTATTGCTTGTGATTGTGGTACATCGCCTCTATGGCATGGCGGACTACCAATTCCACATGGGTGCAGTCCAGGGCACCGACACAATTGGGCATGCCTGCCAGTACATGGGAGCCTACTCTGGTGTTGGCTATCTCCTGGGCAGTCCCTGGTAGGGATATGTGGGTGCTAGTGTGCTTCAGGAGGGCATACAGCACTTGGTTCAGCATGCGTGAAAATAGTGGTTGCGAAATGCCATGCAGCTGGCCCACTGTGTGCTGCTAGGTGCCTGTGGCCAGGAAGTGGAGCACAGACACCACCTTTAGTAGCGGGGGGTGGCAGTGCCTATTTCTATGAGGCTGGCAATGTCGTTGCCTATCATGTCCACTATGGTGGTGATGGTGTCCTGGTCCAACCGGTACAGGGTATGGATCTGGCCTGGTGTTAGATTGAATGGACTGGGTCTGATGTGAGGGATTGGTGGCTGCCTATGAGGTACTACTGGCGGCACTGGTGGTAATTGCTGGGCCTGTCTCACCCTCCTTCTCCTCCTGCGTCTCCTCTGTGCTGCTAGTTGTTGCTGCTGTAGTTGTTGTTGTAGTTGCTGTTGTTGCTGTAGTTGTAGCAGTAGAGGCATGTCCTCCAGCACCATGATTGCAACAGCTAGTGGTATCCTTTTGGTGTAGGAAGGGGTGTGGTGTGTGGGTGTACTCCTTTTATAATCGGCCAGGCTCCATTGAGTCCACATTTGCTGATTGTGTGCACCTGTGGCAGTTGGCTTGATTGCTGATTGCTGTTTATGGGTGGTCCGCAATGCATGTATGGCCACCATCGTACAGGCCCTGATTACCGCCTTCAGGATGCCAGTATTTGCATTCCCGCATGGGTTGTGATGTCCTCCTATTACCGGCATGCAAGTATTTACTTCACGAAGGGGGCCGTGTACGCGCCCATGCCGGTATGAGGGGCACGGTATGGGCGGTGCCGGTATTGGCGGGTTGTCGGGTTGTAATGCCCCAGACCCATTCACGATGCCGGTATTGCCATTCCGCCTTCCTTTTTTCATTATCTCCATTCTCGTAATGAGACCCCATGTGTCAGTATGAGCAATCTACAGAAGACTTTGCTCTTCTAAAATCACAACTAAACAATAAGCAGCGTAGCATTTTCCAAGAAATTCCAAAACAAATTGAACTTGGTGTGCAGCGTGAAAATAGAAATTGTACATGCCAGACTACACACCTATACAGCTATACGTGAGTGGTCAAGCTGGTTCAGGCAAACTCATTCTCAATCAAAATCATCAGCAAGTTCCTCCAACAATTGACAAACAATAAACTGTCAGCTGTTGTAACTGCCCCCAGAGGTTTAGCTACCTAACAACATAGGTGGTGTCACTTTACACTGATTACTACTCCTTCCAGTAGAATACCAAAACAAATTAGACTATTACAAACTTTCTCCAGAAGCTGCAATGGAACTACGTATAGTTTTCAATAGATGAGGTATGCATGGTTTCCAATCTAATGTTAGCCGTCATTCACATCAGATTACAAGAGGTCCTGAAAACAGACGATGAGGAACTCTTTGGAAGAAAACACATTATTGTTTTCGGAGATCTTCGGAGATCTTCTTCAATTAACACCAGTTAAAGGTGAACCTATTTTTAAAAGCTTAGGCCACAAACTATGCCTTACAAGTCTTTCCTTATTCCGAATAGCACCCCGGCAGAGTCAGGGCTTGATGCGATACCCAACATTCCAGCAAGTGCATGCTAAATTTCCCTCCATCAGTCATGGAGTTTTTGGCAGGCCCAGAACATGTGTGTGTGGTCTGCTGCCTCGGATTGGCCCCTTGGGCAGGTGTGTGCCCTGTGGCGGTCGAGCCGGTTGAGTTTATGGGGAGTGTAGTACAGTCTATTAAGCACTTTGTATTGGATGCAACAGAGTCGGAAGTTGAGAGAGACTTTATGCGTGTTCCTGCACCATTTTTTCCACATCTCATTAGAGATTTCGAGGTCTAATTCACAAGCCCATGTGTCCAGCGCTTTAGGGGGCTGATTAAGAGTTTTTGCTACCAGTATTTTATATAGTGAGGAGGCCACCCTTCTAGCACCGCCCGAATTGGTTATGTAATGTATTTCAGGTATGTCTGGGGGTTCGTCTGGGTAGCACGACCACATGACCCGGACAGAGGCACGGAGCCTGTAGTATTGCAGCATTTCCAGTGCCGACCCTGAGTGTCCGGGCCTCCATGTTTGTGGGGTAATGAATTTACCCTCCGGAAACAGGTCGCACAATACCTGGTATCCCAGTGTTCACCAATGTTGGGATAGGAGTCCATCATGTGTGGGATCTAGCCCCGGATATCCCCATATCATAAGCCATTCATAATATGGGCTTTTGTTTGCGATTGGGCGCAGTAGCCTAGCCATGCAAATAGCTTGGCCGCAGTGCGATCTAATGGTGAGTCATCCTTTTATGCCCGATGGAGTATTAGTGTTTGGAGATTAACTTAGACCTCTGTGAGCTTTTCCAGCTTGACGTGAGGGGGTGGCCCTGAGTTCAATTACCAGTTTGTGGCATGCTGGGCTTGCGCCGCTATCCAGTACAATTTGAGGTTGGGGCGGTGAAGCCCTTTTCTCTCATAGGGTAGAGACATGTGTGCCCCTTTTTTGCAAACTGCCCCGGCCTGCCACATAAATTGTGTGCATGTTTTGTGTGGACTTTCAAAGTATTGTTTACCTGGCCAGATGGGAATGTTCACATATTTGGGGCCCAGAATAATTTTCACAAGTGACAATTTCCCTGCTAGTGATAACGGTAGGGAGAGCCATCTCAATATTTTAGAGTCCCTGTATCTTCCGGCTTCAGCGTAGTTATCAGCTAGCAGTGTGGACCACCAGATACCTAATTCCTCCAGGTGACCATTGGAGGGGGTACTCGCATGTGGGTTGTTGGGTCGACTCAGTGAGCAGGAATATCTCAGATTTGCCGTAATTGATTGTGAATCCGGAGTAGGTGCCAATCCGGATTACATCCCTTAGTATGGGGTCTAGGTTTGTGGATGGGTTTCAGACGTATAGTAGTACGTCATCCGCATATAGTGAAATTATCCCAGGAGAGTCTTTCAGGCGTATTCCCCGATGGGAATGTTGTGCTCTGATATAGTCCGCCATTGGCTCAATAACCAGGGTGAAGAGGATGGGGGAGAATGGACAGCCCTGTCGGGTGCCCCTGCTCAGTTCAAAGGGTGCTGAAGTTTGGGAATTTACCAGTACTCTCACGGTTGTGCATGTAGAAAACAGTTTAATATATTTGATCATATCTGCCCCCACGCCCATCTTCCCCAGGACTTCCCACATGTTTTGCAATGAGACCATGTCGAGTGTAACAGCCACCGTCTCTCACTTCTGGTCAATACGGGCTAGTACATTAAAGAGTCTTCTGATGTTATCGATCGGCCAGGGACAAATCCTCCCTGGTCGACATGTACCAGGTGGGGCATAATTGGGAGGAATCTATTTGCTATAGTATTGGCAAATATTTTTGTGTCTTTATTCATATGTGACAAGGGTCTATATGAGTCGCATTCCATGTTGGGCTTGCCTGGTTTCAAGAGGATGGTTATGTTTGCTCCACGCAGGGAAGGGGGAAGAATGGACCCGCTAAGTGATTCCGTCCAGACCTCTAACAGTCGCGGTGCTAGGAGCGCCACATGTTCCAGGTAGAATTCCGAAGTGAGGCCATCGGGCTCGAGGTCTTTACCCTTCGGTAATTCAGTAATGGTTTTAACTATTTTATCCAGTGCAATCAGCGAGTTAAGGAGCTCCCTAGCTGAGTGGGAAATGGTTGTCATCGGGATGTGGTAGAATAACTCTCGTTATATCTTGTGTGTTATGTGGCTGGACTGATGTGTACAATTCAGTGTAGAATTTGGAGAAAACTTCAAGTATTTGCTGATCTTCCCACAGCAGAGTGCCCTGTCCATCGGTGACACATTCAATTTGGGAGCGCCCCCCCTCCGCCCGCACCAGCCTAGCTAACGTTCTGCCAGGCCTTTCACCCTCCCCATATTTCTTTGCAGTCCATGTTCCAGCAATCTCACAGGCACCAGGGGGGAGGATGCTACGCAGCCGCAACTGTACAATGGGCTGAGGCCCCAGCCCCGCCATGGTTTTATGGGTGCCACCCCACAAGTGGTATATGGTTGGGGGTGATCACCATATGCCCCCACAGGGAAGCAGCACAGGGGGTACCAACGCATCCACCATTGATCTCCCGTGTTCCAATGACCCAAATCCCAGGTGCAATCCCACGCAGCCAGTATCATGGTCAGAAGAGCCTCCGAGGCCAGGCAGTGTTCCTCCCAGCGCTGGTACTAGTCACAGGGGCCCCGGTGGTCACTCACACAGCGCTTTGCCTAATATCACTGGTGAAGACTGCGGGGGGGCACGGTCACCCCCAGGCACCCGACCCAGGCCCGCCCGCAAGAGAGATACGTGGTCGCCGGAGTCGGCCAGGCAGGGCAGCTGTCTCCCACCCTCTGCGTTTGCTCTACCGTCCTCTCGCTGCTCCCAGCAGTCCCCAATCAGCATGGCAGGCAAAAGGAGGGGAGGGCTGCAGGCACTCCCGAAGCGTTGATTCGGTCACGGCTAAAGCAGGTCACACTGCGTGTTATTGGCCATGGTGCGCCGGCCCAGCCAGCAGTGCACCGCACTCCAGGACAGTAGGGTACGTTCTTCGGACTGGGGTGCACCACACTCGTAGCACTCTGCCCGTGTTTTCCCAGTGCCATAGAATACATCAAACCGCCACCAATTTCAAGTCTTTTGTCAGCTTGTGTGGAGCTGTTCAACAAGGCAGACATTACTCAGGCTGCTCAACACCGCCCACTAGGCACATGGTTTCTAAAGTAATACTCCTATTTGGATAGTATGTGTCCAATAAGTTGTTTTTCAATGTCCTGGCTGTTGGGATTGTTTTTGGCTATTATTTCTAGGTCTTCGTATGATTTTGGAACTCTTTTTCTGTATGCAGCAGGACCAAAGCTTAGCCACACTATGTTTTCAGATTTCTCATATAAGGCGGTGCCAGTTAAACAGTCTGCAGCTTCATATCAGCCTCATTCTCTATGTCATCCCAGAGGTCTTTAAGCTCTGTTTTCTCTTCTTTGGTTAACTAGGCTGTGACATATCATGCAACTGCAGTGGAATTGTCTGCAATGTACTGTACATCTACATTTGCATTCCATAGGAGGGCAATTATTGCATTGTAATCATTGATGTACTTTGATGCTTTGGTTCTTTTTATGCAGTATGTGTTCTTAGGAGATTTCCCTTTCACACTGTGTCTAACCGTAGACATGAACTGTTTACTTGCCCTGTTGCTGAAATTGGTCTAAGGAAACCAAATCGGCATTTTGTGTAGTATTTGCCATTGTTTTTATATTCGCGCTGACAATACTTGCCACACTTGTGTCTTTGAAACTGCAAAATTTGTGCATGTAGGTCGCTATGTGTACTTTCTGTAGGGATTTCGCAAGTGACATATTTGTGCATGAACTGCAAAACCGTTGCATCACTGTCCTCACCAGATTTAGGAGAATTTATAATCAACAAAAGCATGTTGATGTGTGGTGCTCCTCTGGCTTGATATTCTTTTCTCCAAAAGAAGTGGTCCACTACTTTGAGGGAAGACAGAGCTTTATTGCAAATGAAGTGCAGCATGGCAATGAAGCGATGATGGGAGTACCTTGATACATTTACAGGATCAAGAGAGAAGAGTTATCCTGGTGTTTTCACGTCTATACCTGTTTGTTATTGTTTGCTATGCGTAGGAAAGTGTGCAAGTCTTCCCATGCATCCTCTGCACAACTTAAAGTGACAAACCATCTGGGTGGGCCGATGTTGCATAGCATACACTGTACATCTGCGTGCCGTCGGAACCAGTACTCTTTCATACCACGCATGTTTGCCAAGAGATTTGTAATACTTGACTGGAAAACATGTAGCAGACATGTTTTGAAAATGGGAACCTGGTTTCAATGTGTGTACAACTCCATAACATAGCATTGCTAGATCACTTTCAAAGAGGAGGTGGAATATGTATTCCACGTTTTGTCTAAATCTAGGGTCTTCAGAATACATTCACAAAGAGTGGTATTCTGATGCTGTTATTTGTGTGCATCTTTCATCGTATCTTCCACCTTTTCCAGTTGGGAAGAATTGAGGAAAGGCTTGCGTATCTACACTTTTTTCCCAAATACTGAGTGGTGATCCTTTGGCTTGTTGCATTTGATATGTTTATAGTGCATCGCCTATGGTGTCTTTGGAGTGAAATGGGTGAATTGTATAGAGAACATAAATATTGGAGGTAGCAGTAGGATCTAGAAGTTAGAATTGGCCATTTATTGAGGAGCCCTGAATTATTTTGGAGGTTTCTCTCAGGTTTTCTTCAACGTTTATTTCCTTGTAATATTCATTAAGGTATTGCAAAGCTTTCTAACTTTGTTTAAGTCCACTAGTTGCTTACACTTTTTTTTGTCTTTTGTAGGTACACCTTTTACGAGGATAATCAAATATTGTTCTATTGGCCTTTGCACTCATAGAGTGTCTACATTATCTTTGAGATCTAATGGTAAATAAACTACTTTCCCACAAATGCCTCTTAGTAATTCAGTGTGAGGTAATTTTGCAGTTTTTGGTTGAATTTGTATTATTGCTTGAAATGGGTGTAATATTTGGATTATAATACTCTAATACAAATTAAGCTGCTCGAGTGCGTTTGGCAGTTTAGATATTTGCAAATTATTACTGATAGCCCATGAAGGCATTTGGTTATTGACATGTTTTACAGTACAGTATGTGCACAGTATGGCGGTGTTAGTAATTTCATATTTGTTTTCAGCTATAAGGTACATAGCTAATTGAATCCATTGGGATTGCTCATTGTCTTCCATTTTGTGGATTATAGCTATAGTTTTTGTACTCTTTCTACAGAAAGTTCTATGACAACACACACATACTTGGATTGGCACTTCAGCAGATGTGCTTTTGAACTTTCAGATTTCTTTTTTGTATATGTGACATAGAAAGTTGACATCTGCAAAGTTGTCGCTACTGTTTACTGAAAATGATGTCGTTTGTAAGTGCTTTCCAGTTCCAAAACATTTACTTCGAGCAGCTGTTTGGCTCTACCTTGTAGGAAAATAGTATTTAAATGTTCCAGTGAAAGCTGGACTTTTTGCATAGTACAGTTTGTAAATGAGATTTCTTACAGTAGAATGGTGTGTTGCTAACATTTTGATATGGTGGAAGGTGCTTTTGCAAGCAGGTCCAGAAATGCAGGCTAAAGAATGTCCTTGTAGTCCTGTGTATTTGCGCACTGGACAGGAGTCCATAGTTTGTAGTATTTTGTAGAGTTTTGTCGAATGTTACACATTGATGTGCAAGGCCATTTGTAGATGGGGCATATTGGTTCAGTGGAATGGAGAGTGGAATCTAAGTTTGATGGGAATATTTCTGAAAGCAGTGTTTCTTCTTCCATTATGGTATCGTCTACCTTTCCATACCCTTGTCCACTGCTATGTATGGCAATTTGGTTTGTTGGCTCTTGTTTGTATGATTCTTCATTGAAGTATGACTCTGTGCTGGTGGTGTGACCCCACTCACCTGCACAGATGTTGCCAAAGGTATCTATGCGGATATTGCATTTGTTCCGAAGTAGTGCTTTTAGTTTACAAATTAATTTTGTTAGTGTTTTCATTCTGTTTAAAATGAATATGAAGAATTTACATTTGAGGAGCATTCCACTGTCTACAAGAGCTTCCACAATTACTTTTCTGCAGTAAGTTTTAAGGGTTAAGCGTGATTTCTTCCCTCTATTTATAATGCTTCCTTGTGGTATCATTACCATGTGTTCGTGCTCTGGTAGCAGTAGTGAGAGTTGCACACTTTTTATTAAATGTCTTTTCATTTCTACATTTTGACAGAGGAATTACAGTTTCCTTTCTGGTATGTGCATTTGTTTTCATTAGTGACTGTATTTGCTGTAAAAGTTCTTCGGGGGGAGAATGGCTACTTTCAATGGTTGAGCTGATCTATTTCTGCATTGTTTTCTAAAGAGTTGAAGTTTGGTAGGCATTCTGTGGTACCTGTTGGAGAAAAAAGGAAAGAGTGGGTGTACATATTTTGAAATGTATATGTGTGCAGTGTGCATGAGTGGTTAAATATGATGGTAGGCATATACATAGAGGTGTGTGGTTGTGTAATGGTCTGTTACTTTAGCTTGGGACTGCTATTTTGCTATCTGGGGGTTAGTATAATGATGGCGAGATGATAATATAAAGTGAGGAACTGTAGAGGTCTAATGAGTAAGAATGAAGCACATACTGGTAGGTTGATGGAATTGTGTATCATACAATACCAGAAAACTGCACTTTCTCAGTAAGATGTGAAACACTACAATGGTATTGTTATTACTTTGTTGGTTGTTGAGAGTAGCTTTATTCTAGGCTGTATTTTCAAGTCATTGAACACATACATGTGTTGGTTTTTAAGTAATGTTGCATTCTGTGAAGTGTGCAAGGTAAGTGGCAAGCACCCTGTTTTGCTATGCATGCAATGTATGTACTTGGTTTTGTTTGGTAGGATACATGCAGTGATACTTCTGTGAGAATTTTACGAATTTCATTGGAGGTGCTTTAGTGGGGGCAAAATTCATAAAATTGACCGAAGGAAAGCAGAGAGTAACCGTTTGCATATTAGAATGGCTGATGTGGTCAAATGCAAACTTTGAAAGCACATACCATTGTAGGTGGCATTTGATGGTTGGTGATGGGAGAAATGACAGTATGCTTCTTGAGTATGTTATGGAGGTTAAGTGGCAGGCACCCTCTTGAGAGGCAGTTAAAACAGAATTTCAAATGTACTGTATACAAAATGTTGATACCTGTAGGTTGTGGTGATGGGTGGCGATGTGGATGAATTTGGATGCAGACATCTTGGATAGTTTTACAGTACTTTTTAATGGAGGTGCTTTTGAATCACAGGAGACTTGTATTCTGAGTGTTTAACAGTAAGTGTGGAGTGTTGAACAGAGATGCTAGTGTTAGATTCAGAGGTCTTGGATGTGATTGGTGGCTGCGTGTGTGACTGTTTAAAAGTATACAATGAGGGAGTGCTGTAAAAATGGTAGTGGAAAGAGAAGAAGGACTGCCCCTGCTTTACTGGGGTGCTGTCCTCATGGTAGTTGGGGAAGAGCACATGCCACATGCTGCCCTTCTTAGTATGCTTGGCATGGAAATGGACTGCAGATTATTGAATCAGGTGTTGAGGGTGTGCTTAACAGGAAGGGGTGGTAATACTTTTTTTATTGCTCTGTACCATGATGATGGCAGAGATGCAAAGAGTGAGACTGCTCATCATGGGTGATTTGTTTGTGGGCAAACTTCAGAGATATGCCCAGGGTAGCAGCGTTGATGAATATTTTGGTCTGGAAGGAGTGCACGCTTTGTGGTGCAGTGTGGTTCTGCCAAATTTGCAAGCTGTGATTGCAGAGTGCAGAGATGTGGCCACTTGGAGTACTGTTGACATACTAGTGCTGCATTGTGGAGTACTGCATGTGGCTTTTTAGCACTGCTGAAAGTTTGCTCTGTGAAGTTAATGAAAGCACTGATGTGCCTTTTTCCCACTACAAGGGTGATTTTCTCATGCATACCACCTAGACCAGTCTGGAACAATCCCAATGTACTTTCCTTCCAAGGTAGAGAAGGACAGGTGTCTTGTAAACGGAGGCATGTCTGCTTTTTTGTTCAATGCTTGGATGTTCTTTTGTACCCATGAGAACTTTAGTGCTTCTAATGTGAGGTTTTTCAGTGGAGCTGATTTTTTTTTGTCCCCAATTGAAAATGCTCTTGTGTTCCACAGTCTAAAAGCAATTTTGGAGAAGCTTGTGTAATAATGTAAGGAGGAGAAGAAGAGAAACAATCCAGAAAAAATTAAAAAAAGGTGTTTGTTTACAAGCACCTTTAAAAAAAACCCTTAAAAAACGTTTCAGATCTACCAATAAAGAGGGGATCTTCTACCCTGGTTGAAATGCGTTCCCGCACGTGCGCAAAGGACTATATGTCTGTGGACACTGCAGCATTCGGAGGAACGCACGTGCCACATGCAGGTCATTTGAGGGTGGCAGGCATGGAAATGGGACTGTGGAGGCATGGGAATTGGTCAATAATGTTTCTTGGGTGTGGTGGGTATGGAGAGATTGTGGCAGAAGACATGTTTGCAAATACAAGTTCAGATGGCTATGGTTATGGCTGTGCCGTTCAGGAGGCAAAGTTTGTGGCTTTTGGGCGGCTCCTGCATACATTGGTTGAAAGTGCATGCAGAATGCTGTGGAGTGGCTGCACACCTTTGGTTCCATCATGTAGATGTCCACTGGTACGGAGGACATGGGATGAAGTGGCTGCATGTGGTTCCTCTTTAAGCCACTTTGGTGATGCTCGATCATCCAGACATTATTATTATTCATTGTGGCGGGAACAGTTTAGGACATGTTACCAGAATCTCACTGCAGTTTGCGATGAAGGAGACACTTCGGCAAATCATGAAGTCATGGGCATGTTTCCAAAGTCTCGAGTAAATTTTACTCTCATTGCCCAGAGACAGATGTGGCTGCATTCTTCCCCATTTAATCCGCAAATGGAGAAAGCGGTGCACAATGTGAACATGGCTGTTTGCACCTTTTTGCAAGATGTTGGTATGTTCTCATTCCACAATGAAAAAATTACGTTTTGTAATACCAACATTTTTCATAGAAATGGAGTCCATCTTACTGACGCTGGCAATCAGCTGTTTCTGGATAATATCCAAAATACAGTGCAGTGCTTTTTGCAAGTATAGCAAGCATTTCCCCAGTAGGTGTTGACCACTTCAAACCTTCCACACACAAGCACCCTTTCATTGGAATTCTTTTTTTCAAGGAAGGAAGGGAAGGGAGGTTAGAGAAAGGGCACCGACCACAGAGATAAGAAAGGGCAAGTGGAGAGAGGAAGATGTTGGGTGGCCCTTACTTATCTCTTAACTCATGCTCCCGAACCGAAGCCCCGAAATCACTTCGAAGTTGCTCCCCCCTGCAGAGTACCATATCACAGTACATGCACAATACTTTGACATTTGAAAGGTAAGGGTCTGCTGCAGTGCGTATGGCCTGCAAGGCTGGTTTAGGGATCCGCTGTCCCACCGCTGCCCCACCGGAGTGTCCCTAGTGGTGGCAGGAGCCGATGTGGAGGATGCTGTAGAGGAAATTAACCTACTGCCTTGTTCGAAGGGAACAACCCTCCGAAGTACTGCCTTGCGGTTTGATTTGAGTTGTCACCACATGGAGGTGGTGCTCTAGCTGTACAAGCCAGGTTTTCCGTGGCTGAGTACTATGTTGCACTCAGTGCATCTCACCTGGTTAGCACGAGATTTGGGCACGTCTCCTATGGTGGTAAATAGTTTCCACACCAAGGACTCACGCTGGCTGCAAGCAATGGGGAATTGCTTTACTTCATCCTCGTTCTCCTCTTGAACTCTATTTACATTACCATGCCTGTTCCCTTGTCCAGACCCTTCGGAAGGAGGTGGTGGTGGTGAGGGTGAGGGTGTTGGTGCTGCTGAGTTAGAGGCAGTAGCAGCAGCCATAGTTACCATTAGTTGCAAAGGTAATATAGCACAGCAAAATTGATCGCAAAGCAATTCCAGCACAAAGCAATGTGCACCGCTGCTCTGTTCTGGAAAGCCAAAAACAGAATGCGGAGCAGCTCTGGGGTGTGGCTTTTTATAGGGCTGCTGTGGCAAACTTGGAATCGGAAAGCGGGACTATATTGTTCTCAAAAATTGTTAGATGTACAGGGGCACAGTGTGGGACCTCTGTAAGGGTGCACTTTCACAGTAACACTCCATACATTGCAGAAAACAGTACTTTTTTGAAGTGCGGCTGCCCAATCGTGTCCGGCAAATAAGGGCCCATGCGCAGCGTGGGTGCGGTCACATGGTGATGTTGTGAATGGTCTCGAATGGGGCGGCTGTCCGCAGGACGCATATTGGGTGGAATACTTTGTGTGCATGTGCATAGGTGTCCTACGGACAGGGTTGGGATCCCTGCACTAATTAAAAGTGAGACACAGTTGCAGCAAACATTTTCAAACAAGCTGGGTGTTTGTAGGGTACAGCAGGTGAGATTTTCATGTGCACAGCTATCTGTAGGACGTGGGTGGGCACCTCAAACTACTAAAGTATGTCACATGTTCTTTTGAATGTGCTGGAAAGGGGCGGTGTTCCCAGGACATAGAGGAAGAGATACACATGCACGTAGTTGGGCAACAGACAAACATGCGCTCCCACAACTAATTAAAGGTGCATCACAAGATACAGACATGTGGCCAGTTTTGGTGTCCTACGGATACCTCCATTGTGATTGCGGATAGGCCAGGCAGGTGCGGTGTCCATAGGACACCTCCATTTTGCTTAATTGAAGTCATCTCGAACATTACTGTGCGCCACAGTGTCATAACATGATTTAAAAAAAAAAGAAAAAGCCACACACACACTCGGCCACAATTTACATATAAAGCTTTATTTTCACACATACATAGATACTATTAGGATATTAGGAAAGGGAAGAGGTAGCAGCAATGGATGCATATACAGGGGAATTGGGGAATTGTACAAGTTGGTCGTGAGGGGAGGAAGGGATTGAGGTCTCATCGTAACATCTCTGATCACAGGGAATTTGCAGGGATGGTGGGCTGTGAAATGGGGAAGGGGTACACGTGCAGGTTTGGCAGTGGTATTTTATTTTTTCCACAATATATCCTTGTACAAAATCTTTTAAGGCAGCAAAATTGTTTAGCAATTGCTCCATTTTGGCATCCAGGCTGTCTAGTTTGTTATTTACAGAGTTTCCTTCACTTCCTGTGGCTGTATACTGTTGTGGAAGAGGTGCCAGTTGTGGCGCATTCCCTTCATTTCCAGTATGTTCTGGTAAAGAAAAAAATCTGTTAGGTGTATATGAAGCAATATATATTAACTGTTTTACTTTTCAGACTGTTGTGCGTACCAATGGGTTACTATCGTCACTAATTTCATCATGAGGGAAATTGTCTTCCAGCCATTCTAGGGTGCTTGCCATTGCTGCGAAACAAAAGAAACATCATGCTTTTCTAGTATCGTACACTGCACAAACTGTGCCATTATAGGACAAACTTTAGTGTACTTACCACGTTGTAGTGATGTTCCGCTCTCAGTACTTTGCAGTCTTTACTCTGCCAGTTCGTTCTTTGTTCCTATGTAAAGCAACAGTGCGGTACCATTGTTGAAGGCAGACGTTCCTTCTCTTGTTGGTGCATTCCATTGTGGTGTATACCCTATGCCTTTGCTCTGTTTGTTTCATAAGTACAGAGTTTGCAGACCCACTCTATTTTCCCTTGCAAATCACATACATGGTGCTGCTTGTATACGTTCCTTGCTTTTGCTGAAGGGTACCACTATGTAAGAGAACCCCTGCCTTTTTCTGCAGGTTGGATGCTACCCGATATCCGCGAACAGACGTACAGTCCGCGGTTACTGTACCCATCGGGATGGAGCCATTGATTTGATATGTTGTATGCTACATCTATACAAACTAAAGGTATCCTGGTAAAAACCCATGAAATTCAGTGAAAAAACGTTGTTAGAGGGACATTATAGTTAAGTTATAGTTAAGTTGGGCTACTTAAAACCTATCAAATTCAGTGAAAAAACATTGTTAAAGGGACAATATAGTTAAGTTGGTCTACTAAAAACCTATCAAATTAAGTGAAAAAACGTTGTTAAAGGAACGTTATGGTTAAGCTGTGCTACTAAAAACCTATCAAATTCAGTGCAAAAACTTTTTTAAAGGGACCTTATAGTTACTTTGCACTAATAACAACCTATCCATATTATGGTTACAAGAAAACCAAAAAAAAAAACAGGAGTGTGCCTGTTATTGTAAGTTAAGCAACCACCCGTGCCACCACTGAGCACTGCAAGGACTAACACCCATGACATGAAAGATGACATCACACATGTGCATTTAATTTTCATGAAAAGCCTCCACAAGGGATTGTCATTATAATGTTGGCAGAAAACTAATAGAGATCATTGGAAAAACTATCATGAGATAAATAGTTCATTAAGCAATGCATTGCTATTTACACCATTGCATTACAGAGTTCTTTCCAGTAAATGAACCAACTTATGTAGAAATGTAGGCATTGTCTATAGCATGCACCATAGAGGTAGAATATTCAAAAACTTCCCATGTTGGATAGTAAAATGCTTTCGTTTCAGAGTCTTGCGTACTGTGACACATATACTAAGTAGCTAACACTGTCTCACTTACTACACACAAACCAAAAAGAGACCACAACGCATACAAATATGACCATCCAACTGATTATCTTCATGCACAGAAATGATTGCTATGTTTCAGGCTTGCTTCTTCCCCTATGTAAATGTATCATATGATGTGATTGACTCCTAAGGAAAGTAGAATAAGAACATATGAGAAGGGTGCAGTCTACAAATATAGTACCTTTTGAATTTTCAGTTCTTGACTGTCAGTGAAGAAAACCACCTGGTGTGGATATGTCAGTGAACAAAAAAAGAGAGAACCAGACATGTGATGTCATCAGTGACGTCATCAATGGCATTTGTGATATTATATTTCATGTCATGGGTGTTAGTCCTTGCAGTGCACACTGGTGGCGTGAATTATGGTTGCTTATTTTACCATAACTGGGGAATTTCCTGGGTGGTTTGGTTTTACTTGTAAACATTATATGGATAGGTTATTAGTACAAAGTAACTATAATGTTTTTGTACTGAATTTGATAGGTTTTTCTTAGGGCAACTGAACCATAATATGCTTGTAACAATGTTTTTTCACTGAATTTGATAGGTTTTTAGTAACTCAGCTTAACCATATCATTATTTTAACAAATATTTTTCACTGATATATATATTCAAAGAAGGGGAAAGTGGTTCCATCTCTCCCGGGGGGGATACCACTCAAAGCAGTGGAGAAAAAACACCAGTAAAGATACTTTCCCTCAATCAAAAGGACCCAGACGAATAAGGCATAGAATCCTTGCAGTATCCAGTTTTATTGGGCATCAGCCAACAGTTAAAAAAGCACAGTACAACGCGTTTTGCAGCTGTCTTGCTGCTTGTTCGGTACAAACAAGTGCTTGGCAATTCATGTATATATACAAACATTCAGCCAGTCTCTATGGTTCATGGTACAAGTTGTCCTTTTTTGCTTTATTTCACCTTCATATATAGTGCATGGGATAACAAATGGTAAAACACAGTGGGCATTTTGTAGGTTGCATTTATCCCGCTATTACATTTTTGTATTGTTTTTTTTAGCAGTAAATTGATGGCACATTCCTGATACTTTAAATGAACAACAGATTTGGGGGTCTCTTTAAATGCTGGATAACCTTAATCATGTAGCAATTAATTGCTGTTGTATTAAATTACAAACAGGTATATTCCGGTTAGTCTACCTTCAACCCCAAATTCAGCTGTAATTGTGTTCATCTTAGTGATGTTCACCTTTTTATGCAATTTGCATTGTGAGATTCAGTGTTTGAAGGCAAAACACAGCGGCCACGATGAACCAATGGCATAATACATAGTAAATCAGTCCATGCTTCTAATATAAAGTGCAACATTGCTGGTTCTGACTATGGATATGAAACCAGGAAAAGCCTAAAAAGATATGCTAGTAAACATTATACATTTTATAAACTGCATATTGCCAACTTTTACCATAAGGGGCACAGTGCTTTAAAGTGCATAGTGCTCTGAAGGGCATCTTTTGGTTTAAAATACCTAAAGTGCATATTGCCAGAATGTTACTTCTTGTTATATGACAATGGCTTTGCCCGAGTTTCGTAATATCTGCACATAATTCCCCAAATTGGAATACTTAATGCATCCACATATACTGACTGCCACCGTTGTTCTGGCTATTAAAAGAGGACAATCTACACCATAAAAGCAACCATACAACAATGTCTTACAACGGACAACCATGAAATAGAGACTGAAAACGAAATCCTCACCCAAGTGAATAAAAAAATATTACAATATTCATACACAAATAACAAATTTAAAAAGACTTCATGCGACAACATTGCACGTCTTCACCCAAAAAAATGTATATATGTTTTTGGCTGACTGTAAAACGCATTGTCCATAGTAGATAGAAATATAATATAATTGTAATGTATATGGATCAATGCCTGATGTAACAGCCAAACAGAGACCAGAGAGGAGCAACAGACAATCATTTGATGTTTCATCCTGTTAACTCAAGTTCCTAAAAAAGTATACAACTCCTCATCAAGATTATGTCCTCTTGGTTTCTTTGATTCGAAATCTAAAATAAGTTTTGTCTATATATATTCAAGGAAAAAACTTTAGTTGAAGTGCAGTTAAAGTGAGAAAACTAAATGCAACAAACCATTGAAAATCACTGCATTGGGAAACTCAGTGCCGGCTTAACTCAGCACGTTTCCGTTGATAGTTATGAGTTCCGAAAATTCTCCGGCAGCTGCAATATATTTATATAAGTCTAACCCACTTAATACAAGGTTATCTCTTGAGCTACTTTAATTAACCACTATGCATTGAGAAGGAGGCATTACCAACTGGTAATCAGCCTTGTCCCAAAGATAGTGTCCAGAATAAAGTGGGTGCCTTTACAGGTGCCCTACACCATTATCAGCAGATAACACCTCATGCTTATGCATATCTTTTAGCAACCTGAACAAGAACCAGTGAGAAACAGAGCTAATACCTTTTTTTAATGAAATGTTGCTTCAAACGCAGCACACACACCAAATTACCTTAATAAACTACAAATAAAGATGGTCACCAGATGCAGAGAAAGGTGTCCTTTTTCTATGTCCATTAAAGCAACTGTAACTGACGGCCAATGAGAGAATGGATGGCCAGATAAAAAGGCGAGGATGTTGATGGAGATGGAAGTTGTGGGAGTGAGAGGGAGCAAGTTTGGAGGTTTATGGAATGCACCGTCCAATGCTGGGGTACAGAGTGGTGAGACACTAAGGGCAGCCTGTGGGAGAGGATCCAGTGACCTTTTTAGAATGTAGGCTTTACTATATAGCAATGCCCTAGTTCCCAGACATACAGATTGACTGGAGCCTCTTCTCTGGGTTCTAATTTTCATTAAAATGAGGGGTACACTTGTGTAAAATCTAAGGTAAGCTGTTGCTTGCAATGCACCTCGTGAAGCTTTGATTTGAAAGGGTGCATAGAATTCCTGGTCATTAGGTGTCCAGAAGCCCCATTTAATGTCTTGAGAAACTGATTTAATCCAAATATCTTTGAATGGCCTTGCCAGTATTCATTTGAAAATGTGCATGACCCTGCAAACCCTTGTATATTCTATTCCACCTGTGATAGTGTAGTACCTATTCATAATACTTAAATATTAATTCACCTAATAGTTCAGTATGCCTTTGAAGCAGTCAATTTTGATCTACCCAGGACTGTACTAGAGAGGTAAATCAGAAAATATAATGCATCTATCACAGGCACGGGGATGATCCGATTGTGGTCAAGAGACGTGTGACGTCCACCAGAGTGCCAAAATAAGACTGACTCGCAATAGTGCATGCACTTTTCCCTGGAGAAATGCAGAGACGGCAGGATGGGTGTGGGAGGGGGTAGTGGAGCAGGGCATGGTGTGCTGGAAGGTGCTGAGGGACAGGATATGGGATGGAGGAGGGAAGGATGGGGAGAGTGGCCTTGGAGTGGGTGTAGATTTTCTCCCCAAGATGTGGGTTGAGGGGACCTCTCTCGTCCAACAGGTCAACCAGGTGGGGACAGTGGCGCTGGCCCCTTGGGTTGCCCATTGGGTAGAATTGTAGCCCAGGCTTGGGCGTTGGACTGTCTGGCTGGACATTGACATTTGCATTCTGCAAATTAACCCTGGAACAGCTGAGACAGCTAGTAGGCGAAACAGGCAGCTTGTGGGTCGACAGGGCTGCTAGGGTGAAAGTCATGGTAACTGTTCATGGTGGATTGAAACACGTGTGGTCTGCGTCATAATTTCGGAGAATTTTTCGTAATAAATTGCAACCTGTTTACCTCCAAAAGGATGTGTGTTTGCTGAAGACATGGTCACTACGAGTGCACCCCTATAGATAGCATGATTGTCTAAGCTGAGCATTGTTGAGGTCTGTGACTCAGAAAAGTCTTCCCTGTAGGTTTGAATATATTTTCAAAGAACCTATATTTTCGGCAGCTCGTCAATCTTAATATGCACTTTTAATTATGTTATGCTAATTTTGGGAAGTAACAATGATTGTAATATCATAGTAATGTTAAACTAACAGTTCTCTTTGATTTGACCACGAAGGCAAATCAACTATTTCTTGCTACGAGAGTCTGAAAGTTGACTGCAAATAAATGATGATTTATTTCTACAGGTATGTTTCTCAAATTGGTTTCATGGGCTAAAGCTTCCTGAACCTTAAGCGTATATTCTGCAACCAAGGCTGTTGGGGAAGTTACAATTAAAAGCGAATCATTTTGACCGAAACCGATGTACTTAGTCACAGAATCTGAGTTAATAAAACTCTCACGAAAAATGACAGTAGTTGTGTGTTTATATTTTAAAACAAGTGTTTGAGATCAAAGCTGATATGAAACAGTAGTCACGCCTTCCGCCTTTTGGAGGCATCTTCACTGCAAGGGACTACATTCTGCCACTACCCGAGCATCTGGCATCTGTCTTTCATAGCAAATATAGTTTCTCTATGAAAAAGAAATGTGCAATTTCCTCAGCAAAAAGAGTCTATTTATATCTGTGAACTGCAGTGAAACTGACTTTTGCCATACATTTCTACAGCTTACTGACATGTGCAGCTATTAGATGTCAAACAGCCATTAAGCCCCAGCAGTTTAATAGTAGGATGCATCCAAAATATAGTGGCAGGGCAGCAGCCAAGCACTTTTTTTAGTGACAGCTTGACAGGCAGGCGTACTATATTTCAGCGTAAAGTAAGTATGAGTTAGTTGGCTCGGCATGCCTTGTAAAAATGTTCTAACGTGTTTTGGTGGTGCTGAGCAGAATGGCACCAGGGTAAATTAGGGCATAGTTACTTGCAAGCGGTATTTTATGCATGTATTTCGTTTAAGCATAGTCGCACTTGTGAAATAGAAGCAAGTGACCAATCATGAGGGCCATCATAGCAATGACTACTATTGGAGAGGAAAAGGTGCCCACCATAGACAAGAGTGAATCGGAGTTGTTTAGGATGTTGCCTGAAACACCCCACGCGGAAAACAGGATTTAGTTGACAAATACAAATCTGCAATTTTGTCGTGGATGGTGGCCATTGATGTCACTTTCAAAAGGGGACAGAGGTGTACTGGCCAAATGCTCAATACACTGCTCAGTATATGGGCTGATGTTGGTGACATGGGGATGGGAGGAGGAAGAAGCCTTATTCAAAGAGTACGTTCGCAAACACACGTGCGCACGCTCACACACGCTTTTTAACATACGCGTTTGTGTTAAGTGGACTTATGTGGTGGAAGCATCCTGGTAACTGCCATTGCCGTAGGATGGGTACGAAAGCTAGGGAATTTGTGATTGAAGTTGGTAGTGTTGATTGTGTGCTAATATTATTAAACTGAATGAAATGCATAACTAGCTGCTATATCATGTGGCTAATTTTGACTGCTTCAGGCTTTGACAATATCCAGTTATTCTCTTACTTGTTCTGACTTGTCACTGGATACGAATAAGGTGCACCCATTTTTAATTCGGGGTATTAGGTGGGTGACCCACCTACAAGCTGAAACGATTGCGGTAAAGTACACATTGGGAGGAATGGCATATGAGGAGGGACACACGGCTTGAAGGTGTTGTTTGGTTATTTCCCCACCCATTGACTGCCCATGGCCATGCTAATCCCAATGGCATTTCCCACCCAGTTCATGCCCTTTTCCGCACAAAAAACCTCCTCATGGGAACTCTTAGAGCTCACTTTAATCATGCCTTACCTTCAAACTATGCATTCGAAGACAGTGCTTCTTTCAAAGCAGTTGTCTGAGAGTTAATTACTTAATTGGAACTAAAAACACGCTTCTGATGTAATAAAAAAGTTGTAGCCATGTCTGACTTGAGCCACTCCATGTATAAGCACTATGCATGTCCTTCACTGAAGTCCTTCTAAAAACAAGCATTGGCAAAACCAACAGTTTTGTCTTGTGTATAGGTATTAGGCTTTTCCAGGCACTGCTATTAGATGCCCAGGTGTTGGCGCCATTTTGTACCTACGACCATCAATGACCAGTTAATACCACTATGGCAGTGCCTGGCAAGTGCCCTTCCAATGCCTACACAAAAGCTCAAACTATTAGCATTGATAAAGCTTTTTCAAAAATATCTTGTGAAAAGTTGCCACACACACTCCTTCTGCTGCTAAGGCAGACCAAATTGGTCATTGCAATACACACGTACAAGATCAAGGTTTTGATTGTGCTAAGTGGTCTTGGTGGTTTTCAGTCATTCATACTCTCTGGCTCAGTGCAGTTTGGGGATCGCATGACAAAATGTGTTAGGCCCTTGCATGGGAATCTTATGTTACCTAGTTACAGTGGTCATGCACATGTGACAAGGGTTTTTACCTTAATGTTTTGATTTATTTTGTTTGTAGAATTTAAGAGCCTGATTTGCAAAGCCTTTTTCAACAGGGTTTTCCCATTCAAAAACCCTTTTGTAAATCAGACCCCAAGTTTTTGTTGGTTTAAACTGAAATCTTTTGCAAACACATTTTTTTAAAATTGTTTCCAGCATTTTTTTAAGGTTGTGTAATTGTTTGTAGAATGTGTTCAAGTATTATTTAAATGCATTATTATATATCATATATTGAATTGAAGTATATGAATTTGAATGCTTGTTGTAAGTGTTATTTTGATGCAGTTGTGTAGTTGCAGAAATTTAAATATAATTATTTTGCTGACCTACACATCACCCCTTACAGTCATCCCTTACCTTCAATTTTACTGAGACCCTTTGAACAAGATCCAATTGAAAACACCAACATTTACATTTTTAAAATTCCAATTACACTTTATGTATAATAGTTTTTTTTAGAGTATCAATGAAAGGTTCTTTTAGTTATTCTAGGAATATGTGTATGTACTTGTTACATTTTTTCTGCGCATGGTATCATTAGGAGAATTACCAGAAATTGAGGATGTAAAAGTAGACTTACATGCCACCGGGAGAAGGCCAAAGGAAAAGGCCTTCCCCCCTCTCTGCAGCTCCGCTGCGAGGGAGACTGCACTCGACCAAGATCTACACCTGCAAACACCAGGAGAAGCTTTCATCTGATCCCCGTCCACGTCCGTTACCTTCCCAGAAGCCGTGGTCTGTGTGTGGGCCCGGCCGTAAAATGGCTGACCTGGCTGCCCAGGCAACCAGTATCAACAAACCCGAGCCTGGGAAAATGAGGAAAATGCCTGCGAAAATCACCACCACGACCCAGGCCCATTATTGGTCTGCACAGCCTGCCAGCCCCTCCCCTCTTGCTTTAAATGGAGTTGGAGGAGGCAGACAGGCAAAGCCACCGGGAGAAGGCCAAGGGAAAAGGCCTTTCCCCCCTCTCTGCAGCTCTGCTGCGAGGGAGACTGCACTCAACCAAGATCTACGCCTGCAAACACCAGGAGAAGCTTTCATCTGATCCCCGTCCGCGGCCATTACCTTGCCAGCACACTTGCTCTGTGTGTGGGCCCGGCCGTAAGATGGCTGACCTGGCTACCCAGGCAACTGGTATCAACAAACCCGAGCCCAGGAAAATGAGGAAAATGCCTGGGAAAATCACCACCGTGACCCAAGCCCGTTACTGGTCTGCACAGCCTGCCAGCCCCTCCCATCCTGCTTTAAATGGAGTGGGAGGAGGCCGACAGGTGAAGCCGCCCGGAGAAGGCCAAAAAAAATGCCTTCCCCCCCGCTCTGCAGCTCCACTGCAAGGGAGACTGCACTCGACCAAGATCTACACCTGAAAACACCAGGAGAAGCTTTCATCTGATCCCTGTCCGCGGCCGTTACCTTCCCAGCACACGTGGTCTGTGTGTGGGCCTGGCCGTGAGATGGCTGACCTGGCTTCCCAGGCAACCAGTATCAACAAACCCGAGCCTGGGAAAATGAGGAAATGCCCGCGAAAATCACCACCGTGACCCAGGCCCGTTATTGGTCTGCACAGCCTGCCAGCCCCTACCCTCCTGCTTTAAATGGAATGGGAGGAGGCTGACAGGCGAAGCCGCCAGGAGAAGGCCAAGGGAAAAGGCCTTCCCCCCTCTCTGCAGCTCTCTGCTGCTCGACGGCGTCAGACGGCGAAGCAAGCCGCATCACCCAAGGTAAGGCTGCAAATATGAGCCTCATTGACATCATACACCACCAGAAGCCACCACCACCAGACGCTAGGAATTTGCGACTGCGGTCGCGCACTGCTTCAGCCCCTCCCACTTCCCACGCTCCACACCTACACACACGGAATACATGCTTGGGAAGAAGAACATCTCGCCCTGCCCGCTATCCCAAGGGGGCCTTGATCCTGGTTAATGAGCATCACCCTCCTGCCCTCTGCCCTGTGCTACCTGCCGCTCTAGCAGCACCACCACGCCCCTCACTAGAAACTCTGTCGCCAGATGCCACCTCCACTGATGTCTTCAAACCAATCCATGCCGTTAACATGCTGCCTCTTGCCTCTCTTGTATATACAGAGCAAGTGCTAGATGCCCTCATTGACATTACTGTGCCTGTGCCTGATGCACACGTTGCTATTCCTGTGCCTGTGCCTAATGCACACATTGCTATTACTGTGCCTGCTGCCCCCATTGACATTACTGTGCTTGATGCACACATTGCTACTACGATGCCTGTGCCTGATGTACACATTGCTATTACTGTGCCTGTGCCTGCTTCCCCCCTTGACATTATTGTGCCTGTGCCTGATGCACACATTGCTACTACTGTGCCTGCTGCCCCCATTGACATTACTGTGCCTGATGCAAACATTGCTATTACTGTGCCTTTGCCTGATGCCCCCATTGACATTACTGTGCCTGATGCACACATTGCTACTACGATGCCTGTGCCTGATGCATACATTGCTATTACTGTGCCTCTGCTTGATGCACACATTGCTAATCCTGCGCCTGTGCCTAATGCACACATTGCTACTATTGTGCCTACTGCCCCCATTGACATTCCTGTGCCTGTGCCTGATGCACACATTGCTATTACTGTGCCTGTGCCTGATGCACGCAGTGCCATTACTGTGCCTGTGCCTGATGCACACATTGTTATTACTGTGCCTGCTGCCCCCTTTGGCATCACTGTGCCCGATGCACTCAATGCTATTACTATGCCTGCTGCCCCCATGGACATCTCTACTCCTATGCCAACAGCCAATGGTGCCTCAGTGCATCCCCAAGTCCCCAAACCTGTATACGGAACTGTACCTACCACCTCATTGAAATGTGATCTGGTCAATGCCCGCTCTATCCCAGCCCATGCCTTGGATATCCATGACCTCATACTTAAGAATAAGACATACCTCCTCATTATTACTGAAACCTGGATGAATGAAACATCTGGCCCAGCCCTCGCCCCTGCCATCCCAGATGAATACACTATCCACAGGCAAGACCGACCCCTCACTAGGGGCGGCGGAGTAGCTCTCATTGCCAAAGAAAGTCTGGCTATTAGGAGAACAGAAGGTGACCTTGGCCACAGCTTCGACTACCTCCCATTTAAAATCAATCTCTCCCAAAACATGACACTGGCTCTTCACATCGTCTATCGCCCCCCGGGGCCGATCACTGAATTCCATGACTCCCTCATTCACTCCCTCTCGGGCAACCTGAAAAAGACTTCCAAAGTCCTACTCACAGGTGACCTTAATCTTGGCCTCATTGATCCCAATGACGCCCACGCAGCCACCTTGGATAAAGCCTTATCTACTCTAGGATTCGTGCAAGCCATCTCCCATCCTACACACTCTAAAGGACGCTCACTGGATTGGGTTAGCCACCACAACTGCCCAGTACTTATAACTGAGAAGTCACCCATCCTGTGGCCCGACCACCATTACATCCAATTTGACCTAGATACCTCCAAAGGGCCTCCCATGCCCACTATCCCCCTCCCTCCAGGTCTCTCCAGAAGTTCTTTCCAACTCACTGCGGAAAACATCATTCCATTCCTCAAAGTGCCTGCACTCCAGGCCCCCTTCTCGCAGGACCCAGAAACTCTTGCTAGAACCTTCAAGTTAGCAATTACCCAAGCAGTTGACTCTATTGCTCCCCTCATTCTCAGGAAAGCCAAGAAAACCAAGCACACCAATGCCTGGCTCTCTCAGGAACTGCTCCAAATGTGTGCAAAAAAACGAGCCACCCTCGCAGCTTGGAAAGCCAAACCCAATGACACAACAAAATTAGCCTTCAGCATCATCTCCAAAGACTATAATCCATGCCAAAGCAAACTCCTTCAACACTAGAATAGCTAACGCCATTTTTAGGGAGCTGGAAACCCTGTCTACCCCACCACCCACCCTCCTGAAGGATGAAAAATGGTGCAATGACATCCAATCTTCCATGCTTAACAAACTAAATACCGTGCAAACAAAAATCCTAGCTCACCAAAAGGCCCTAACTCTCCAAATTGCCACTCAGAACAGCAACCAGAACAAGGAGACAAAATCAACTCCTCCCCGGTATTCAACTTCAAGGACATGAGTGAATCCGAAGTCATCTCTCTCCTAAAAACCATCAAACCGTCTAACTGCAAGGGTGACGCTTGCCCAGCTCAGCTCATTAAAGACTGTGGCTCGACCCTTGCCCCCTTTTTGACAGCATTTATCAATGCCTCCTTCCAGTCTGGCCCTGTCCCATCTGACCTTAAGGAGGCCTGGGTACGACCGCTCCTCAAAAAGCCATCCCTTGACCCTTCGGCACCTGGGAACTACAGGCCCATCACCAATGTCCCCTTGCTGCTCAAAATTCTGGACAAAGCAGCTTACCTGCAAGTCCAAAAATTCCAAGAGGACCACCGCCTTCTGGGCCTTTGGCAGTCTGGCTTCAGGCCACGACATAGTACCAAAACGGCCCTCCTCAGCCTAAAAAATCAAATGGAAGACATCAGAGATGCCGGCAAACCTGTGCTCCATCTTCATCCTTGACCCATCAGCCGCGTTTCACCTCGTGGACCACAATACTCTCTGCCATCACCGCTCCATTGCAGCCAACTTCTCCCCTAATGCGTGTGCGTGGATCACCTCGTTTCTACAGGAAAGGGCCATGAAATTCTTCTTCGACTCAGCGTGTGCCTCTCCTAGTCACATCAAATGTGGGGTGCCTCAGGGCTCCTGCATCGCGCCCACCCTTTACAACCTATTTACTAGGCCGCTTTTAAACCTTCTTGACACCTTGGGCATCTCATATACCAACTATGCTGATGACACTCAGGTGCTCATCCCTCTCACAGGTGACTATGAGGCAGAAAGGATCACCCTTAATTCCATCTACTGCACCATCCAAGCCTGGATGGCAGAAAACTGGCTGTGCCTCAACAGTGACAAAACTGAGCTTGTGCTCATTGGGTCACCAACCATCCTGGGTAACCTCGACAAGAACTACTGCTCCTTCACCATTGATAATATACCCATCGCTGTGTCCCATACAGTTAAAACCCTGGGAGTCTACCTATACTTTAATCTCACCATGAATAGGCAGGTCAACGCCATTGCTTCCTCTTCGGCATACAATTCAAAACTGCTCAATGCAGTAAGACCCTTCCTAACTGCACAGAACTGCCTTACCATCGCTAGGACTACTATCGGCTCAAGACTGGACTACTGCAATGCTCTCCTCGGAGGGACATCCAGAAAAAACATTGCCAAACTCCAACCTGTCTAGAACAATGCCCTTAGGGCTGCCACAGGATTTCCTAAAAAGGATCACATATCGGACCTGAGTAGACAGGTTCACTGACTTCCCGTTAAACAGAGAATCATCTTCAAAATCCTCTCCATCACTCATAAATGCCTCCATGATCTGGCACCCTCCTACCGCGCCCAGCCCATAGCCATGCCCTCATCCACCAGGCCATCAAGGCTAGCCTACACCAACATGATCTCCAAGCCCAAAACATGCAGAGTGCGTGCAGGGGGCTCCAGCTTCCCAGCTATGGCTGCCACCCACTGGAACGCCCTACCTACGCACATTAGGGTAATCGACTCCCACCTAGAGTTTCGCAAAGCCATCAAAACCAGGCCATTTGTCTGAAATGTCCAAGCTCTTACTCTGTACCCTACTGTAACCAACCATGTTACCCAACTGTACTTTGTAACCTAGCACATATGATGTAACCAAGTAACCGCATGTCTTAATTGTATTCCTGCTTACATACACTTTCATGTAAAAAGCGCCCCAATGCCTTTGGGCTGTAGTGCCCACTACAAATGTAAAAATAAAAATAAAAATGTTATTAAAATATAAAATAATATATGTTGTGAACGTGCATGTAAAATATGCTATATTTTATTTTGAAAAGATAATATGCTTATTGTATTTAAATTAAATATATGATTTTTCATTGTAATGGTGTTTTTGATGTGTTTGCGTAAATTTGAAAATATTTATATTTGTGGAAATGTAAATATAATTGTGATGGCATCCACATCACCCCTTAAACCTGTTGCTGACCTCCACTTTTAATTTTAATAATAGCCTTTCAAAAAGGGTTACACTGAAAATAGCTAATTTGAATTAAAAAAAATGACACTTTATTTATATATAGCAAATATATCAAATAAAGGTTATTTAAGTTATAATATTATTATGAAAATCACCAGAAATTAAGGATGTATGTAAAAGTAGACATACATGTTATTAATAATACAAAGAAATGTTTTACATTTACATTGTTTTTTTATGTTGGTGCTTTTACTAAATGTGTTTTAATTAGTAAAAATTATTTGTAGTGTTAATATGTTTTGTATGGCATGAATCAAAATATATACCATTATGTGTTTTGTCAATTTTTAATATAAGTAAATTAATTATTTTTTAATTGCTTTTACATGCATTTTTTATTGTGTTTTCATGTGGTAGGATTTATTAATATCTTTTTAAAAATACAGCTTTATTTAACTTTGAAAATACACAATTATTTGAATGTACTACATTTAGTAGTATTGTTGGCAATACACTTACATTTTAGTGTAACACATTGATTATTATTATATTAGAAGTTTGTTTTTTTTAAATAGAAGTAGTGGAAGTGCTAAAATGTATTTTGTTTTGGAGTTCAATACAATTAGTTTGCACCATTGAAATAGTACTAGTAGTACTAGAAGTAGTAATACGGAATATATTGGTCTTATTTTTCGGGGTTTGCAGACTTTCAACTGGTTGACGAAAGTAGTATGTTCAATATTAGGTGAGATATGTTTTGGTGTGTAACATCACTTACAATTATTAAAGCAGTGGTCGAACTAGTAATAGGCACGGAAGGTTGTGGTTGTAATTATATGGGTGTAGTTTGTACTGTAGAAATACAAATGCATGCATTTTTGAGTCATTTTTAGTAATTTTAATTTGTTAACTTTAGATATTTTGCTTGGTGAATTCTATTTATGAGATGGGGTACAGGTAACCTTGGTGGTAACATTGGGAGCATTGAAGAGTTTATTACTATTTTATGTGGTTTCTTTTACATATTTTAAAGGACCTGTGGATACAGATGTTGAGATTTACTGGTGCAATAAATGTTGTTGTTTGTGTTGTAAGTTGTTTTACAAATATATGTTCGATTCCATCTTGTATGAAATTACCAATAGTTGGTACAGTTGTAATGTCATCAGTGGGAATGTTTATTAGAGCATTCTGGTGGCTGGTTATATGTGTGCTTTTAATTTTTAGTTCCTTTTTTGAGGAATGTGTGTGGTGTGTTTCTTTGTTTTCTTTATTCTTTTTGGGCTTTATATTAATGCTTGTGTTTTGCTGCTGCAATGGAATAACAAAGGAAAATAGTATGTTTTTGTAATGTATTTTTACATTTTCAGGTTTAGCATACACTGTGTTTTTGTTGTTTGTGAAAATCGTACATTTGGTAAATGTTTTATGTGTTTTTAAAATAAATATATACAATGATATCTGTGTTCTTTTTGTCATGTTCCTACCTTGTTTTAATGTTGTTTCACCTAAGCAAAAGAATATATGTTGTTACAATATAAAATGGTGTGCTGTTTATTGTTTGTTTGTTTGTTTATTTTATTTATATAGCGCTTCGGACCCGGGAGTAAAAGGGCGCTTAGGACAGGTTACAAGGCACAGTACATGTAATTAGCAGTGGTACATTAGCAAAGGTTATATACAGTATATACAGACAATGGTAGTAAATGCATACAATAAAGACATAGGTAAGGCATGTACAATACATACAGATTACATATACAGTTTACTATATACCTCTGTATTCTATAATCCTAAAGAAATGTGATGCAAATGCTTGTATTAAAATGTTGTATATAGTGATATGTGTGGTACGCTAGTGCCTAAAGTTGTATTTGCATTTTGTATATTGTACTATTAACAGTACGCAATTGGCTTTATTCATATTATTTTTGCATTCGAAATATGTGAATGTTGTGTACACATTTGTTGAAACTATGCAGCATAGAAAGCATATTAATTCATCCATCTGTTCACTGTACACACCTGTATGTTATAATTTTTGATGTTTCACCTACTGAAAAAAAGACACTATAACAGGTTGCACATTTTACTATATACAACTGTATGTTTTCATTGTGCAGACATTTAATGCTACTGCTTATATTCATATTTACATTTTATACATATTGTTATGTATAGTACACTAGTCCGTAGAGTGGTATTGACATATTCAGTATGGTACTATTAATGACATGCTAGTAGCTACCTACATATTTTTTATTTAGCAGACAAATGATAATTTTGTTGATGTTATCAAGCATATGAAGCACATTAACTTGTATAACCTTGTACTGCACACACCTGTACGTTATAATTGTGAGGATATAAGAGGCTCTGCTTACATTTGTATTAACATTTTCTATATTAAACTAGTGCCTACATTTATATAAATAGTTTGTATATAGTGATATTAATACTGGCTCCCCGTGGCTGCAAGGATCAAGTTCAAAACCCTCTGCATTGTCCACACGGCTTTCTGGGGCCTGGGACCTACCTACCTGCAATGCTGCCTATCTAGATACTGTCCCTCACAAGCCCTCCGATCATTTACCTCTAACCGCCTGTGAGTGAGCCTGTTCTCCATTCAGAGATTTGGAGGGAGATCCTTATCTGCAGCAGATGCCTCCCTCTGGAATAGCCTCCCTACCACTCTCTGTCTTGAGTCTGACCTTCTTAAATTCCAGAAACTCCTCAAGACGTTCCTCTTCTCCTCTTCCTTCTCACCCCCTCTACCCTGCTAACCTAGTGCTCTGCTCTCTCCATCTCTCCTTCCTCTTCCTTATGGCTTGCTGACTGGCCGACTGGTGTACCTCAGAGTCTGACTGGTCCTGGGCACCCCCGCCAGTCCTCTCTCGCACTTACCTCAGGGCCCTACACTCACCTATCTTCACTGCATCTAGCAATAACCCAAGAGAGTGGCTCTCTCTGCACTTCCCCCAGTCTCTGCTGACTGGGTGCATTGGACCTCTCCCTCCCTGTGACCGTCTATACACTTGCACGATCCACATGCAACATGCCTGAAGATTGTCTGTCTGTTCTTTCTTGTCTTCTACACTCAATTGCACTGGTAAAACTGCAGAGTCACTGTCACGCCTATTTGCTGTATCTCATTTGTTTTATGCACTTACTCTGTCTGTGCAGACTGTTATCTCAGAATGTCAAGGGCTCTTAGAGACTGTTTATTTATTCCCCCATGTTCCCACCCTCCTCGAGTGCTTTGAAACACTTTCCTGTGTATAGGCGCTACATAAATAAACAATGCAATAAAATACTACGCTATTGCCCACATTTGTATTAACATTTTGTATCCGATGTTAAGAACAGTATGCAAGAGGCTACATATGTATTGAGGACATTAAATGCCACTGCTTTCATTTTTATTAACATGTTCTATTGATTACTATGTATAAATCACTCTAGTGCCTATATTCATATCAACATTTTGTATATAGTGATATTAATTACATGCTAGTTCCCACATTTGTGTTACAATTCTGTATATAGTGCTATTATCAGTACGCTAGTGGGTACACTGCTTTTAAAAAAAATGAGTATGACAAATATAAGTGAGTACACCTGTATGTTACAATTGTAAGGATGTTACATGAGACTATTTACATTTTCATTAACAGCTTTAATCTAGGAATATTTATAGTTTCTTTCATATTGGGCTTTTGTATATATTGCTCTTAATGGTATGATAGTGTGTTTATGTGTATGTACATTTTTATATTGTACTATACACTAGTGGCTACATTTCTATCTAGCATTAAGTACATAATTACATTTTGTGTTAAAAGCTGTTGAAGCTTTGCGGCATATTACAAGTTGGAAAATTAATAGTACACAACTGTTTTACATTGTTTGTCCTGATTATATTAGTTATATTGAATTATGAAATGGGTAACTAAAATAGTCGCCTTTATTATTTACAATGCAAATTCTATGTGAAAGTGGATCCTTAATCGGATGAATGGAGGTGTAGATGATGACTGGACTTGTGGACCAACGTGGTGTGCACCATATTTCCAGTCTACCATTGATTTCATCTATGTAACAGATTCAAACTTTCATTTTGTAAAGACTCTAAACATATGTCGGGTACCAATCAGTGATCATGCAAAATTCATTTTGAATTTAAATGTGCCTAAAATTTGATCATCACACACTGTGTAACCCCTTCAATCAATAGCCAAGGCAATATGATTTCACAAGTTATTATTCTTCCTGCTTGTTTTAAAAATTTGGTGAAATCGGAGAGGGTTAAATGGGCCAAAAGGGATGACAGGATGTTTACTTCACCTGACCTTTTTTTCGGATTTAAAGGATCAGGTTAGTATTCCCTCCTCGGTTTGAAGTTGGATAAGCCTCCTTACAACCTCACATAACCAAATATTTGATGTTGTAATAAAGGATATGAAGAGGGAGCTTTGAAGGTGGAATACAGCTATATTAAAGTGTGAGGGGTTTAAGGATGATACAAGGGCAGAGAATCTTATTTAAGAATTGACTTAAATCCTGCACAATTAGTAAGTATCAGGAACGTCTCTTCCCTTGCGCAAAGCATGATAGCAGAGGTAGTTGAATAGTCATTATGATCAGAATCATCAAAGAATGATTCAGTCTAATGGGAGTTTAAGGTGCCCACTCCCCAACACAATATCCCAAAATCAGAATAATTGACACAATCCAGTAAGGATTGAGACCAGGAGAGAGATTGCAAGTTGAACAAAGTTTATATAAAGAAAATTGTGCATGCAGAGAACTGTGATGCCCGGAGCGCACTCTGCCAACAGATACACGAGCAGCACATAAAGAAGGGATTCAGCTTCACAAATGACATCACATTACAATATACAATCCCGTGGCTTGACTGGGTCGGAACATCAGTCCAGTATGGATCCATATGGGTTGACCTCATGGGATTGGTGGGTGCTTAGTCGTCACTCCTGCAGCACATGGGTCAGCTGGGCTCATCTTTGCAAGGTGAAGGTTAGACTGGCAAAATTACACTTTCCCTGACTAACTGATCTTGCAAAAACAACATTTGTGAGCATGAGACAAATTACCCTCACAAAGCCAGGTAGGAATGTGGGTGCCTTTCAGAGTTCATACACAAGTTATTGGTAGGCCGTGCACCCTCTGCACCTCAGTACCCATAAACCTAGAATCCCTTCCCAGGTGCCCACCTTTGAGGTTTTTGATCTAGCTATTGCCTCATGGTACGAATAGACAAGTGTTATGGTTGGAAAGAAAGATATGTGGGTCTGGGGTCGGGTCTCGTTGGGTCACTACAGGGGGCCAGATGTGTATCTATATCAAAGGACAGAGGGGCAAGTACATGGTAGTTTACAGCTTAGCAAGGTGGGGTCAAAGAGGGACACTGGCAGGTTAGTGGAGAGGAATGAGCACTCAGGCAGGGGCATGCTCTGGTCTCACACAGGGCAGTGAGCTCATCTGTTCTGGGGTGATACTGAAGGTTGCAACAATGAATGGCTGAACGTCCGTGAGAACACATTTTGTGCGAAGCAGACAGGCGGCAGTGGGGTGGGTGCTGGAGCTGACGGTGCGAGGAGCAGGGCAGAGGGAGCGACACACTTTTAGAGATCATTTTCAGGCCTAGAAAAAGATGGCTACAGGCGCGGAATCCAAAATGGAGTCTTTGTGCATTAGTAAAGTCTAATTGCCTGGTTAATTAACACTGATTACTGTTGTGCAGAAGGGGGGAACATCTCCCCCCTTCAGCGCAAGGGGCCATGCAGGAGTGGTGAGGGGGGTGGAATAAACCATTTCCCTCCCAACAGAGTTCAGAAGAGGACTGGCTCTTTGTTTATTTATTTTATTTATTGATCATTTCTTAGGCTCTTTATACAACATAATTGTGTTTCATAGTGCCACAGGGCTACATGGGAAGGGAAAAGGGGATATAACAACATTGGTTAGAAACAAAAGGCAACAAGAATGTATATATACAGTCATGGTCCTACTAGGCCTCGTGGCATTTGACCGTGCAAGTGCAAAGATGAGATTTGCGGGGAAGGGAAATTGTAAAGCGGAGCAGAGGAGTGGACAAGTGCTGGAGGAGGGTCCAAGGTAAGTGCTCAGGGTATTGATGATGATAATTTGTCAACAGCAGTGTGTGAAAAGCTTATTATAAATTGGGATGTAACTCATATAAGGACCAAGATTATGAGGCGAAATAATTCCAGAGCAAGCAGTCTAGATGGGATATCTATCATGGTGTTCAAAGAGAATCCGTAATTGTGGGAAGACAGTAATTTTTGTCCTTTTATTGTAAATAGCTCAGTTCCAGCAGGAATCATCTTCATGGCAATCTTCAATAATCATTCCAATTTACATGAAGGAACCAAGGACATAACCAAGCAGCTAATGTCCAATTTCCACAACAGAATAATGGGTGACATTCATTCTAGCCTCTTTAGTCCTGAAAGATCTGATGGACTGGGCTGAGAAGTCTCAGAGACTTAGTATCCTGCAAACTGAGTTCCGTATAGGGCAAGGCAAAACTCCAAATGGTTTAGTGTTCACTTTTGTAAACATGAACATGGATGAAATGAAAGATACATCTTTATATGTATCCCATTTGGATATGTCGGCCGCGTTCGACAAAGTGGACCCACACCTGTTATAGCAGAAGATTTTCTCTTGTGGGATTCCCATCAGTCTCCTAAATATGCTTAAAAGGTTTCACTATATCAATAAGATACATTTTCGCTTGAACTCATATGGCGTCCTAACTAACGAGATCCAGGTGGGTAAAAGGGATAGGCAGGGCTGTGTCCTTGCACCAACCGTTTTAATGTATACATCTCCAACCTTGTACTTGTACTAATATCCACCACTACCTTCCTACATTGGTTTAGTTCCTTAAAAGTTGGACGTCTGCTATACACTGATGATATTGTCCTTTTTGAATTTACCCCGATTCATCTGCAAAGTTCATTGAATATGATTGGGCAAATCGCAAAGGAGAATACATTACTTATTAATCCAGATAAGTCTCAGATTCTGAGTTATAATTCGAAAAGGAAAAGGATTTGAATATAAATAATTTAATAATTTGGTAGCAGTTATGTGCTATGTGGGCTTTGTGTTTTCAACAAAGTCTAATTTAGTACTGTGAAAGAACAAGTTTTTGCGAAGCTAGAAGTCATCATTACCCAAATGAAACTAATTCTAACTAAGTTTGTCAATCTCCTTGGTATCCCTTTTACAATGTTATAAGCTGAAAGCAACTCCAAAGATAATGGATGGTTTGGAGCTGCTGCCTGTCTCTATAAAGCTTTGGTGAGGGATTTTAGAAGGCTGGTTATGGAGGACAGTGTTAGGATTACCTAATACTGTCCTGATTACTGTTATCCGATGGGAGCTGGGCTTGTTGCTATGGTAGTATGTCTACAAATATAAGGAATGATATGCCTCATTATGGGTCTGGCAGTAACCATGCCGGTGCTACCAGCGAGTTGCCGCTGGACCCGTAAATATTTCTGGCGCCTGACTTCCTGGTGCCACCGGGAGATTATAACCCCGGCGGCCCAGAAAGTCAGGCGCTGGTAAAATATAAGTCCCCATTCCCATAGAGTCCAATAGGCACCAGTGCCTCTATGACTGCTTTGCCTAACATGGCCACTGTGCCCAGCAGGGGCAGACCTGTAATATGCTGGTCCAGAAACAAGGGTGCCAGTAAGCTTTCCGGCACTCTTGTTTCCGGACCAGCAGGGTCATATTAAGGCCCTATGTCTTTATTATAGAATTAAGATGTAAAATGGGACCTCCCTTTGCAACAGATTGGTTGAGGTATATAGGACAGTTGAGGATGCCACCATTACAAGTTTTATGACAACCTGTGTGGATCTTCTAATTGAGGCATTTATTGATTTGTAGACCGGGTATCCCACTTTCAAAAGAAAATTGAAAGAATGGGATGCAATTGAAAAATGGGATGCTATATCAAAATTTAAGCTTAATACAGTAGAACCTCAGTAAAGCCATTTCTCTCTATTTGTTGAAATCTCCTTTGAGGAAGTTTAGAATGTTTTTCTTCAGATTTAGCGTAAACTGTATGATGATGCTAGACATGCTGGGTCCCAGGATAGGACTTACAACAGGCTATATAAACTATGTATGCAGCAGGAAAAAGAAATTATGAGGCACCTGGTCCTTTTTTATTTATTTAATTTTGATTTAGCTGAAAAAAATCAGCCTTTCAAAAATTGAAAAGTTTACAACATATTCAGGACATTCATAAAATAAACATTATACTTTCCACAACAGAAAAAAATGAAATTAAACAGTATTTATAATAAAGACAGATGTTTTGTCAAGACAAAGGAAAGAAAAACCTAAAGAATGCAAACTATCACAATTCCGATCATTAATTTCTACAATGGTCTATTCACATTTTAGCCATTATGACTTCATTACAGATCACTGATAATTCTCCCTTTATCACCAAAACTTAAAATTTCAAATTCACCTAAACAGTATTCCAATATACACTGTATCAACTACTATAGGCTAATAAGCGAAACACATCACCAGAGTTATTTTTCAAAATTTCACCAAATCACATACAATTAGATACCTTCTTGAAGACAGCCTTTATACAGTGGTATCCCAATCTCATAGCTGTTGCAACAAGTTCAAAGTCTGCATAAAGGTTACCATCGCTATATTCAGTCTCGATTTCTGACTATTATACAGGATATTCCATAGCGTATCTGGATCCAGTATTATCAGACCTAGGAAAAATGCTTGAACAGTCACACTCTCAAAGGTATGTGCATTGGGCATTCGACTAGCAGATGCTTAACCGTTTCCACCTTAGCAGCATCCACGCACAATCTACAGATGTTATCATCTACTAATAGGTGCCTGAAAAGCACTTCCTTTGTATAAAAAAGATTCAGTCTTAGCCACAGATATTGGAATCTGTGCTTCATATCTGGACATTTCAGAATATATTGTTCTGCAATAAATAGTTTCTTTGAAACATACGGCTGTATTTGAAAAAGTCTGCATTGCAAGCATTCATTTCTAGCTTGGATCCAATCATACATCCATAATTTGGCTTTTGCTCTATTTGGGTTATTGAGCAAGATAATTTCTGTTACCCCAATAGAGTCCAGGATGTGCACAGCACTATTTCTCCAGACCTTAATTTTAGAATGCTCAGAGGTCAAGACATATTTGGCCAAAATGGTCACAATAGTAATAGTGCCAGACACCAACAGGTATTTCCTATAAAGCGAAATAACCTTCCAACAGTATATCGCACATAATAAGACCATTCCTAATTTGTGCCGTATTAGACACATAGATACCATCTGAGACAAACCTAAAATGGCTCGCTAGAAACACGATTCAGATTTCAACCAAAAGGACTCTAGAAGGCAACATCTTGTCTCAGACCCATAAGTGAGAATGGGAATTACTTTTTATTTGAAAAAAGTTATCGCTGGTGAGAATGACAATTTGCTGTATTTACCCTGGATAATACAGGCCTGGCCTATGCCTGTTTTTAACTTAGAATCCAGGTCAGAGTAATAAAGATGTTCATTATAGTGGGTACTAATAATAAGTCCCAAATACTTATATTCCTCAATTTCATCTAATTTTCCCCCTACAAAAAAGGAATTGCATGTCGAGACCTTTTTCGTTTGGAATCCCAACCCATAACCTTACATTTAGATTGATTAACCTTCAGATCAATCGCCTGCACAAAATCACCCAATTTGTCAAGGAGGACAGGTTAACCCCGTGGGGTCTTAGCCAGCAACACCAAACCGTCCTTAATTGTGATGCTCTGATAGATGAGCGTGTAAACATTTTATGAAAAGGTGTGCACTCGACAAGACAAATCTTTATTGATAGTCAATGATGGAAGGGGTGTGGGTACTGTGATTATCTTTAAAGATATTCTTAGGATTCACAGATTTAATATGTTGTCCCTAGACAGCTGTGGGCACACTCTTATTAAATTAAGTGTCATGCAAATGTTACTTTCAGTTTACAAATACTATATCGCCCACCTATGAAGATACCAATTGCTTAGCTTGTTAGGAGATGTTGTCAAAGCCTATGTGTATCTCGTTATTTTGGGCAATTTCAATCGTTGGGCCTTTAACACTCAGGATAGCAAGGCCTCCTCTCTTTTATCTACTCTAGAAGATATAAGATTTACCAAAATTGTCAAACTCCCTACTCATAAAGTGGGCAATATTGTTGGCTGGGTTCGAGCACAAAATCTTTTAACTTCTTCTGCTATTGATGCTAGACCATGGACAGATCATTATGTTCTCTCTTTCGCCTTTCTACTACCAGCTCGATGAAGAAAACTCAATACTTATCCAAGGCTAAGTTCAATGGTCAGAAACCTCCGGAAATTTACTCCGGAAACTTTTTCTAAACTAGCTGGTAAGATGCTAATCAATCTGACCCCCTTAGGGGAGACGGATATCTTGTTTGACCAATTTCAGAATATCACCACTACTGTGATCAATAGGCTTGCATCTCTGAAGACGAAGGAAATAAAAAGTGAAGCATTAGGTAAAACCTGGTTTTCATCAGATATTATTGAAAGTAGGAAAGCCAAAAGACTATGTGAAATGATTTGGAATAACCATCCATGCCAGGCCAACTTAGAAGCTTATTGAATGACTGCAGCCAGTTATAAAAGTGACATTCTTAAAGCCAAACAGATACTTTTGAAAATAGAATGAAGAATGCTAAGTCAGATCAAAAAGAATTATATAGCATCCTGAGAGAAGAAGAGGATTTGAAAATTCCAGGTCCTAAGAAATATTAAAGTAAAGTATGGTGTGTTTTGATCCAGAATGGTTTTAAAAATGAAATCAAGAAACACCTTACCACTATTGAGGCAGGCAGAAAGATCTTGCCCCCACATTACTCCCAAAATAGTACATAATAACTAGTCAGAGATTAACCATTCACTTCTCCCTCCTGAATTCAGCTTAATGCTTTCTCCGAGGCTGAACTGGTGGAAATCGTGAAAGGTTTGAAACCTTCAATCTGTACTGGAGATACATGTCCAGACAGTATAATACAATCATCCATTGAATGCCTAGTAACACTTGTAACAGAGATAGGGAATTCCTCTTTTAACACATCTACTGTACCATTGTATCTAAAAGAAGTGTAGATTCCCCCCATTCTTAAAAAAGACACTGCTAATCCTGAGAATGCATACAGTTACTGCCCTAACATGAAGGTTGCATTCTTATTTAAGATCATAGATAGGGTGGCCTATTTACAGCTACAAACTCACATTGAAAAATATAATGTGTTGCGTATTTGATAGTCCTGTTTCCAATCCAATCATGGGAGTCTTGCAAAGGTTGTTGATGATGGTCGAATTGCAATGCTGATGCTTCTAGAACTCTCTGCAGCATTTGATCTTATTGATCATAAATTGATCATACATTGCTGCTTGAGAGGTTGACGGATTTGGTGAATTGCTCTGATATCACAGTATCTTAAATGGCTTCTTTTCTGGCCCCGCAGACCGCTAGAGTAGCCTGAGAGGGTTTTCAGGCACCTTCATAGTTACTGATATGTGGTGTTCCCCAGGGCGCATGCCTCTCCCCCACATTATTTAATGTGTATACAAGACCCCTTTTGGACCTTCTGGATAGCATCAGGATGTTACGCTCACCTGGCTCCCACAGGGGCGTCGGTCGGACCCGGACAGCTACGGTCTCCACCCACGTGATGCGTAGTGCAGCGATGACTGACTGGATCTGCCCTCCTAATCTTGTCTGCTTAACCCATAGAAATATTCTCCTGCAAGTGGAGAGATGGATTTAGCCACTTGTGGATTCAAGTGATGGCACCCCCACAGTCCTCCCCTACTAATCACCTCCGAAATGCCCTCACAGCAATCTCACCTTATATTCTTGAAAGATGAGCTCTCCATCCTGCGTGGATTTGCAGGGGCGTGTCGATTCCAGTTACTTTGAAGGCTCGGGAGAGTTCCGGAGAGTATTGACTCTGAGGTTCCTGGTGAGTACCAGTAAGTATTAAGTTCATAGAGTTCAATATGTCCGATGTTCACTCTTGTTCCCCCCTTCCTTTCTTGTCTTGCAGCTGGTTCGTGAAAAGATGCTCTTGTGGCAGCTGGTGGCGCTCAGGTAAGAGTCTGTATTACCCGGCGCTGTCCGGTAAATGTTGCACAAGGAAAACGTGTTCTTTTGTCTCTCTTTACAGATGCGGCAGGTGAAAATATGGAGAGTCACAAAAGGATGCCTCGGGTGGTAAATCAGGTAAGTCTAGGGTGGTAAGAATTATATTTGTTGGTTCCCTCGGCTCACCTTGTGTTTTTCTTTTGTCTCCTAGGTGCCGAAGTTCGGCGAAGAAATGATGGAGGCAGCGCCGACCCGAAGGATGCTGTGAAGACTGGTGAGTATGGCGCGGCGCTGCAGCTGTAGGTGCGGCGCTTTTCAGAAATGATGTTCTTTACATGTCCGGAGACAAGATGGATCCAGAATCAGGTGTGGAATAGAAATAAGTTCATTTTTTAACCTTGTCCCTTTCTTTCCTCTTTGTTTTAGGAGCTCCGGATATGAGGCGGGTGTGGCAGAAGACTGGATGCAGGCTGCAGGCACGGTGAGTGTTACGCTGCTGGTTGCAGAATAACGTGAACCGTGTGTTGCTGGTCGGGTGTGGTTTATATAGCCTCAAAAGTAGTCCCATGTAAGAAGTCCCTAGAACCACACCCGAGTAAAAAATAGTCCCTGTAGAAAAATAGCTCCTTTCATGCTTCATGTTGGATTGGAGTCATTTGCAGCATGGTCTGCCTGAGGTAAGAAATGACTATGAGCCTGGTGCCTTAGGCGCCAGGACTGATTCCTACTATGAGCCTGGCGCCTAAGGCGCCAGGACTGAACGCAGATAGCCCCTAGCCGGGGCTGCTGAGGTTTTACTAAATGTCTAGATGCCTGCTCCCGGATGCCTGGGGGTAGGTATCATGACACAGGATTGGTTACTAACTATGCTGACAATACCGATACCCAGGTGATCCTGGAACTTACTGGGGACTATATGAGGATGCTGCAAAAATATATGGAGTATACAATCTAATCCAAGAATGGATGATTGCGAATTCATTGGCCCTGACTAAAAATAAGACTGAGTTATTGATTGTGGGAACACATCAGAGATTAAAATAATTAGAAGACAGGTACGCTGAATTCAATATATCGAATTCTACTATACAAATTTTTTCATGGGTGAAGACCTTGAGAGTATATTTAGACTCGGGCCTCACCATGTCAATTCATGTTTTAGAGACTAAACATGAAATTTAATCAGACAAATGAAACCCTACCTGTCTTCCAAAAATATATCATTAGTAGCAACTAAAGACTGGTAAATTGAAGATTTGATTATTGTAACAGTCTACTAGTCGTAACTTCAAAAGGCAACATTACAATTCTCCAAAAGCACATAATGTAGCTATTAGGGCCATCTGTTAGCCAGGACTGAACATGTGACACAGACAAGAAAATAACTGCACTGGTTGCCAGTACACCACTGCCTTAGTCACAACATCTTTCCGCTGATGTACAAATGTCTTAATGGCGTAAAACATATTTACCTACAGCAGTGTCTGAAGAATATTTTAAATACACTTCTTTTGCGATTGGAAATCTCAAGGTGCTCTGCTCCAATCTAAAATAATTTGGGAGTACTTGCTTTCAAACTTATGCACCTAGCCTTTGGAATTCTATACAACTAGACATAAAGAATCTCCCAAACCTTAATTCCTTTAAACAAGCCATGAAAACGATTTTGTTTATCTCTAAGGACTAGGCACACTTCTTCATGTTGACTAATACTTTCTGACCTCAGCATCCCTCACCAATGTTTTGTCTTATCCCTTGTCTCCGGTTATATGGGCGCACTGAGGACTACAGTCATGCGGCACATAATAAAACACTGATAATAATAATAATAATAATACTGGTCCCATTTGATGTTAGGGGGCACGTTGTCACCATCAATTGCCCTAATTATTTTTTAACGCATATTCAACTACTTTCACGTGAGCTTTTCAGCATTGGAGAGTAATTTGGCTGTGGAATATGCAATCTCACAGTTATCAAAGAATGAGGCATAGAAATCACTGCACTTTTATCTAGATTGACAGTAACTCTATCCTTATATCATGTATTCATTTTTTATACTATTTATAATTAAAGTAATATTGAATTATGCATATGTGACTTTAAATATCAGGGAGTAAGAGGTTTATGAAATATGTGTTTTTCAGATGTCATTAACTGAAAAGCATAGAATGGTACTGAACAATTTGACAGGTCGATCTTTTTTATAATTATGTTACTAGTTCCTGTAAAATCACATGTTTGTGAAATGTTTAATATTTAACGAAATTGGTAAAAATAAAAAAAAAAATACAATGTTCACATTTAAACAATAGGTTTTTTTACTAGTAAAAGCCAATTTATAAAAATCATGTACCAACCTGGCATCAATAAATGCTCTAAAGGAGTGTTTGTTGACATTTTCAAATTTACTGCAATGAAATAGTAATACTTTATTAATATAAAATATTGAAATGTCTAGTTTAACATTATTATAAAACATGTACATAGATTTGTAAAGGGTACATGCTTTGCATCCACACTGGGCACTGTCTTCAATTCAAGTTATTTCTTAATATGTGTGGTTGAGTAAGTTGCACATTGAGGTGTGGGCTAAATCAGAAATGGCATGTCCATTTATTGTATCATAAGTTTAGCATATTGTTTCTCTTTGTTGATTGGTTCATTAACACATGCTGTTTGTGAAAAGGAAATTGTTTTTTAATTCAAGACATTCTAGTTGCATTTTTCTGAAAATGGAAAACTAGGTACGTGTGTAAGCAGAGGTGTTGTGTATGTATGATTTGTACTTGCGAATCTTGAGTTGGGAAAGTTGAATACTTAAATATTTGTCTACATCTGCAAAGTAAGTGTATTTAAGATTATGCATGCATGAGTGTTTGTCATGGTGCAACCTTATTCCAGTTAGTATGCATGCATGCATATTTGTAGTGTTGCTGCATTATTGAAGTCACATGATTATAACTATATGTGCCAATTAGTACAGTGTACATGCACACAATGTTTGTTGCTGGAATTATGTGTATTGTACATTATGCATGTACATATGTTGTTTAGTATGTAAAACCTTATTGTAGCTTACGATTAGTGTGTATATATTTATACACATGATTCTTATCATAATATAAATGTGTTTTTGTATGTGTTTTTAATGTGTGTGTGGTTTGTTTAACAGTTTTTTTTTTTAATAAGGTAAATAGATTGTTAATTGTTGGAGATTCCTCTGTCCATTGGGTCCATTAGCTGTAGCATTACATACAGTAAGTGCTAACTGCTTCACCAGTTGGGGATATCAAGGTGGAATGACTTACTTATTTACGTGGCAAATGCCAAGACATTCTTGATAAATATTGTATTTATTTTGAAAGTGTTTTCAAGCCACCTGATTGTATTTACATCCACACTGCTTGGAACAATCTTTGCTACAAAAGAGAAATAGAAATGTGTTTTAACATTAAAACTGGTTTGCTACACCTGAAAGGATTATTTCCAGCAACAAAACATATTTGTTTCGTGTTTGGCAGCATGTAAAGTGTGGATGTGGGCAAGTGTGAATCATAGCATAATTAAACATACTTGCATAACTTGAAATAGATGCATATATAATTTTCAGTTGAACATGGACTACATTTTGTTTTTTTAAATGCCCCAAAATTAGGTAAAAAGAAAATAGTGACATCTGGGTCTGGTCCGTGGACTCACTTCCATGTTTGGTCCGCAGATGGTCCTCCGATTGGCCCAGGGGACCATGTGAGGTCTTCACACATCGGACATGCCCACTGATTGGATGCTGAAAAGCATGAGGTGCGTCATATTTTTTGAAACATCCGCCATGTGGGATCCCTGGACAGCCACACTGACAGTGAACAGATCGGGAAAAAGTCTGGAAAACACATTTTGGGTCATTTGGTGTTGGAAAAAGGGGCTGGGGAGGGTGGGGAGTGGAAAAAAGATGATACTGGGCTCTTTGTTTAGGTGGAAAAAGAATGTACAGGTGGCGAGGTAGTCCGCAGACACCGCAGTAGTCCATGGACACTGCGTTAGTCCGCGGGCAGACTCTAGGGTGGACTGCTTGAGACACACATTTGGGGTTATTTGGTAACTGAAAGAGGGCTTGGGTGGATAGCTTGGTTTATTTGGTGACTGAAATAGAGCTTGGCAGACTACTTGAGATAAACATTTGGGGTCATTTGATGACTCAAAGAGGGCTTGGCCAGGGTTGGGAGTGGAGTCTAGATGATATGGAGATATTTTCATAGGTGAAAAATAGGGTTGCCGGTTGATTTCGATGTCTGCAGATGTCATTTGAATTGGGAGGTTTAGGGCAAGTTGTGGTGTGGTGGTTGTGGCCAGGGCCAGATTCTTGGGTGCATGGCCGTGCATGCCCACTGGCCACAACCGCCACAGCATATTATGGCCATGCACCCAAGGATCTGGACACAACCATTATAATAGTGCATAGAAATTGAATCTGGCCACTCGATACAACCATTATAATAATATGTATATAGAAATTGCAGACAGTGTACAGGCAGTATACAGTATTTGTAACATGGTGATGAACAGGGGGTCTTTTTCATTCCTTCAAGCTTTCTGGCTTCTGTCAATTAATTCTGAGGCTCAGACAGGAACAAAGGAAGCAGGCGCCTTGATGAGTTTAACAGCCATCTTTATTTACAGGTTGCAAGACAGTTTGGTAAGCACACATAGTAATTCTGCCTTCCCCTTCTTAGATAGGCCTTTTTGAATGATGCAACACGCCCATTCAAATTACTACCTGTCAGAGCATATATCTGATAGGTCCTTTTAGCCAGAGAAAAGCTCTCCTTATCTTTTGATTGGGTGACTTATCTGTAACTCACCAAGCCCACATTAGCTCAAACTTGGCAAACCCTTTCTGACTGACACATAGTCTGTTAAGCTTATTTTAGACCCAGCCGAACACAATTACACATCCTTCAACTCCTGCCAAAAGCAATTATAATCACCTCACTTGTCAGTTTGTATCTACTCTTCGAGGTTCTGCCAAGTTTTAGTCAGTGTCTCATACCATGGAAAAGCAAATACGATCATTCGCTTGATGCCATCAATGCAGCTGTTCTGTTAAATTGGTCTTCACAAGTACATCATGACCTTTCTCTTTTTGGGCCTTGTCTGGTTTTCCTGCCAAGTTCCAAATGTAACCTCCCAGACATGCTTATCTTACAACAAGGTGCTGCCAAAGAATATACTTTTATCAGCATGAGTCAGGATTTCCACACCTGCCTTTAAGACACCATTTTTTGTTTTGGCATCCATTTTGAAACATATTACAATCTAGCTTTGTGCTACCATACAGGGAGTCATTATTTACCTTTAAGAATGTTTCATTTTGTATTTCTTTTTCAGAATACATTTTTACATATTCATGATATGTGTGTAATACTTGAGGCACTCTTCACACCCAACCCAAATATGCACCGTGTACACTTTTTTTATCTTCAAATAAAAGCTCTATAATTCAGATTACTGCAATACTGGAACCATGTATCTGCCTATCATGTTATCTGTACTCAGTTGGGGGGGGGGGTCTAGCACCCCCATACAGTGAGATAATACAATTGAAGTGCAAATAGTACTTATGATTGCTGTACCAGGTTGAGTTTCTTGTACATGGTAATGAAGGGGAAATATTTGCTTTGTTCTCTGTGAAAAAAACAAAGTATAATATGTTAGGCAGGATAGTGTACAATGTCTCATTGCATACAATTTCCTATATTCATGTATTTTTCACACCTTCATAAGTAGTCCATTTCATGTACTATGTTTGGAACAACATGACTGTGTGTTCTGCACAGTTACTGTTTCTGTTTGCATAATCATTGGGAAAAAAAATCCATGCAGGATTAAAAAAAAAAACTACGTTTATGTGACTTTAACTTTCACAGTATGTTTGTTTGAAGTGTGCAGTACTTAATGGAAAGTTTAAAGTGCAGAAATAAGCGTATTTGTTGTTACAAGCAGCGTTGCAGTAGGAAGAATTGTAATGGTGTACTGCAATGAAGTTTAATGAAGGATATTTTTGAAGTAGTAGATACCAGTTGGTATATTTTAACTGTTGATAGTTTTATAGTTGTGAAGGGTATTTTCTTAAGCAGTTCAATACCTGTTGGTGTATTCTAACTATTTTGCTTTTCAAAAGTAGCATTGCAGTACTAAGTATGTATTTAGATACTAGTTGGTGTATTCTAGCTGTTCATAGTTTTATCGTTCTAAGGGTATTTTTTTCCTCAAATTTGGTTTTATTTTTTTCCAGCAGAGAAAAAATAAAATTACATTTATAGCTTGGACAGAATGATATTACCAATAATTTTGCATCTCATTCAATTATGTACTCTTATATTGGTAAAAAAAACACTCCAATATCCTCATTTGCCTCTCATTCCCACCCTCCAACCACCCTGGCTAGTCAACGGCATCACTTGAACAAATATTTTCGCATGGCTTCTGAGATCCTGTAAGGCCAACCTTCTGTTGTCACATGGTGTGTCACGATGATCATTTTATAATGTTCTCATGAGCTTGGCATTGTATCAGTAGTTAGGCGTTGTACATTGTGCGGTTAACTGAGCATGTATGGGGGTCTATAAATGGTCTATGGGACCTTTATGGGGAAAGATCTCTTGAATCCAAAATAAACGTATTTGCAAAGTCATTCCACAGTGTATCATGCTGTGCAGACCTTCCGTGGAGTGCGGCTGTGATTCTTTCCATTGTCCATATGTTAGTAGCCACACCTATCCACTCTTTCTTGGATGGGGGGCAGTTGGCCTTCCATCTAATTAGCAGGCAGGTGCGTGCGGACAGAAGTAGTGGGGCCGCAAGTCCGCCTAGTTTCATTACTCCATCATCATTCTCCTCTAGCCCAAACAGAATGAGGAGTGGTGACATTTCCCTGGTTATGCCCTCTACCTGCTTTATCCAGCCTAGTACCTGATTCCAGTATACTTGTATACTCTCCAGAACATCGGGGTCGCTGTCTGAAACATTTTAGAGAATCTATAGGGGTCGTACTGCCATCTGTGTAATAATTTAAGGGCATGTAGTTTGTATTGTGCAGCTATGGAGACATGTGAGGGTGTTTTGCATATTTCAGCCCAAGTGTTCTCGTCAAATTGTCTACCGAAGTCCCTCTCCCATCTTTATTTAAGGCTTGTGGTTGAGTCTGGATCAGTATCCAGTAATGCTCAATAGATTAGCATTATCAAACCATTAGGTCTCTGTGAGAGTGTGAAGGAGCTTTTCGCATGGTGTCAGATCTCTCTGTATCTTTGTGCGCCATACCTCCCTGGGCATCACCCCTTTGAGACGTATGAATAGGAATACTGAAATTGGGTGAATCTGAAGTGCTTCTTCTAATTTGCGGCTTGTCAGGTAAATTCCTCCCCTCCAGAGTTGCCCTAACCTCTCAAGGCCAGCGTCAAACCATGTTTGGTACATCGAGTGATCGGGTATGTCCTCTTTGATTCCCGGTGACCATATGTGGCTTAATGGAGACGGCCATGTGGTGACCCCCTCCATGCCTCTTCCCTCTTTCTATATGTCCCAAATTGTGCCTAATATGGGGTGGTCCTTAAGTCTTCTCAAGAGTTTGGTCCTGGGTACCCATAGCCACTCAGCTAATGTGGCCGGAGTCAAGTTGTTGTTATCTAGTTGAACCCATTGTAGATCTTTCCAATTTCTCAGGTGGGGAATCAGCACTCTCAATTGGGTCGCCTAATAGTACATTTTTAGATCTGGGATACTGGCTCCGCCTTTGTCTTTCGGAAGAATGAGGACCTTGTATGATATTCTCGGTTTCTTTCCTTCCCATAGAAAATGTAACATAGCACTTTTCACTTCCCTGAAGAATATGTCAGGGACATTCAAGGGGAGAACCTGGAAGGAGTAAGAAGCGGGGGAGGCATACCATTTTGATGGTGTTCAGCTGCCCCATCCATGAAATTGTGAGTGGTTGTCATCTTTTGAGGTCAGCATGAAACGCTGCACGAAGCTGAGGGAAGTTGGCTTCATACATGTCATTTCTATGTCGAGTTAGATTGATTCCCAAATAACGCAACCTAGAACCCCCGAGTACTAAACCCAATCTCATAGGATCTTCAGTGGATTCTGGAGAGGGACTCGTGCAGGGGGAATAGAATTGATTTGGACTGATTTATTTTAAATCCCAAAAATGCACCATATGTTTCGATTTGTTGTATGGCTCCGAGTACTGATGTCAGAGGTTTCTGGATGTGGAGCAATATGTCATCGGCAGAAAGGTATAACTTATATTCTCTATCCTGTACCTTCAGGCCTTAAACCGAGTCATCAGCTGTGAGCCAGTGGTTCCACCGAAAGCGCAAACAGTATTGCAGAGAGAGGGCATCCTTGTCTTGTGCCTCTTTCAAGGGTGAACCATCTGGAGTATTCAGCGTTAACCATGGCTGATGCCTGTGGGAAGGTGTATACAGCTTTTATCCCCCTTCTAAATGTTGTGGCAAGTCAATTTTGCATAACACTGCTTCCAAAAAATTCCATTCCACTCTGTTGAACACTTTTTCTTGCTCTATGGACACTAGGGAAGGTGAGTTTGTCATTTTCCTTGATTCATGTATCAGATGTAGGGTCTTACAAGTGGTGTGAGCTCCTTGACGGCCTAGGATAAATCATTAGGTGATCAATAATGGCATGTGTGTCTCAAGTCTTGCCGCCAAAACAAGTGTGTACATTTTTGCATCTATGTTGAGTAATGAGATGGGCCTGTAGGACGCGCAGCGCTTGGGGTCTTTACCTTCTTTGGGGATGATGGTGATGATTGCCTGCGAGAACGACTGTGGGACAATTCCCGATTGGAGAATTTGGTTAAACAGTTTTACCATGAAGGGGAGGAGGGGCTCAATGAAGGTCTTATAAGATCAGTGTACCCATCATTGCCGGGTCCTTTCCCAGGGGTAGTCATTTTATAGCGGCCTCAATTTCTTCGGACGTTATAAAGGATTCTAAGGAATCACCGTTGTCTAAGGAAAGTTTGGGCATATTTATCCCATCTATGTAACGGTTAATTAATTCTTCCACCTGCTTGGCTTCCAATTTGTACAGGTGCTCATAGAAGTCGGCGAAGGTCTCAGGGATACTTCTGGAATCTGTGGTCAAGGGGGAGTGCTCCTTTTCTATGGCTGCAACCCAATGTTCAATTTGTTGCTTTTGCAGCCTAGCGGCTAGGAGTGTGTCATCCTTGTCCCCTTTCTCATAGTGTTCTTGTTTTAGGATTTGGAGTTTTCAAGTAACCAGGCCCTCTTTTAAATGGCGGAGTTCCTCCCTCTTTTGGACAGCCTTGGCTATCCTATCACTCATTTCTTCCTCATTGGATTGTGCCCGGGAATCTGAGTGTGCTATCTCCTTTCGGAGTCTGTTTTCTATGAGTGTCCTCTCTCTCTTTTTCTTTGATCAATACACCTCTAAATGTTGCCTTCCCAGCCTCCCAGTTTACGTTCTCAGAGACCTCCACCGTGGCATTCAGCTCAAAGTATTCTGTAATCTCTTTCTTCACCTGTTCAAGGAATATTGGGTCTTTCCACAGAGAATCGTTGCATTGCCATTTCAAATTTTTATACGGGAGGGCTAGTAAGTCAATATCAGTGGTAACCATATAGTGGTCGGACCAGGGGATCAATGAGATCTCTGAGGTTGTTACTGTTTCTCGTAGACTGGTGGTGAGGTATATGTAGTCTATTCTCGTATATGTGGCATGTGGTGCCGAGTAAAATGTGTAGCCCGACTGGTGAGGGTGTAGGAGGCGCCATATGTCATGCAATCCGTATAGGGACATAATTTCCAAAACTTCTGTGCACCCTCCAATAGGAGGTTTGAGGGCTGCTCGATTGCCTGCTTGCCTATCTATCGAGTGATGGGTTTGCCCACATATTGAAATCACCACCTAGGATGACCCCGCTCTTGGCCTCCAGCCTTACCTTGGGAATCATGTGTCTAAGAAAGTGAAATTGTCCCGGGTTTGGGGCGTAGAGGGATGCAAGGGTGAGGGTAGTATTATTTATTTTCCCCACCAGGACAATGTCTCTTCCCCCAACATCTTACCAGGTCTTTGTCACTTCAAATCGGAGGTCTTTCTTGATCAGTATAGTTACTCCCGCTTTTCTTAAGGGACCAGACCCCCAGTATTCACATCCTGATTTAGTGTACAATACCTTTCGCTCTTCCCCGCGTGTGTATCTGGTCTCCTGTAAGAAGAGCACATCTAGGTTTGCTCTCTTGAATTCACAGGAGACCAGAGATCTTTTGGTGGGGGAGTTGAGGCCCTTCACATTAAGGGTGCCAGCTTTCATATGTCTAACTTTGGTTCCTAAGTTATTCACCATTGTGAACATCGTTGTTCATCAAAAATACTTCCAGAGGGCCTGCTCTATGGATTTTAGTTTTCGAAAGAGTATCACAATATTCACATGGATATATACGAGCCATGATCAATTCCCACCCCAACTCCCTCCCCGCCCCTTCCATCTGCGCAGCGTCCAATCCAGTTGGGTTTACTTCATCCAATCAGTATTGGACCACCAGTAAGGACCGTACCCAATGAGCCCCCGTCGACCCCCCATACGCCCATTATCTCAATCCACCGTTAATCCTTTCTTGTCTTACTTCATTGCGTTATTGTCAGCTTTGAACATCGTCAGTTTGTTTAGAACATCGCATGGAGAATCTTTATTCTAAGGTGTGCCCACCAGGCGATTAAGGGTATTTTTTTTTAAAGCAGTTCGATACCTGTTGGTGTATTCAAACTATTCTGCTATTCAAAAGTAGCATAGCAGTACTATGGATGCAGTTATATACCAGTTGGTGTATTCCAAATGTTGATAGTTTTGTACATTTGAAGGTTATTTTTTGAAGCAGTGTGATACCTGTTGGTGCCTTCTAACTATTTTTCTATTCAAAAGTAGCATGTCAATGTTATGGATGCAGTTAGATACAAGTTGGTGTATTCTAACTGTTGATACTTCTACAGGTCAGCTACTATATTTTGTAAACCCTCATAATCAGTACATTCTAAGTACTATGTTTCAAACAACATTACTGTGTGTTCTATACAGTTTTTGTTTCTGTTTGCATAATTATTGGGTCATTAGGAAAATAATCTATGCAGCATTACAAAGAAATTACTATATTTATGTGAGTTTAACATTCACAGTATATTTTTTTTGAAGTGTGCAGTACTTAAGGGAATGTTTAAACTGTGCTAACTATTGATAGTTTCACAGGCCAGTGACTAAATTTAGGTTTAAGGAATATTAAGTAGGCATTGGTTAGATTTGCTGGTAATCTTTGTTTTACAGTATCACAAGTGTTGCTGCATTCAAACCAACCACATCTTTTTTAATGATTTCAGTATAGTGATCTGCAATGGTTGTGGCACCAGTGTGGTAGATTATTCCTACTATTGTGAAGATTTGTTTTCTTGCCAAGAGATACTTGCCCATGTTTGAAGCTAGTAAGCTTGCAGTTGTTTTTGGTACCATCTGCATTGTACCTTTAAAGCATTAGCATCAGATATTGGCTATATGAGTGTATGTGCAAGGTGGAACGATTGTCTGATTGCTAAACATGCATAATATGGCATGATTTGTATTTTGCACCAGCAGATGAAATGGAATGGATTCACAATTGGCTATTGACACATACACAAATCGTTAATTAGGGATGTGTTCTTGTGAAACATGGTTGCAGATAGTGCATTTATGTTTCCAGGTGTATGAAATCTGAAATAATTCATTTATAGGTATGTTTTTGGTTTCCAGTACTTGCAGACAGTACATTAGCAATTCCAGCGGATCTTCATGTGTGTCTATGGTGAATTTTACCATTTCTGCACAGTAGTCCAATTCTTGCCTTATCCCTGAGACACTGTAAGTGTTGTCAGGATTATTTGTTGCATTTCTATGAAGGACAAGCATTTGCAAACACAACTGGTCTGAACCATTCAAGTAAATGTTTTGAATAATTGGTGGCAATTGGAACAGAAGATTGATCGCTACATTTGCATTGCAAATTAAACCGGTTGTGTTGGAAAATGTAAATGGACCAGAATGTTCTGTCTCTGTTTCATTTGCTGGACCTCTACTTGTTTTTTTAGAAGAAATATTTATCTTTATAGCTGCTGATGGATGTGCTGTTGTGTTTGCACTAGATCGTTTTGTGGTTGTAGAGCTTGATGCAGTAGCAGTTGTTATTTGTTTCTTTGATGGTGCTGTTCGGAGAGCTCTTATAAGTTCTGTTTGCATTCATTTTCTTTTTAAAACTGTACATTTTTGAGGAACAGGGTACATATCTAGATGGGGTGTGTAGAGTACACGTACTCTGTACTCTAGGATGCAAGGAATGTCCGCCTTGACTTTGTTTGCATCAAAATAGACTTGAAATAGTCCTTTGAGTGTACATAGACGTGAACGTGCTACACAACTCCTACCTTCTTTAAAAACCGTACTGCCAATGTCAATCAATGCCTGATATAGGATTAGACCTTGTGATTTGTGAATAGTGACTGAATATGCAAGAGACAGAGAGAATTGTTTTCTGCACATGTACATGTCTTTGAAAAGAAGGAATTGTGCTGTTGTGCGTCCTATCCTTTTAACTTCTGAAGGTTTGTCAAAGTGGATGTTGACAAACTGACGTTGTGTCATGTGGATATGTCTGGAAGCCAACAGCTGTGCCAATTGCTCCATTACTAAACCTTGCTCCACGTCAAGGTTATGTTTCAGAATTACTCTACAGTTTAAAAACAACATTAACATTTTCTCTTAACCGGCAGTGTTGGAAATTCATTTTTCTAAGCTATTTAGTCGTGCTGTTGCGTGTTGACATAGAGGCAGTGTCATGCTGTGCACTTCCAGTTTGTCTTTAGAGTTAACATGCCTTATTGGTTGCATTTCTTTTTTTTAACATTGTCTCTTTGAATTGAGTGCAACTTGATAGGGTTGTCATTAAGGACATGCATGTTACTTGTTGCGCTAAATGTTCCATGACGTAAGGTACAGATTTGTTATGCCCATATAGCTCATAGATGATTCTATTATTTAAGATGGATTGTGCATCTTTACAAAGAAGACCAGTTCTAATGCTTTTTAGAATGTAAACATAGGTGAGGTCTGCAGACTGACACATGTTTTAAGTTAGTTCTCTGTATTGGAAATGTTGCCAGAGATTTACTTTTCCTATGCTGCCAAGTGTGTTGCAGCACTGTTTGTGTCCTAAGGTTTTAAAAATAGGTTCAGCTTTCACTGGTGTTAATTGTAGGAGATCTCCAAAAAACAATAACTTGTTTACCCCCAAAGAGTTATTTTAGTCTGTGTTAAGGACTTCGTGCAATATGAGGTGAATTAAAGCCACCATTAGGTTGGAAACCATGCTTACCTCTACTATTAGGAACATTTTCATTTGTTTCAGAATTCTGCATACTTCAGTAGCAGCTCCTGCTGATAGTTTGTAGTACTCTCATTTGTTTTGGTGTTCTATTGGAAGGAGCAGTACTTGGTGTAAAGTAACACTAACACCTCCTATGCTGTAGGCATCTAAACCTGTGGTGCTGTTACTGCAGCTGAAAGGTTGTTGTTTGTTAAGTTTTGGAGGAATTTGCTGATGATTTAAATTAAGAATGGTTTTCCAGAACCAGCTTCACCACTTACATAGAGGAGCAGAGTTTTATAATTTTGACAGCTACAAGTGTTACTTTCATGCTTCAAACCATATTCAATTTCTTCAGTCACTTCTAGGTAAATGCTAAATTGCTTATCATTCAGCTGTGATTTCAGCACTGACAAATTTTGCTCTGATTGTTCATATTGATACATGGTATTTTCTACTTCGGTCATGGCTATTTTTTCTTCATTTACAATGAGTGGCTCTCCAGGTGGTTCTTGGCATCCTCTAAGAGAAGGTTGACTGCCCCCAGGAGTGTCTTCATCTAGTTGTGCTTGAATTTCTTCCTCTTGTTGGCATTCAACATGTTTTTGTATTGCTTGCAATTGACATTTGTTATGCTGCTTTCATTTGCATTGAATGCAGCTTCAAATGTGTCATGGTTACCTAATAAAACTTCTTCTTTTCTCTATGGTTGAAAAACAGTAGGGCCATGTAATAAAGTGCTCTATGTTGAGGAGTTTTAAATGATCATTTCATTTGATTAATTAGGCTGGGTTTGTACATTTGACGAGGCTTCCATCACAAGCTGCGATCACGTATTTTCCAGTTTCTTTCATCTGATTTTACCTTATTTTTGTAGGAATCGTTATGGGCTATGTGGTATGTGGTAGGCACATGTACCACTGTTTCGGTTATATGTCTCTAATATATTGTTTTTTTTTAAATGTCCTGGCTGTTGGAATCATTTCTGGCTATTTTTTCTATGTCTTGGTAGGATTTCAGCACTCCTTTCTGCATGCAGCTGGGCCAAGGCTTAGCCTTACTATGTGTTAAAATCTGCCCTGTAAGGCTTTTTGCCAAAGTTGTAACATTTTTATGACAGTGTTTTGTCAGTTGATATGTCATCCCAGAGGCATTATAGCTCTGTTTTCTTAGCTTTGGTGAGATAGGATGAGATAGGATGTGACATATCTTGCAACAGCAGTGGAAGTGTCTGCAATATATTGTATATCTATGTTTGCATTCCACAAGAGGGCAATTGGAATCATTGATGTACTTTGAAGCTTAGTTTCTTTTAATGCTGTATGTGTTTTTAGGCAATTTGCCTTTCACCCTGTGTCTAACAGAAGACAGCAAGCTGTTTACTTGTCCTTTTGCTGAAACTGGTCTAGGTAACCAAAGTGGCATTCGGTGTAGTATTTACCTTTGGTTTAATATCTGCATCAGCAGTATTTGCCACACTTATGTTTGTGGAAGTGTACAATTTGTGTATGTAGCTATGTGTGGTTTCTGAAGGGATGTTGCAGGAAATGTATTTGTGAATAAACTACAGAATAGTGGCATCACTGTCATGACCAAATTTAGAATAATCTTTTATCCACAAAAGCATATGGATGTGTGGTGCTCTTCTGGAATAATTTTCTTTTCTCTAAAAGAAGTGCTCCACTTCTCAGAGGGAATGGATACTTTTATTACAACTGAGGTGCAGCATGGCAATAAAGCGGTGGTGAAAGTATTTTGATACATTTAAAGGGTCAAGAGAACAGAGTTCTCCTGGTGTTTCATGTCTAGTCCTTCTTTATTTTGGTTTTGCTATGCTATGCGTAAGAAGTTGTGCAAGTCATCCCAAGCACATACTGCTCAACTTAAAGTAACAAACCATGTGGGTGGGCCGAGGTTCCTCATCATACAACATACATCAGCGTGATGTCAGAACCAGTTTTCTTTTGTACTACGCATGTTTGCCAAGAGATTTGTGACACTTGACTGCAAAACTTCATCTTTGTCTTTAACCTTTTGAAGCAGTTGGTTAGGAGACATGTTTAAAAAATGACAGCCTCTTTATTAATGTGCGTGCAATTGCATAACATAGAGTTACTAGTTCACTTTCGAACAGGAGGTGGAATATGTAGTCTACATTTTGTCTGAATCTGGGGTCTTCAAAATACATTCATAAAGAGCGATATTCTGATGCTGTTATTTGTGTGGATCTTTCATCATATCTTCCTCCTTTTCCTGTAGGAAAGAGTAGAGGGAAGGAACATGCTTCTACACTTTTCTCCCATATGCTGGTTTGAGATCCTTTGGCTTGACACATTTGATATGTTTCTAATGCATCATCTATGGTGTCTTTGGAGTGTAGTGGATGAATGTTATACTGGTCCAAAATATTGGCTGCAATAGTAGGATCTACATGTTTAAATTGGCTAGTTGGTGATGAATCCAGAATTATTTGTGTGGTTTCTCTTAAGTTCCCTTCAATGTTTATATCTTTGCAGTACTCGTTGTTTTCTTTTAGATATTGTAGGGCTTTTCTAACTTAGTTTAATTCTACTAGTTGTTGCCAAATTTGTGTGTCTTTTGTTGGTACACCATTAACTAGGATAACCAAAGATTGATCTATTTGCCTTTACACTCCTAGAGTTTCTCCATTTTCGTTGAGATCTAATGGCAAGTATACTACTTTGCCACAGATGCCTTTTAATAATTTAGAAGAAGACAATTTCGCTGTTTTGGGTTGAAGGTGCATTATATCTTTAAATGGGTGAATTGTTTATATTATAATGCTCTCAAACAAATTAAGCTGTTGGAGAGGTTTTAGAAGTGGGAATATGTCCAAGTTAGTAGTGACAGCACGTGATGACATTTGGTTATTATCAAGCTTTGTATTGCACTATGTGCAAAGTATTGAGGAGTCACATATTTTGTATTAAGATATAAAGCTAATTGTAACCATTGGGATTCCTCATTTTCCTCTATTTTGTAAGTCATATTTACAATTTGTGTGTTGTTTTTATAAAAAAGTTCTGTGACAACACACACATACTTGGTTTGGTACTTTGGCAGATGTGCTTTTAAATTTTGCTATTTCTTTTTTTGTATGTGTTTGTTAGAAGAGGGGTGTTTGTAAGGTTTTCGGTAATCTTTTCTAAAGTTGCTGAATTTTCTAAGTCATCTTCACTTCCAAAATATTTACTTTGGATGTGTTCTATTTGTTAAAGGAGTTCTTTGGCTGTTCCATGGAGGAGAATGTTATTAAAATGATGCAGTTGTAAAGCAGGAGTTTTTGCATGTAACAGTCTCCGCAGAAGATTCTGTGTAGCGGAATGCTGTGTTCCTAACATTTTGATGGGGTGGAAGGTGCTTCTGCAAGCAGTTCCCGGAATGCAGGCCAATGAATGTCCTCACAGTCCAGTGTATTTGTGCACTGGAGAGAGGTCCATGGTTTATAAAGCTTTTATTCTAATGTTGCCTTTCACTTTCACATAGTGATTGAGGAATTGTCGTAAAGATGGAAGGATTTTTGGTGTACGTTATACATTGAGCTGCATGGCCATTTGTAGACTGGACGGATTGGTTGGGTGAAAGGACCAGTTGATTGAAAGTTTGTTGGGGATGTGTTTTCAATAAGGGTTTCTTGTGCCATAATGGTACTCTCTGGTTTCTACCATTTCATACCCTCGGCCATTGCTATGTATGTCAATTGTTTTTTTTCTGTTCTTGTTTCTAAGCCTCTAAATTAAAATATGGTGATGTGCTGCTTGTGTGAATCCTTTCACCTTCACACCTTCACAGAAGTTTGAAAAAGTATCTATGTTGATATTGCACATATTTATAAGTACTTTTTGTAATGTATTGATTAATTTTGTTAGTGGTTTCATTCTGTTTAAAGCAGGTTCAACATCATCATCAAGAAAACATTATTACTCTTTGAGATACCTCTTTGAACAATTAGAGAATTTAAGTAAATTAGAATTAAACAAATGGTGGGAAATAAAAACATTAAAAATGTATCTGGAAGTAGATCGAATTTTTCCTCCCTTTGATGAAGAAGATACCACAGCCCTTAACAAATGGGTCGACCTATTAAACAGAACCTCCAAAGAAATGATGATACGTTTAATAAACCAAGAAGCTTTAACACATGAAAGAACAATGAAAGATATAGAGGACACTAAAGAGGCAATCAAACATTTGGAATGCCTAGAAATTACTTTAAAAAACTATCAAATCTTAGATGATTTTCTTGGAAACTATGAGAAAGATCTTAAAATTAAAAAAACTAAGAACATTTATCAGAGATGAAGATGACTACTTGAACAATAGAATGTTTACATTTCAGTGAAAATATGATGCCAAAAAAGCTACCAATCAACCCAATAAAATTATTTTATTAACACCATCCTCATCGGATATTGAATCTTCCAGTGACAAAGAGCAGCCAGAAATAGAATCTACTCAGATACTATCAGCTACATCATCGAACCCACCACTTGCAACCAACTCAATTTCAAAACTTAAAGCATGTCCTTTTTTAGAGGAAGTCCTAAAATACAGAAAAAGTGGACGCACAATTCAGACAACAAACTGTGATTCACCACGAAATCAACAGCATATTCCAAGTACCTCTCTCCAAAACACTTCAGAGGTAAGAGAGAAGGACACAACCCGCGTAAAAGGAAACCTAGGGGTGGATACCAGGGCCCAAAAACAAGGAACAAGGAGATGAATCTGATTATCAATTTATCAAACTATCAAGTGACACCAGCATTGACTTCAGCCCTCAGTAAAGGGCTTTCATTTTGTCCAACCTACAAGGGAGACTATTTCCAAACACAGCTAGACCTTTACAAATTCTGTAGAAAACTCAAACTGAAAAATGTTTTTGAAGAAACTCTGAAGAGTCAAAAAACAACAGTCGATTTCATCCAACTCCATCAATGTTGTCAGAAAGAATTGTTGAAGATACAATTGATCACCTTAACATTGAAGAAGATCGTCTTTATACAAAAGAAGCATATTTGGAAGACCAAGTTATTATGACATGTTTATCAGAAGAAACGTACCTTAAACCCAAATCCACATTTACTCCTGTATTTTCTTCAGAGAATGCAATAGATTTATTTCAGAAAGCAGTCAGTGACAACTTCAGAAAGGACTATCTGAGCAACAACTACACTAAAATTAAAAAGAATCTAACCAAAGAAGAACGACAAGCCATTAAAAATATGAAAGACGACAAATCAGTGGTTACAAAATCGGCAGACAAAGGAGGAAAAATAGTGCTATTCAACAGAACAGACTACATTAGAGAAGGTTTGAAACATCTCAGTATGAAAGACTGTTACAAGGAACTACAAGTAAATCCATTACCAGAATTAGAAAACAAGTGGAATGAAAAAATAAAAATCTGGCACGATCAAGATCTCTTGAATGAAAAAGAATACTATGGTCTTCTAAGTAGAAACTCTATTAAAGCAACAATTTATTTTCTTCCCAAAGTCCACAAGGCATATAAAGAATTTCCATCATTGAGACCAATAATCAATGGAATTGGCTCAATCACAGAAAACATTTCACAATACATAGGTACACTTCTTCAGCCTCTGACAACCAACCTAGCATCTTTTGTCAAAGACTCGAAACATATCATTCAACAAATAAACCTTATTCCGTTGGAAGAGAACTACTTGTTTGTTATCTTGGATGTAGTCCAACTGTATACAAGTATCAAACATGAAAAAAGTCTAGAAAGTACATCGTTCTTTTTGAAGACACGCTCCATATTCTACAAAGAACAAAACAAAATGATCATTGAGATGCTGCATTTTTGCATTCATAACAACATTTTGTTATTCAATGCACCCTATATAGACAACTCCAAGGTACCGCAATGGGGTCAAAGTTTGCCTCCCCATATGCTAACCTGTTTATGGGATTTTTTGAATTACAACACGCATGGAAAAGCAACTTTTTTGTTGAAAATGTGACATTTTGGGGATGCTATATAGATGACATTTTGATAATTTGGGAAGGCGATGTCCATCGACTCAACTCTTACGTTTCTTATCTCAACACCAATAACTACAATTTATCTTTTACCAAAACAGTAAGTGCTACAAACATAGAATTTTTAGATCTGGAATTGTTTGTAGAGAATGCACAAATTCAAACAAAACTTTACACAAAACCATCTGCTGGAAACAGTCGCCTTTGTTGTCACTCCCATCATCTGAGACACACCATCCACAATATACCATATGGGGAGATACTGAGGATCAAATGCAATAGCAGCACTATTCCTATCTTTGAAGAAAATATCAAAAAAACCTTTTCTAAATTTAAAGAAAGAGGCTACGAATCAAGGAATATCAAAACAGCAATCTACAAAGCAACGCAACTACCTAGAGAAACTTTGTTAACAGACAAACAGAAAACAGATACAAGACAAACAACTCAGTTTATCACTACTTATAGTACAGAAGTTAAAAAAATCCAACAAATCTTGTCAAAACATTGGAACATCCTTTTGACAGATGTAAGTCTACAAACATATTTGGAAGATTCACCCAGTTTATGCTTTCGAAAAGCACCATCTATCAAACATATGATAAGTCTGAGTTACCTAAGTCCATTACCTGATGAAAGAAAAACTTCAAATCTCCATTAGAGGGACTCATAGATGTGGTCAATGCAAACTATGTCCTTTTCTACAACAAGGCAAAAAAGAAATCAAGCTTCCGAATGGAGAAAACAAACAAATTAACCAATTGATGAATTGTAATTCTACATTATAGTTTATGGGATACAATCCATCTGTAGTAAATTGTACATAGGTAGTACAATAAGGAAATTAAAAGTTCGCATTTTTGAGCATTTGAGAGCCATCAAAAATCAAGACCTCAGATCGCCCCTGACAGTACACATCTTGGAAAACCACTCAATTTTTTAAATCTCTGATCTCAAGGTTTTTGGCTTGGAAAAAATGTGATTACCTCCCAGAGGGGGTAATAAGGAAGAACTACTACGGAGACAAGAATGCAAATGGAGTTGCATCATGGACACTTGTGTCTCAGGTCTAAACTGTGACACAGAGATGTACAATTGGTTATAATAACATTGATATCATGTTCACAGAAAGTATATTTTTGTATATTCATCCAAACAGTAGCAATGGACATTTGAGCTATATATAACAACAAAGTTCAATGTTAAATATTGTGCTCCTTTCCCTATGTATATATTCTATATTCTGTATACTTTATCTTTATTCTCAGTTTCTCGGTTCAACACCTGTGAACAAGAAATATGATACATTATCATATTTTCTTTTTATATTTCTTTTCGTTAGTCTAATTCGCCTATCACATGTAAACATAACATGAATACAACTCTTTCATGTAAATACATAAGAAATTTCTAATTTAGTAAAGGTAAAACACACATTTTCAATTTGCATAATATAGTTAGTAGATCTTCCTGTTCTAAAATGGCCGCTGGACGCATTTGAAACACTCGATGATGTCATCGCGCGGCACGTAATCATGCGCGCCTCTATCACGTCATCACGTCACGTCCAATTGTATTGTAGGGTGCATGTGACAAGATTTCAAAGTAGTTGTAAGAAGAAAAAAAACAAAATAGCCCCAAAAAAAATCAAAACTGAAAAAATAAAATTACAGTTCTTTTCAGAGCCACTACTAAAGATTAAATAACATTTTCTTTAATTTCCCTCTGCACCCCCTTCAATTGGGTGGTCTGTCTGCGGATATTGTGGTAGTCCGTGGATGGCACGTGCCAAATCCAGGTCTTTTGAGGATGCCAAGCATGGAAATGGGACTGTGCAGCCCAGGGGGTTAGCCAATCAGGTTTCCTGCATGTCGTATACAAGGATAGACTATGGCAGAAGCTATGTTTTTTTTAGAGGACTGCAGATGGCTATGGCTATGTGTTTTAGGAGGCAGAGTGTGTGGATTTTGGGGGACTCATGGATCTATTGGCTGAAGGTGTATGCTGAGCACTGTGGAGTGGCTGAAAATCTTGCATTTGATGATGTTCATTTAGAGTGGTATGGAGTGCATGAAATGAAGTGGGTGGACTTGCTCCCATTTTTTATAAATGTGGTCACACTGAAACATCCAGACATTATCATTGTTTATTCTAAAGGAAACATAGTAGGGTATTTGACTGGAATTTCACTGCAGTTTGCATTGAAGGAGACATTTGGCAAATTGAAGGAAATGTTTCCCAAATCAAGAGTGATTTTTTCTCGCATTGTCCAGAGACAGATGATGATGTGCTCGATTTCATTTGGTCCACAAATGTAGAAAGCGAGGTGCAATGTCAACAAGGCTATCTGTTGTATGCAGTCGGACTCGGCATCTAAATTTGAAAGGTTCAACAGATTCTTGCATCAAGGGTCTGAAGACAACCTCTAATTGAGACTCAGTGTGATTGACATTTGCAATTAAATCATCCACAGTACAATTGCACCCCCTGGCTCCTTATATATGCAACTTGGGGCTTCTTGCCCTGGCAGGACGAAATGACTATCCTACAAGGCACTATCTTTCTATTCAGAAGTTAAAGATCTGAGGTGACCACCTCTCATTTCGTTGAGTTCGAGTTCACTGAGGATTCCAGCACTCTCGAGCATTCTGGATTGATTCCCGCGGAACCTAGACTATCCTCACCAAGTGGTGAGTTGAGGGAACCAGAAACCATAAAGAACGCTATTTTTTCACTCTCCATCTACTCAGCAAAAACTGAAGTGTGGCAAGAACCACGCTTGTATTTGTCCGGAAGAAGGTCCTTGTGTACTGTGTGGCCATCATTTCTGACCGTAGCGTTTATCGAAACATATGTAGATGTGATAAGTCTACATGAATTACATGTGGACATAAATGTAACATCTAGTGTGGACTAGATGTTAAATTGTATAAATACTTTGTGTTGAGCAATAAGAAGGTCCTTATTGTTTTTGACTTTTGTGTTGCCCTTTTATGTAAGTGTGTTACTGGACATTGGTTGGTGTGCCTGTGTATGCTTGATGGAACAGTGGTTGAGTGATGCTCTTTTGGTTTCTTGGGTAGTGACCTCTAATTGCCCAGAAGTTACAGTATATTTAATGTGTTTATGAATATTTGTTGTACAAAATAAATTTATATTTTGTGATAAGTAGTGTGTGAGTAAATTGGTTATCCAGCCTCCCCAATCACCGTTCAAATGCTTTGATTCACAACAAGGCTATCTGTACATTTTTGGGAGATGTTGGCATGAAGTCTTTCCATAATGAAAATATTAAATTTGACATTACCAACATTTTGCGCAGAGATATGACGCATTTTCCAGTAGGTTAAAAAAAAAATCCATGGAAACACTGGTAAAACAAAATGCCTACTTTTTTGCAAGTTTAAAGAAATAGTTCAGTTTAGTCAAATGTTCTTTAGTTTACTTTAAAAATTGCTAACAAATTATAAAAACTAAAAATACAAAAAAGGTTATTTTCAGAGCCACCACTTTGCCACGCAAAAGAGTTAAATGTTTTTGATTCCACCACCACACACATGTTCCTGATGTCCATGGACTTCTGTGCTGTCCGTGGACTCCACAGGCTGCGTAGGGGCCTGTAACATTTTTTGTTACTTCTATTTTTCAACTGTGAAAGGTGGCTCCTTAAGGAACCTTTTTTTGTATTTTAAATTTTTGTTTGGCTTTTTTTCCCACAGGTGAGACAAGGGAGTGGAGGATGGGAGGCAAGGGGCACCAACCTCAGGGACAAAGGGGCAGGTGGAGAGAGGAAGATGTTGGAAGGGCCTTAATAAGTTGAGGGACAGTGTTTCTCATGCTCCAAGGCCTCAAAAGCACTCTGAAACTGTTCCCCCCTACAGAGCGGCATGTCACAGTCCATACACAGCAATTTCACCCTCAAAATGTAAGGGTCAACTGTGTTATGTACGTCCTGTGAGGCTTCCACGGGATCCTCTGCCCCACAGGAGTGTCCTTTGTGGTGACAGAAGCAAATGATGAGGATGAGGTAGTGGGCATTAACCTACTCATCCCTTTGAAAGGTATAACCTTTTGCACTGCTCTCTTGTGATTGGACTTGAGGTGGCGCTGCATGGAGGGGGTGCTGTAGGAGTACAGACCTGGTTTTCCGTGATGGAGTACAACCTTCCACTCAGTGCATTGAACCTTGTCTGCCCAAGCCTTTGGTACACCCCCAACGGTGGTAAAGAGCTCCCACAACCAGGATTTCTAGTACCTCACCTTCATGTTCCCCTTTCCAGTCCCTACAGATGATAGTGGTGGTGGTGGTGGTGGGTGGGGGGTAGCTGCATTGGCCATTGCAGATCCCATTGTGGTCTCCAACAAGCACAGAAGAAACAGCAATTGCTCTCTCCTGGACAGCCAGATTGAGAATGAGGAGCAGTAATGGGTGGGTCCCTTTAGAGAGGTTGTCTGCGGACCGCACGACTGTACATGGACTATCAAGCCAGAAATGGTGCTTAAAAAGTTATAGAAAGTTGCCAGATCAACTAAAACACGGTCTGGGAGCTCTGCAAGGGTAAGGGTTCAACTTGAAACACCCTAGATTGGCCATAAATGCAGTTTTAAATTGTCTGGGAGTATGGACACTGTCCGCAAACACTTCTGTTGCGCTGCGCGGGTGTACAACTCGACGATGACGGCTGTCCTGCGGACACCTATTGGGCAAGAGAAGATGTACACATGCATACCAGTGTCCACAGGACAGGGGATGAGTCCCCGAACTAATTAAAAGTAGGACAGGTGGGAGCAGACATGTCCGGACAGGCGCGGTTCCAGGGGCATAGTGAGATGAAGTGTGCATGCATGCTAATATCGATAGGACAGTAGCAGAGTGCCAGAACTGTTTTTTGAAGTACAGATTTCCTATAACTATTTATTTTTGGATGTAGTACATATTGCTTTTCTTGTTACATGTATATGTCTTTGTCTGTTGCAGGACGGAACATTGTAAAGTAACCCCTGTGCTTTTGGGCAGTGTAAATGCTGACCAAAGTACAAGGGCATGCGCGTGGTCCACGAACTCCACAACTCCACAACTATCACAATATCGTCACACTTGGAGATGTTTGTTGTTGTGTGTAATCAAAAGTGGTTGTCCAGGCAAATGGTGTCTGCTGTTCTTGCGGTACATTGTAAGAATACTGTGTCTGATATTCTGGAGGTTACATGGGTGCATTGTGTGCTACCTTGCCACTGTGGCCATGAGGTGACAACCCATACAGTGTCATCCCTCTACATCTACACCCTGTTGCATAATATTCTGTCAAGCCACATGTCCAACAGTGTCCCCAACATTCCCATAGTCCCAAATCTGTGCCTACCACAATCAAATTCTCCTCCAAATGCATGTCCGAATTCCTTTCCCTTTCCACTTTGTGAGTTCCAACTCCCGCTATGATAATACATTTGTTCTCATACTCGTATTTTATATCCCATTGGTCCTGCTTGCTCATAGTTTTGCTCATATTGTTCCTCTCCCAGATGTTGAACAAAATTACAATTGAATAGGTCCGGATAAAGATGTGCTCAAAAAAACACTCATGAAACCTATTTCCCTCTGCATACAGAAAAGAAAAACTCACTCAGTCTACTTCTGAGTAAAGATTGTTTTGTTAATCTTTTTCAATTTTTATAAATTGGTATAAAATGAACATTTCTTTCAATAATATGACATCACAGAATGTCTCAACCAAAAAACGTACAGACTAAAGGATTTACAACACATGGAGCCAAATGTTTTCTGGCATAACAGTCAATTTTTGTGTGTAAGGCAAACTTCATCACAGTTGTTGTTTGTCACAACAATTCACATAATACAATATATAACAAAAACACTTCCACATAGTAACAACAAAAACAAAAGCTGTGAAAAGCAATCGTTCTATTTGGTGGTAAGCAGTGGCGATGCACTGTGGTTAGGGGTGCGTCTACACCAGGTTGTTTCAACCGTTTAGGAGAGCCTATTTAGCCCAACCTTGTACACGGTCTTCATCAGGATGAAATGCTGTACGTTATGTAGTGCGTTCTGCAGGGGAAAAGGGAGAGTCTTATCAGGAGAGTGCGGGAGCACGTATAACTATAGGAAGATTTAATCATATACTGTGTGGTCTCCACATTTTGCATAATAGAGCACAGCTTACCTGTGGGTAATTATTTAATGGGCACTATTTTCTAGGAACTGCTAGGCGTAGTGAGGATCTCAATGTGTTCCTGTTACAAAAATCAGTGAAAGGGTACTCAATACTGATTAACTGAGTCCTTTAAATGCATGTGAAAAATCACAGTTACAAAGAAAATACCATCCGCGATAAGCGTGGTGGTGGAATCTTACCTCCGTGGTCGAGGCTTGTAAACCTGTGGTTACTGATGTTTACAATTTCAGGATGTAATCTAAAAAAGAGAGAAAGGGGAATGGACGGCATAGCAGAGCTGTGGCAACGCATATGGGTCGTCAAGAAATCTCTGACTGCACGCGTGAGCCTAGCGCGAGCATACCTGTGTGGATGTTCGCACAAGGATGATCTGGACGAGTGTGTTCCTTGCTCGAGAGGCGCTGAGTCACTCCGCGGCTCGGTGGGGGCCTAGCAGCATAGCGTTGGTAACGCTGTTGCTATGGACCCGGATTATTTATATGGCAGCCATTTTGAGTCGGTTGGACGGGAACGGTTGGATTACATTGCGTCCCTTGGCCCAACGTCGGATGTAATCAATTTACAGTGTACCCCATAGTGTAAGGAATCCAAAAAGGTAATTTAGAGGTAAAAGTATAACAAATGGTTACCATGGTAACCATAGGACTCACAGAAAGGAATGACGCGTACACCACCGCTGCAGCAGTTAAATTGAGACAGAGCGGGTGAATGCCTCAAATAATGGCAGAGTGAAATTCTGTTAGTTAAGGTGCACAAACTCGCTAAACGTTGATTTTAAAAGAGACAGTGCATGTGTATACATGTCTCAACGATGTCGTAATTACATGCATTCTGAATTTACAGTTGTTGACATCCACATACATAAATGAAAACATGCGAAAAAAGTTTTTCTCCCTTATGTTGTTATAGTTTTCCTCATGGCCATGGTTATTTCAGTCCAGGTTTCCATAAGTCTCTATGATAGTGGATAGTTTGTTTTGATTTCTAATCCACTTGTCTAGGGTACCCATAGTTGCAGGATTTTCTTTAACATTTCTTGCAACTTTTTGCAGTTTCATTATTATGAATTTGTACCCTTCTTCAGTTTCTGTACAAGTTATGTTATCGCTCAAAGAGAATGCTTAAGACTGGGCTGCGTTATTACTCTTTTGGTTTTTGAGCTGTTTTGTTTTAAGTTCTTTTTTGTGTTAATACTGATATTATTTGCTTTAGTTATTCTCTTTCTTTTAGATTGTGCTGTCTCTATGGGCAGAATCTGGTTTAGGTTTGGTTTATTTCTAGGTGAATTCCTACAAGACTCTAGCATAGGAGTGTCTTTGATGCTGATTATAGATGAGGATGACCTCGGATCAACCAGCAAGGATTCTGTGTTTTCTTGAGGGGCGATAATGGGAGGTGTGGGGACAGGTGGCTAGCACTATATCAACTAGTTTTGTTATACCTTCTTTTATTGTTTGCTGGTCTTTTGCCAATTTAGAGCCGATGGTATAAAGGACTTTTAGAATGATAAGTTGCTCAGGCTCTCTGAATTCCTGATCTTCCGAGCTCTTGGAAGAAGTGAACGAATCATTATGTTGTGACCTGGTCTGATGGTATGCTTCTGCTGCTATATGAGCTAGATCAGGGGATATCGAAAAAAGTATAGAAATACTAGGTAGCAAATCCACTTGCGTAATACTGGTGCCATTAGTGCGCGCTGTTGCTTTTGCTTCAGTAGGATTATTAGTAGCACTTTGCAAGTATAATACTAAGTTAAGCAGGGGAAAAACAGGATGGGTCTGGATTGTTCTGCTAGCCTAAATAGTCATGATTTGAATTATCATATGTTTCGTTAGCAAGATAATGGTTTGCATGATTCACCACTAATAGGTTAGTAAGCTTGGTTGACTGCAATTTTCTGTATAATTCAGCCCTTCAACCAACACATGTGTCAACAATTTCAATCATGAGAACGCTATTAACGACTGAAAACAACCCTGAAATTATATCATCAAGGCTTCTCATAGCACTCAACATTGCCTTGACAAAGACAAATTGTCGAAACATGTTTTGGCTGAAGGGCTGAACTCTTGAATTATACATAATACAAATGCAGTCAACCAAGCTAATTAACCTATTAGTGTTGAATCATACAGAATACAATTGCAGTCAACCAACTCTACAAACCGTTGTCTTGTTAATGAAACCTATGATCATTTAAATTAAGACTATATATGCTAGCTCCTCATTCATTGGTTCCCTTCTGGACTTTCTCTTTACATTTTACTTCTTCAACTTTTTACAGAATTTGTTCTTGGAAGGTCTTTGGATGAGGGAGAATTTCTTTTGCTACTTTATTATTACGTCATCCGGTTTAACTTCTATGAGGTCACGTTAGGAATCAGATATCTTAAAAAATGGATGTCACAATTTTAATGATGTACTCCCTGGAGTTTGCTCTTTTGGTTAACTCTAAATTCTATACTTTAAATACTTTTTGAAATTCTCATTTGGTGATATTTTTCTCTTAAACCTCTTAGTTGAATGGAATAGTAATACCACAACATTTGTATTGTTTAACAGATTTAACATGTTGATCCTGATGAAGGGAATGTTCTTCCAAAAACATGTTGAGCGTCAACTGAGAACATTTTATACAAAGATTGTAGTCTACAGACTGGTTTATACTTACTTGGAAGTTATTTCTTGAAACATATCTTTTCAATTTAAGGAATACTGAATTTTGAATATGTTTATGCATGTTGACGTGTTGTTTTCCTCCTGCATATAGGTTTGTAGAGGACAGGGGAATCATAGTTTTTGGATACCATGTTGTTCTTGTTGTATTTACAGTTTATGTGTCAAAGCTGCTTTACCTCCATTGCACCCAAGTCTATGTTAGATATACTGACATGGATACT